>NC_135278.1:15022000-15335500 GCF_051311805.1 Agelaius phoeniceus | reverse complement strand
CCAAGATGTGCTTTCCAGCCTGGATGAGGTTCCCTGCAATCCAGCAGTGACTCTTAATTATGATACTAATTAGAGCTGGTTATAATTTTCCACCAGAAAGCTGTTTTAATGGGAAATTAGCTCTTCACTTAAGCATTACTTGGTTAAAGTGTCTTTTTCCAGTGGATACTTCAGTGTTTGCCTGTTCTCCCTTTGCCCCAGGAAAGAGTGGGAGAGAGTGGAACTGTAGGTGGTGAGGATGAGTGTGGTGAGTGGTGTCCTCCCTTCTTCTAGCTGTAACTGTGTGTGTCCTCTGCTCTCTATAAGGAATGGGGCTAATTTAACCCTTTAATTTGATTTTGGGGGTGCTGACCCTGGCCAAGGAGAGTCAAACCCCATCCCACACAAGCCCCACATAATGCTTTTCATTTCTATTTCCAGCAGTGCATTTGAACTGGGGATTTTCCCACTGTGTTTGCTGGAGCAGGGAGTGTGGGGTGGGGTGTCCAGATTCCCAGTTGCTGCAGAGACAGGCTCCTCACCTGCCCTGCACAGCTGTGGGGATGGACACAGCAATCCCCATTGCTCCATGGCATGGCAGTGCCCTGATGGCAGGGAGGAGAGCAGAGGGGCCCTCCCGCGGTCAGCAGCGCCACTGGAGCAGCCCCCAGGCCCTTCTCTCTCCATGCCAGACCCTGGGGCAGCTCTGGAGCAGCTCTGGAGCTGGCAGGAGTGGCTGTGAAACCCAAGCCTTGCACCTCCTGCGCCGTGCGGGGACGGGACAGGGCCGGGCTGGCTCACGCAGGCATTTCAGGGGCTGCAGGGCCCCTTCCCGGCGCAGCTGCCTCGGAAAGGCTGGGAGAGGGCTGGGAGAGGGCTGGAAGGCGGCTGCCGGCCCCGCTGGCAGTGTGACAGCGTGGGGTGGGCTCCCTCCGCACAGCCCCTGCCCCGGCGCTGGCAGCGGCCCCAGCCGGAGTGCTGGAGCTCAGGAGAGGGGCTGGGGGATGTGTGCGGGGTGGGGGCTCGTGTCCCCACAGTGGGGCTGGCTAGGAAGTGACACTGACATTAATATTAATATTACCAATAATGGGATGCCCTGAGCCGGAGCTGCATGGCCCTGATGTCTGGGAGAAGCAGGAGGAAGGGGAGGAGGAGGAGGAGCAGAGGCTCTAACCAAGCTGTGCTCCCCGGCAGCCCCAGGGAGTTGGTGTGCAGTGGAGCAGGCGGGTGCCTCTGCTCGGTGACCTGGAAGTGGCTCCGTGTCCCCTGGGGTGCCAGTGCTGGTTGGGATGGGGGGGAAGGAGCTCAGTGCCCGTGGTGGTTTGGGCTCCAGTGCAGCACCTCTGTGTCGGTACTGAGGGGGTGTAAAACAGCTTGAAAGACCTGGAGAGGGGAGGTGGCAGGAGCTGGGATTTTATTTGAAGTGCAGCCTGCTCGTGGATTCCTGCAGGGATCTCTGACAGTGTCCGAGCACATCAGAGATGTGGGAGGCGCATCTCCAGGGTGACCTGTAGGGGCTTCACCTGTGCCAGGAGGGGCTTTCAGCCCCGGGGTGTCCAGGCTGGGCTCAGGCTGCTCTGCAAGCTGCCCCTTGCCCCCGTGGTCCTGGCAGGACCGGGGTCAGGCTGTGGGGCACTGGTGAGATGCTGCCACCGCTCCCAAAGTGATGGAAACACGAACCTCGTGCAGGTCTGGGGGTGAGGGGGTGCTGGGGATGGCGGCCGGGCTGCGGCCACGCCGTGCCTGGCTGGGGCTGGAGCAGGGCTGAGCTGCACAGATGGAAGAGTGATTAAGAGCAATAAAAGGAAAGAGACTTGGATTCGCTACAGTCTCAGCACATTAATTGTGCTTTGGGGCCCAAATCATAACGCAGCCCTGCTAGAGGGAATCCAGCAGAGAAACCAAACATCTCGCTCTGGCCAAGGCTGACCATTTAAGAGACCCTTGCCTTCATCTCTTGCCAGGTATTACTTCCAGCGTCTCCCATCTGCCAAAACCCGAGTTCTCCTTTGAAATATTTTTAGGGGAGGGAGAAAAGCTCTGGTGACACCGAGTGCTGGCGCTGAGGAGGCAGCAGGGACAGCACATGGCATTGCTGGCTTGGAGACGGGACCATGGGGTTGTTGGGGATCTCAGCCATCTGTCCCAGCTCCATGGTCTGTGTCACTGGGCTGGGTGGGCGTGTGGGATTCCAGGAGTGGAGGTCCTGCCTGGCTTCCATGGTGGCTGAGCATCTCCTCTAAATTGACAAGCAATTACATGGTTAATGGTATCACTGTTAAATCCTCATCACTCAGCAGCCCGGGGCTTAATGCTCCATTAGGGCAGAGGCATCTGATGGCTCTCTGGGCTGGGAGCAGCCTTTGGAAGTCAGCCTTTGGAAATCACTGACCAGAGGTTACTTTTGCTCTCCCAGTCTTACAGCCAACCTTTGAATCCATCCAAAATGGAATAAGGCAGGAAAATGCTCCTGTGTGCTCAGTGTTGCTGGGTCTGGCTGGACTGAGCGTTGCTGGTGTGGCATGGGGAGGTGACAGTGTTGTTTGAGACCTGCCATTTCCTATTCCATGGCTGTGCCCAGCTCCCTGCCTGGCTTCCTTTGTTGTGTCACAGCTCTGCCTCCTGCTGCTGCCCTGCAGCTGCCTCTCTGCAGCTCGGGGCTCTCCCAGCTCTCCTGCAGCCGTGCCTGTGGATTTAACACTTTCCTCTGTGGGTTGCTGACTCTGGATTCCATCGGCAGCTGAGGATTGGTGGTGTCACCACAGCTCACCCTAACCGTGGCAGTGAGTGGCACAGGTACCTGAGGAATCCATCAAGAGCCACCCAGATCCCGGTGTGGATCCTCTGGAGCTGGGCTGAGCTGAGCCTGGAGCCTTCTGCTGGAGCTTCTTCCACTGGGAAAGCAAGAAATGGAGCAGGAGGAGCAGCTCTTCATCGCTGAGCTTCACAGGGCATTGCACTGGAGGAGCCTTTCCCAATGGACCTGCTGCTCTCACATCACCCTGCCCTACATGTTCACATCCAACTCTCTGGACTCTGCACCATTTGGATGGATTTGGGGATTTTGGATTTTGACTTTTGGAAGCCCAACCAGCTGCATGGAGCATCCAGCTTCTCTCTGGCCCATTGTGGATTTACACAGAATGTGGAAGCTCATGTCCTTGGTTCCAGAGGCCATTCCAAGACCATCACTGTGGGTTTTACAAATGTTTTTCCCTTTTTTGTTCCCTCAAGCAACTGATTCATTTTTCCACGTGGTTCCCTCTCAAAGCTACTTTCTCCCTCATCACTTCCATGGCTAGAACAAGAAGAAACTTTGTGTCCAAGTGTGGGGTGGGAAGAGGGATGCTCAGCTGTGTCCCTTCGTCCATCCCTGTGGCTCCAGCTGCCATCCCTGTGGCTCCAGCTGCTCCCTCTGTCCTCTTTGGACCTTTAATATTTTTTGTTGTATGTGGATGGAATGTCTTCATAGTTATTTGGAGAAACTGCTGCCTTTGTGGAGTCTTCTGGTTTCCCCCACTTGAACCGCGCTTGCTTGTTACCACATTTTGTTACAATTAGTTAATTATTTATAAATCAGATCTCCTGAGGCCTCACAGGGACTGGTTTTTACAGACTGCTGCCTTCTCCCTCGATGGATGAGTCTCTTTGAGATGCAGCAACCCGTGGCATGGAGCTGGGAAGCTGGGAAACAATTCAAGGAGCTGCTTCAGGGCTGTGAGCTGGGATGTACCTGCTGATTTCACCCCCAAACCGGCACCTCCGGCCTGGGAGAACTGGGCTGCCGAGCCTTCTGCTGGAGTTCACTCCTGATGTGTTTTTATGGGGAGTCTGAGCTCAGGTCCATCCTGTTTGGATTCCAGAGAACTCGTGCAGGCTGTCAGGGGCGTTTCTCCACATTCCCAGGCATTTGCGTGGGGCTTGGTGCTGACAGTGCTGCTGTTGGAAGGGCTGCCAGCAGATCCCAGCTGGATGCACCATCCCAGCTGGATGCACCATCCCAGCTGGATGCACAGCTCCATCCCGGGAGCCGCTGGCAGGGGGGACCCCACTGTGGGAGAGGTGTTAACTCAGCAAATGGCCCAAGGACTTTCTGATTAGGAAAACATTTGCTGGAGTTTCAGGCAAGTGCCTTGATTGCACAGAGGTGTTTGGAAAGAGCTGATGGACTTGGAGCCTGCTTCCTGGAGGGATCTGGGTGTGCTTTCCAGTTTATCCCAGCGTGGAGGCTCATGGAGGCACCCAGCCTCCTGCTGGGTGCCTCATTGCTGTGTACTCCAGCCTCTTCCTGTCCCCTCACCAACACCCAGCAGGGTCCAATGGATTCATCCCAAATTTCTGTCAGTCACCTGCCTTCCCAGACCTGCTTTTTTGCAGGATGGAGGCAGGAATTGGGCTGCACAGGGAACCTGAAACCCTGGGGCTGAGCTTTGACTTGAGGCTCTGGGAAGTGTTGGCTGCGCTGTGCTGGCCAAGTCCTGCCTTGTGTCTGGAAAATTATCCCTGGACTCCATGATTCTCCATCACATTGCCTTCCCCAAGCTGTTGCTGAGCTCCTCCCAGGTTTCCCTGCTTCCCTGGGTGAATTGATCCCTGTGGTTAGATTTGGTGGAGCACTGGGATGCTTTGTGTCTGCCGTGATGGAGGGAGGTGATGGGGTGGGAACCATCCTGGTCCCTGGGCAGATCCAGCTCCATGCCAGGCACAGTGCCCACATCCAGGCCCCTGGTGGGGTCAGAAACCAGTTTTTTGAGTCTGTTTAGCAGAATCTGCCATTTAGGTGCTTAATCCTGAAATCCTTGTGTTTGGGTTTATTCTCTCTTGTGTCCCCCCTGCCCTGAGCCCTGCAGAGGGCTGGAGGATGGGGGAGGATGGGGGGAATCTTCCCTGTGCTCCCATGGGATCCAAGGGCTGAAAACTCCGTGCCGGCTCCAGCGAAAAGTTAATGTGAATTTAAGTGACTTCTGCCCTGCAATTAGAGCCCCCGGAGTCCGCTGGGGCTCTGAGTTTACATTCTTCACTGAGGCACAGGGTGTAATTAGAGATGTATAATTTAAACTGTGCATATGCAAGTGTTCCCATTCTGCACCAGGAGCAAAGGAAATTATCCAGGAATTAAAGGGGGAGGAGGGTGCAGGCATGGAGAATGGCTCACTTGTGTGGATGTGGCAGTGAGAGGAAGCTGCAGGGATCATGTCCTCACTGCTGCAGGCACATTTGGAAGGAGCAGGAGCTGGGAATTCGGAGGGCTCTGGATTGGGGTGTGAAGATGTGGCTGTAATGGGGAGTCAGGAGTGAATCCCTGGGGTAGGAGGTGCCAGGGGATAGCTGGGACCTGCTTGGCAGTGCCAGGGACATGAGGACCTGCACAGTAATGCCAGGGAACAGCAGAGAGCTGCCCAGCAGTGTCCTTCCAGCTCCTAGGAACCTGTCTAACGTTCCCTCTCTTTTCTTGCAGCCACTTCCAACGGCACTCTGGATGGCCTGGAGAACCGGGAAGGAGGGGTCTGCCAGACACGCTCCATGAAGATTGTCATGAAAGTGGGGCAGGGTGAGTCCTCCTGTTCCCTGGGGTCTCCTGCTGCCCCCTGAACCCTGCTCCTCTGGGGGATGTGGGAGTTCAAGATTCCAGGGAAACTGAGGCCAGGCCAGCTGCTCCTGGGAGCACTCTTGGGTTAGTTCAACAGAATTTCATTTTTAGGACCTTTCTTCCTGCCTTTTTTCTCTTGCCAACATGGCGCATGTGCGGAGCACTGGGATTGAAAGGGAGCGATTGTTCCTGGTTACCTCGTGGGCCATATCCCAGTGGGAAGTGAGCTCAGCACAGGACCCATGAGCCCCGCAAGTGTCTCAGGGGGCTGGCACAGGCAGTGCCCCTGTGACTTCCTGGGCATCCAAGGGGGGATTGTAGCTGGCCAGGCATCAGGGATTGAGCTTGGTGGCTCTCAGCTCTGGAGGCCACCAGGCTGTGGGGACTCTGGTGGCAGTGGGACAGCAGGGATATCACTATCTGACTCTTCTTCTGGAGTTCCTGCTCCCCACCACCTCCATCCCAAGCTGCTTCCCAGCCCCATTGATGCCTCGGCCTCATTTTAGCCCCGACTCGGATGCGCAGCTCCCGATTCTGCTTCTCATTATTGTGTTTGCACGTTGGGGCCAATATTTATAATAAACAGGCAAAGCTGTGCTGCAGCCTTGGCCTCCTGCCTGCCCTTCCCTTCCTTTCCTCCTGCTGCCCGAGCAAGAAACCTGTCCCAGCCCACGCACGGGAGCTCTGAAAACAGCAAACCAGGGAATTAGGGTGGGGACCTGCTTCCCACAAGCCCTGGAGCAGCTCAGCCTTGCTCTGCTGCTCTCGGCATCTCCCAGTGCTCCTGTGCCCCATGGGAGTGGCTGACAACTGGGGGCACTTCTTTAGGGGGGAACAAGCTGCTGCCTTCCAGGTTGGACCAAGGCTTCTCATCCATCTCTCCCCTTTCCCAGATCCCAACGCGGTGATCCCAGAGCAGCTGACGACGAGTCGGCCGAGCAAGGAGTCAGATGACACTGTGAAGGTCGTCACGCAGAGCCCACGCAGCAAGGTCCCGGCAGTGGAGGAGCCTGGCAAGCCAGGTGGGTATTCAGGGATCCCCAGGAGAGGGATGGGGCCAATGAAGCACCTCCAAGTTCAGCTTGTTGCATGGATTCCAGGGATACCAGACTCTCCGGATCTGGGAGCTGGATGGGTTTGCTTTAAGTGTTGTGCTCATCTCTGCTGTCCTGAGCCCAGGCTGCAGAGCAGCTTGGGTTTGTTTCCCCAGCTCCTGGCAGAGCTTGGCAGAGAAGTGCTGTTTCAGCACTCTTCCTCCTCCTCCTCCTCCTCCTCCCATGTGTTCTTCACAGCACATCTGAGAGGGCTTGGAGAAGGTGAGGTCCTTGGGTGTGAGAGCCCTTTGAAGGTAGTTTCCTGAGTTCCTGACCCCTCTGAGAGCAAAGTGGAATCAGATGAATCTGGGAAGTTTTTCTTTTCTTCCTGCCTGGATCAGCCTCTAAGCACTGCCCCTGTAGGGGGCTGCAGCTGCCCCGGCCCAGGGGTCAGTAATTGGAGACTGGGGGCTCTGGGTGTCAGAGTCCACATCCACCAGGGCATCCTGGTCTGGAATGGTGTCACCTGGACACAATCAACACTCTGCTCCATAAGCTGGGAGGTGGGAAGGGGAGCAGTGGTGCAGGATGGGGAACAGGGCATGTGGTGCCCCCTCTGTGGATGCCTGGGGCTCCTGCCTGCCCTGCCCAGTCCTTCCCAGGGATGTGTGGGTCTGACTGGGGTGGGAAGGTGGGGAGCAAGTGCTGTCCCCTTGGAGGTGAGGGGCTCCCCTCCTTGAGAGCATGGCAGGAGAATTTTGTGCTGAGTTTGGGGGGCAGAGAGGGGCTCCAATGAGCAACTCATCCTCCTGCTCCACAGGTGTGATGATGGACAGAGCACACACCTGGCTGCCTCTCTGACCCCCATCTCCCCTTGCCTTGCAGGCTCCGTCAACCAGGACGGCCAGGAGACCCAAGGTCCCAGCGATGGCTTCCTGAGCTCCAAGGTGGCCGTGTTCGCGGCCATCGGCGCCGGCTGCGTCATCTTCATCCTCATCATCATCTTCCTCGTCGTGCTCCTGATCAAGATCCGCAAGCGGCACCGGAAGCACACGCAGCAGCGAGCCGCAGCCTTGTCCCTCAGCACCTTGGCCAGCCCCAAATGCAGCGGGAACGCGGGCTCAGAGCCCAGCGACATCATCATCCCCTTACGGACTACAGAGAACAACTACTGCCCGCACTACGAGAAGGTGAGCGGGGACTACGGGCACCCCGTCTACATCGTGCAGGAGATGCCCCCGCAGAGCCCAGCCAACATTTACTACAAGGTGTGAGGAGCAGCCTGGGAACGGCCGATGCAGCAGCGCGGGAGCGCCGGGCGCAGGGCTGGCGCCGCAGGGAGGAAGCGAAACGTTCCCCCCCGCCCCGGCACGGCGCGGGCAGCGCCGGGAGCGGCGCCGGGGAGCGGAGGGCTCAACGCTCACGTGCTGATTCTCCCCTTTGTATTTAGTTTTGTAGTTCTCAGCTTTTGTAATCCCAAGACTCTGAGGGTGAGCCTTCAGCCTCCTCCTCTTCTTCTCCAGACTGTGGCCGGCCGTGGGGGGCGGGCGCCGTGCCTTTCTGTGCTCGGGACACCGCTGGCAAACCCGGAGACTCCACCTCCCCTTTGTGGTTTGGGATTTCCCCGCGTCACCCCTCCGGGCCTGTGGGAAGTGCCCGCCAGCACCGCAGGGTCCCGGAGCCTGGAGCAACGCCGGGGCCTCGGTCCCAGGAGCAGCGAGCGCACAGGGGGATGAGGAGGAGGAGGAGGATGCTTTGCCATGGTGCCAAGATGCAGACAGCTGTGCAGGGAGGAAGCTGGCAAACCCGATTTACTACTACTACTATTATTATTATTATAATAATTATTTTAATTTTTTTGTAACATTTTTATTTTTGTGAATTCCGGGCGGGACTCCGGCCCGCCACCTCTGGGCACACGCCATCACCTCCTTCCAGCACGTCATCCTGCCGGCCACGGGGCAGATCCCGCTCCTCCCACTGCCCCTGGAAACTTTTGTGTTCGTAGCTGTTGACTCTTGTTTTAGTCTCTTTATAAAAAGAAAGAAAGAAAAAAAATTTCTATCTCCACCCTGTCTCAAGCATTCAGTGCGCGAGGGGCTGGACACTGCTCCTGCCCCACGCGGAGCAGCCGTGGCCTGGCAGCTCTTCCCGACCCCTCTGGAGCATCCCACTGTGGAAAAAAGCCTTTGGCTTTCCATCGGGCTGGGGCTGAGCCTGCTGGAAGCAAAGTAGGGGGTGGCAGGGGGAAGCTGCAGCCCCCTCCCAAGCTGGGCATACTGCAGGTGGTTGTCCTTGGAAAGGAAAACTGGAAAACAAAGGTTCCCAACTTGCAGCTTGTGCCAGGAGTGTCAGAAGGAGGCTGGTGCTTGGGATTGGAAGCCCCCAAGAGGCTGGAGCACCAAGCTTGGCTTGGTTGGGAGCTGAGCCAAAGGCTTTTTCACCCTCCTGGTTTACCTGAAGAATCCAGTGCCCCTTGGTGGGACCTGATTTGGGGACCAGCCCCACTGTGCCTGTTCCCTGCCCTGCTCCTGGTGCAGGAGCATTCCCTGTCCTGCCTCCTCCTGGGGGTCTCCAGCCCAGGCTCCCCTGCCCTTGCCTTGCCCATCTCCCACCCAAAACTGGAAGGGGTTGAGCCTGTCTGGTGGGATCATTCCCAGCTTCCTCTTCCCAGGAGGAGCCGCCAGCACCGTGGCTGATGCCAGTGAGCCTAGCAGGGCTGGCAGTGCCCTGTCACTGCCTGTCCTCGGGCTGTCCCCCCTTCCTCACTTTCTTTTCCTTCCAGCAGTAGCTGCTTTTGCTCAGGGAGCAGGAGTGGGGCCGGCAGGGCTGTTCCTGCCTGGGCTGTTCCCGCCTGTCCCCAGGGCCCCGAATCCCGCGTTAGGAAGTGCCCAAAGAGCGAGGGAGCTGCTCTGCTAAAGTGCCTTGACAAGGAGCGGGCGGGGCGGGGGCAGAGCAGGGACAGGGGCCCGTGGCCTGGGAGGATCTGGGGACCTGGGGGGACCTGGTGGCCCCGGGGGGATCCGGTGGCCCGGCTGCTGCGCTGGGGTTTGGCCCTGAGCGGGATGGGAGCATCCTGTGGTGCCATGTTGTTGGGTTTAGGGCAGGAATTTGGGCTGGAGTGGAGTGGGGTGTCCCAGCTCCCCTCCTGCCCTTGGCATCCTGACGTGATTCTGCTTCCAGGGCCCCAAACCAGCTGCTTCCCTTGGGAGAGATGCACCCCAGTGGGTGCTCGCCCTATTCCCCATCCCAGCACTGCTTCCCCTGTGTAGCACCTTCCATCCCTCTCTCCTCTGTGGGATCCACTGCCCATCCTGGCCTGGGAGCCGCCTCCACCAGGACCCCCCCAGGACTCCCAGTGGGGAAATCCCAGAGAATTGTGTCTTAAAAAAAATCCCTTCCCTCTTCCCTCTGCCAAACCTTAGCCTGTGTTTCCCCAAGTGGGAAGAGCCCTGGCTGGGTGGTGGTGGCAGTGGTGATGGTGACAGTGGCAGTGGAATCCGTTAGGAATAATGACTGAAGTGGAGGGGGAAGTGAGGGAACAATGTAATTTTGGTTTGGTTTTGGTGGAGAAGGGACAGAGTCTGGCCACAGGTTGTACCAAAAGTGATCTGACAGTGCTGATGGCTTCTCATGGTGTTTGTCCCCATCTGAGGTCTCCATCAGTCCCACTCCTGCTGCTGGGAACAGCTGCAAAATCTTGTAAATATGTGAAGAAAGGGTGAAATCAGAACTCTTGGTTTTTGCTGAGCACCTCGGGCTGCTGGGTCCTGGATCAGAGTGTGTCCCTCGGGTTCTTTTCTTGGAAAGCATTGAAATTTGGTTGATTTTCCTTTTTTAAATTTTTTTTTATTTTTTTGTTTCCTGCCCCCCCTCCTTTTGTTTGTGTAAATACTAGTCTTTTTTGGAAGAAATAATGTAAAGATGTTTTGTATAAACTCCGAATTATTTTCTGGTTGCTTTTTCTTAGAAAAACAAATGAGAACTTAAAAAAAAAAAAGATGAAAAAAAAAGAAATTTTAACCACAAGAACGGGTGTAAAACATTGTCATAGAGCTCAGCCTGGAGCCTGTGGGCTGTGCTGGAGTGTGGGAACTGCCGGGATCGGGACTGGGGACCTGCCCTCGATATAATGCAGGATCAGATGGGCTCCAAGCAGAGAGTGAGGCAGGAATCTGGGGTTCTATTCCATCCCAGAATCTGTGGCTCATTCCCAATGAGTCCCAGAGCTCTGAGCCCTGTCCTGGACACAGGCAGAGACTTGGGGACCACATGGTGATCTAAAGGGACATCAAATTTATCTGCTTTCTTATCTTTAACCAAAAAATCCCTGACTTGGGGATGCAGAACTCCATGCAACATTCTGAGATCCTGCTCTGCTTTTCTGGGCCTGTGGAGCTGCTCCTGGTGCAGATCCCTTTCCCCAACTATTCCATTTTGTGTTTGCCTATTTTGATGCCAACTGCCAGCTTACCATGGCCCCATCTCTTCTTGGTGCCAGGGCTGGGATGGCTTCTCCTTAGCCGTGCCCAGTGCAGGGTTCCTGCCCAGGGATGGTAGCCATGCCTGGTGCCATCTCTGGTGTCATGTGGCCCTTGTCATGGGCAGCTGGAAGGCATCAGGGAGCCCCCAGTTCTCCCAGTTGCTCCCAGGAGCTGGGCTCTGAACCTGCATTATATTGACAGAGGGTTTCTGGGAGGTTCCAGAGGTGCTGGAGCAGGGATGGACAATCCCTCTCTCCATCCCGGCAGCGCCGCGCCCCTGCACGTCCTTGCCGCGCTCCCACATTTCAGAGCTGTGCCACCTCCACATCCCACGGCGTCACATCTGCACCGTCCCTGTCCCGAGGGGCCTGGCCCTGCCATCAACCAGCTGGGACTGCCACTGCCCCACCCCTGTGCCACCACCAGAACAGCCAGGCTGACAGATTTTCCCTGTCCACCCTGCACTGCCCTTACCCCAGGGTGGATACGGAGCCTGGACGTGCTCCTGCCGCGGGGCACACGGGATGGGGCTGGGGCCGAGCGGGACTGGTTGGGCACCGTGCGGGGAACCGGGCACAGGGGGAACCAGGCCCCTCTGTGCTGGCACCTCCTCGGCTGCAGGGCACATCCTGGCTCCAGCCTTGGCATCCCCATGCTGGTTGATCCTCCTCGGCTCCCGGTGGGGCTCCGGCGGTGCCGGGATCCCCTCGGCCGCGCTCCTGGCGCCGCAGATTTTCTTTCTTCGTGTCATGATCCTGGTTTTGATTCCTTTCGCCTTCTCCCAGCTCTCCCGCCCAGTAGCATATCATCGGCATCGGTAACAGCTCTGTGGCAGCTGAACTCCATGGAGCCGTGATGGAACCTGATATATTGTTAAATAAAAGGGTTTTTTTCCTATGGAATCCTGGCTGTCTCCCGTGTGCTTTATTCCTGCCCTAGGTTTGAAACTGCAGACTGAGCTGAAGAGATCTGGAAAGAGTTGGCTGGGACAGATCCTCACCAGCAGATCCTGGAGGGATCTGGTGGGTTTGGTTTTCTTAGGAAAAATTTGGAGATTTTAGTCCAATATTTACAGCATGGACTCAGGACTGGATGAACTCAGGGTTGGATATGGATGGATAGGGTTGGGCACTCCATAAATATGGTTGGACCTGGTGATCTTAAAGGTCTTTTCCAATCCAAATGATTTTGTGTTTCCATGGCTCTGTCCCTGCAGCTAGAAGCTCCTGGGGGCCACTGGATTGCCCTCAAGCTTAAAGGGCTGCTCATGTGCTCTGGAGTAGGCAGAGCCTATTGGGAGCTGCTGGTGGCACCGGACAGGGATGTCCCATTCCTGGCAGGAATGAGCCTGCTCCAGACAGGCACAGGGAAATGCAGGAAAGGAGTGAGGCTGGCTCCTCCTCACCCTGGAGTTGCTTTAGGAGAGGATGGAGTCAAGGAAGTTCCTGCCTGCTGCAAACCACACCTGCTCCAGTCCAGGTTGTCCTGTCAGGAATTGTGGGTGCTGGATTCTGGGGTGACCCACAGGGGTATGGGAGGGAATGGGTCTGGTTTATGGGATCTTAAAGTGGGGCTGAGGCACCAACCAAGAGAGACTGGAGAAAACTGATCCAACCTGGAGGGGTGAGGTGAGCCTTGGAGATGGAACACAGCAGGATAGTTCAGAGCTGCTTGGGCTCAAGCAGAACCTCTGGGACCATGCCAAGAGCCTGCTGGAGTGAGCGGGGAATGCCGGGATGGGGGTCGGGATGGGGGGGCCCTGGGGTGCACCAGCTGGGCTCAAATGTGGTTTGCTGGTTTGAAAACCCTCCCTCTCTGCGTGCTTTGATCCCAGTGGGAATGAAATAAGGCTTTTAATTCTAAACAGCTTCGCTGGGCCCTGATGCCTGCAGGGAGAACTGGAAGTGCCAAACATGCTGGGACCTGCCAGCAGAGGGAAAAGTGCTTTAACAGGTTCCTGGAACCCACCCCCGGCTGGGAGAGGGAGGGTCCCCCCGGCTCTGGGGCTGCTCTGGGTGGGACCAGCATGGACTGGGGGGTGCAGAGCCTGTGAACCCCACGGGGTCACTCCTGGTGCCCCGTGTGTGCCCTAAGGTGGCTGCAGAGGGGTTCCATGGACAGGGATGTGCTGGAGCTGCTTCTCCTCCTGATCCCTCCCCTGTGTGAGATCCTGCAGAAGTCCCCGTGCTGGGAAAGGTTTGGTTGGGAGCACTCTTGTCCTTGTCTGTGGTGGGAGGGGACATCAAACCCTGCTGCCAGTCAGTGCCCATGGGGACATGGGAGCCGAGGCCATGCAGTGGCTCTGCTCTGCTCCCAGGGGCCGGCTGGCAGTGAGGGATCTGCAGGATCCTACCCAGGAGCCTCTGGATCTGGAAAGTTCATTAAAGCTGCAGAGCTGCTGATGGTTTTGGATGTCCATCAGGACTGGAGGAGTTATTTTAATTATTTCACATAAAGGAGCTTTTTGTTGAGTTTATTAACTCGCCCTTGGCCGGATCCCATTCAGGAGTGGGGCGGCTGCCAGGCCAGCAGAGCTGGAGCGTTTGGGGGGATTGGGATACTGGGGGTAACAATGTCCCTGGTGCAGGAGCACCCCAGGTGCAGGAGCAATGCCACCGTGCCATGGCCAGAGTGGAGCCCCCATGGAAGGGGAGCCCATATGGGAAGCGCCTGTATGACCTGGTTAAGGGATGGGAAGCTCAAAGCCCCTTGGAGGAAGGTGAGCAGGGAATGATGGATCTGCAGCACTTCCAGCTCCAGTTTGAGACCAGGCTTAGCTGGAGATGGGACATTGGGGCTCAGAATGAGCTCTGGAGAGGGGGAGCACAGGGCAGGGATAGCCCCAGGATTCCCGGAACATCATCTCCATGTGCTGGGGCTGTGCTGGTGGCCCTGGTGCTGACAGGGTGCTCTCCCTATTCCGTTGATCCTCTCCCTCCTAATCCCAGCACTGCCAAGGAAGGCATTTCCATCCCTGGAGCTTCCCTCTCCCCTCAAGGCCCTGAGCAGCAGTTGCTGCTGCCCATCCATGGACGAGCTGGCCCTGGGAGGCAGCAGGGATGGAGCAGGAGCACCAGGGCCTCCAGCCTCTGCTTGTCCCAGCCTTGGCTGTATTCCCTGGATCTCAGCAGGGCTGAGGGTGAGCAGGACAACATATCCCAGGTTTCCTTTCCAATATCACACCCCATTCTCCCATTGCTGCAACCCATTCCTGGCCTCATCCTCACCCTTCCCAGAACACTCAGCCTCCTCCTCTGGCATTTCCACTCCAAGGGGAGCATCTGAACCCCCCAGTCTGGAAGGAGCTGGATAACAACAATTCCTGTTCATAAACCTTGGCTGGACCAGCTGCGGCCGCCCCGATTGGGAAGTTTATCCTTGTTTTCCCTACAGTGTATCCAAAATAACTAACAGGTTTTCCTGGTTGAGGCAGTGGGCTTTTCCCACAGCCAGGCCTTCTGCTGCATCCACTGGCTTGCTTGCACCTGGTTTCCAGGGAGAGGGGCCTGGAAGATCCATTAGGCTGTCGTGGAATGCAACGAGTCCCGCGGGCTCCGTAATAAGGGCAATAACGGGAATGCACTGGGGGGCTGTTTGTCACTGGGATGGGATGGGATGGGATGGGATGGGATGGGATGGGATGGGATGGGATGGGATGGGATGGGGACACGCAGGGGATGGGAAGGAGGTGGGAAAGTGGACAGTGATCTGTGTGTGTCAGACGCTGAATGGGATGGGAGGAGGAGAAGGGTGAGGAAGAGGAGGAAAAGAGCACAGCTGGTGCTGGCACGGCAGCGGATCGGGCTCCAGCTCTCTCCCTGTGTTTCTGTGCCACTGCCAGCCCCATCCCTGTGCCAGGGCAGCCATCTGTGCCCGAGGTGGAGCAGATCTGGGCGGAGCGGGCCCGGCGCCGCTCGCACAAAGGCCCCGCAGTTGGACCCAGAGGAGCTCAAGTGCTTGGAGAAAAGCGTCACACGCTGCCAAGGTTTTCCCTCTGCAGGCAGGCCCGGAGCCAGCAGGGATGGTTGCAGCCTTTTTCCCCTGGCAGCGCTTCCAGCATCCTGAAAAGGCTCTTCCCTGGTCACATCCCAGCCAGCTGGGATGTGCAGGGGCTCCTGTGAATGACCTCCCTGACTTTGCCAGCAACTCGCTGGGATAACCATGAGGGAAGGGCTGGGCTGGAGGGGTCACAGGGCTGGGAAAGGTGAAGGAGAGTGCTAGGAAGCCATGGGGGGATGGGGAGGAAGGTTTGTCCCAGTGAAACAGGGAGCTTCAGGATAAATCCTGTAGGTTTTGGTTCGTTAAGAAGGAATGAACACGGCTCTACAGCAAACATCAGTTAATTATGTGCAAGGTTTTAATGTTCCTGAAACACAACCCTTGGAGAGGGTCCCCCAGCTGCTAGAAGGGGGTCTGAAGGAAACACAGAGCTTTTCCTTTTGTTTTGGATGGAGGACGAGAGAAAAATGGGAAATATCAGTGATGTGGCCACCCTGAGAGCTGCTGCTGAGCCAACCCAGGATCCCACTAGTGCTGGGGTGTTCTGCCTCTCTGCAATCCCGGGAGTCTGACGGGGGCTTGTCCTGCTTTTCAGCAATCCTGGGATCCTGATGGGGCTTGTTCTGCCTCTCACTAATCCCAGGACCCTATGAGGGCTTCTCTCTCCCCTGAGCCAGTCCAGGATCTGGCTGGGAAGTTGCCCCATTTCAATGGTCACTCTGTGCTTCTCCCCTGCTCCCCAGGGCTCAGGGAATAAGGACACCATGACTGGATGTGTCCAGGGGGAGCTGTGATCGAGGTTCCCATGGCTTCACCCTGCCCCATGCAGGGTCGTGGCTGAGCCTTTGTCAGCTCCCATGTCCCAGGGCTCAGGGATGGGATTTGGGCAGAGCCAGGACAAGCTGGGCTGCTCTTCCCATCCTGCAGCTCCTGTTCCCATCCCAGGATCGCCTCCAGCCTTGGACCTGCCCTGGCTGGGAAGGGCTGAGCGAGGCTTCGGTTTCAGCCCAGCTCCCCCCTAATTCCTGCAGCCTGGTGTAATCCTCCCCAGCGAGCCCAGCGCCAGGTTCCTGCTGGAAATTGGCTCTGGCTGTGGCTCTGGGGTCTTTGTAGGGAAGCTGAGCCAGAAGGAAAAGCGAGCTGGAGACTCCAAAGGGCTGGGGGAGGCTCTGCTCTCCTCCACCTGGGGGCTGGGGGAGCTCAGGTGGGGACGTGGCCCAGCTGGTGCCTGGAGTGGGGTGGAAAAAGCCCTGGATGCTGCTGAGAGCTGGGGTGGGATCATCCCTGCAGCAGGGGATGGGGTGCTATGGGGTGCCAGCCCTGCCCAGCAGCAGGCAAAGGGCTTCCCAGGGTGCCCCAGCTGGAGATGGGCCTCTCTTGGCGCAGATGGGGCTGGGGAGGGATACAGGGAATATCTGGGGAGATGAACCAGTGGGTGAACCCACAGCCAGCAGCACAGAGGCAGCTGCCTGTGGGGTTATTTCCCTTTGCATCAGCAAAGGAGCTTTCCTGCTGCCCCAGCCCCAGCAGGGAAAGCTGCCCTTGGAGAAATGGGGTGGAGAGCTCCCATGGCTGCTGTCCCCGTGGGACCCCCTGGTGCCCCCCAAACGGTGGCTGTGCCAATGCCCAGCTCACTCCAGTGCCAGGACTGCAGGGACTTGAAAGGATGGCAGCTCCTATCCTGCATCCATCACTTTGTCCTGGCTGGAAACGAGAGAGCAGCTCGAGAGGAGGATGCAGGATGAACAGTGGCTTCCCACTGCTTGATGCAAACTGGGATTGGCCATTAATTATGGACTTTACAGGGCCAGGCTGGGGGGACCTGCAGGGGCTGGATCCCAGTGAGGGTTGAGGGGACCTTGTGACCAGAGAAAAGGTTTCCCAGGGGATGGATGGGAAGGGCTGAGCTTCATCCCAGCGGGGGAAGGCAGCTCTGAGCAGGCAGAGGTGGGCCCTGCTGGGGTGTGCATCCCTGTGCCAGAGCCTGACACCTCTCCTCGCCCTCCCTGGGCTTCCAGCAATAATCCCGGTGCCGGCCGGGCTCTGCTGCTGTTGGACGGGGGAGTGGGGCCGGGGCGCTGGGCTCGTAAGGCGATATCCCGATATCCCGGCAGCGGGAGCAGCCGAACAAAGGCGCAGTGTCTGCGCCCCCTCCGGGGCACCCGGAAACCCGTCTTGGCGTGGGGGGAAAGGGTTAAGGAAGGCTGAGCCTGCAAACATCCCGCGATCCTTCTCAAAGCCAACTGAGGGGCAATTAGCTCCTAATTAAGGGGGAAGATGAGCCTGGGTGTCCTTGGGGGGTGCAGAGGGCGCAGGGGCAGCGGGGCTGAGGGGGCTCATCCCGAATCCCAGGAAATGCCAGGCTATGAACAGCTCTCTCACAACTCAGGCAGAGGCAGCGAAGCCTGGGGGTGGGGATTTTATTCCATGTCTTATCATAGGATCACAGAATCATTAAGGTGGGAAAATCCCGCTGAGATCGTGGAGTCCAACTGCTCTCCCAGCACTGCTGCGGCCCCAGGTGACACTTCCACATGTTTTTTGAACACTTCCAGGGATGGTGACTCCATCACTTCCCTGGGCAACCTGTTCAGGCCCGACCACACTTTCAGTGAAGAAAATCCTGCAGCGTTTCTCAGAATCAGTTTTGCACCTTCCTGGTGATCCCAGCTGCTGGAGGTGGATTTCCAGGCGCAGAACCCTGTGCATGTGAGGGGAGTGCAGGAGTTCCCACCAGGAATGCCATTTGGATGTTGGAACCCCCTCGTTCAGCTGGGGATAGGCAGGGGGCTTGGCAGGAGCCAAAAAAAGGCTCTCCAGGAGCAGCAGTGGGTCTTGGGTGTGTCCTGCCCAGAGATTCTCCATGGGATGCTCCATGAGATGATCCATGGGATGATCCATGAGATGATCCATGAGATGCTCTATGGGATGCTCCATGGGATGCTCCATGGGATGTTCTGTGGAATGCTTCATGGGATGCTCCATGAGATGCTCCATATGATGCTCCATGAGATGATCCATGGGATGATCCATGAGATGATCCATGGGATGATCCATGAGATGCTCCATGAGATGCTCCATATGATGCTCCATGAGATGCTCCATGGGATGCTCCATGGGATGCTCCATGGGATGCTCCATGGGATGCTCCAGCCCCGCCTCATCCCGCGCTCCCTCCTCTCTTCCCCGCGGCACCACTGGCTGCGGGAGAGCGGCGGGGAGGGACGGGCGGGCGAATCCTGCCCTGAATGGGAGAGAAAGGCTCTTTCAGGGAGTGCAGCCAAGCACGGAGCGCGGCCGCAGCCGGGGGAGGCCCCGTGGCCCCGGCGGGACGGGCGGGGAGGACGGAGCTGGAGCACGGCGGGATCTGCCGAGCCCCTCTGGATCATCCTCACCCGGCACCGGGGCTGCTCCTGCTGCGGGGGGGTTTTCCAGCCGGGATGGGCACCTCGGCCGTGGAGCCCCTCCCGTCTCCAGCATCAGGGGATGCTGGCACAGCAAAAGGCTCCTCAGCTGTGTGGGATTTACCCCGCCAGGAGCAGGAGCAGGCAGCCGGGAATGCTCCCGGCCCACCCCAGAGCTGGGCATGCTGGGGGAGCAGTGGAGGGGCCTGGGGGAGCTTGGCTCTCACCCTCCATCTGCAAAATGGGGAAACCATTCCTTCCCCTCCAGCAGGTTTTTAAAGGAATGGTTTTGCCCTAGAAGTCCCATAATAAGCATTTCCCACTTCACAGTGTCCTCTGGGCATGCTGGTCCTGCCCAGTGTCCCATGCCCTGCTCCCCAAAACCTTCCAGCACCAAACCTGGAACTGGCTCTGCCGTGGTGGCTTTGTTTCTACCAGAGTGGGGTGAAACGTGTCCGATTAATGCTGTGCTCAACAAAAATATGCAGTTTTGGACTGGCCTGGACTATTCATTCGTTCTGGGTTCGTGGCCAAAAGAATGGATTTTTAAAAATATAAAAATGTCTCACTTCAACATTTTTTAAATCAAATATTTTGGCTTTGCCTTTGGAGTCAGAACGGGGAGATCAGGTGAAGCCGTAGGGAGCACTTCTAAAAACATTTTTTCCAACCTTACTCTGCCTTCCCAAACAAACTTGGCCTTTTCTCTGGCTGTATTTAACGTGGGATTATTTGTTTATCCTCGTGCAGACCACGGCATTTGCTTTTGTGGTGTTTCTTGTTTGTTCTGGGATCCTTGAAATGATTTGGGTTTTGTTATTATTTGCTGGCTGAAGGAAACCCCAAATCCGTTATTTTCACACCTCTTGTTGCAGTGGGGTTTCCTCCAGAACTTTCCATTACCCACCAACAGGAAGAGGGATTTGGGGCATTACTTCCCATGGATGGACCCTTGTGGGGTGGTTGGTTGTTTTTGGGGCGTGTGCTTTAGGGTTTTTTAGGTTTTTTAGGTTGTGTGTGCTCAGGCTGGGAGGATTTTGTACCAGCAAAACCAAGGGGATGCCATGGGAAGGTGATCCCTAGGGATGTGTCCTGCTCCACCACCCGCTCACCCTCTCCTTAGGGAGTTCCAGAAGATCTCCAAGGTCTTTTCCAAACTCAGTAATTCCAGGATTCTGTGTGGATACTGGGCTGGGCAATGGGTGATGCTCCATGGGGAGCAAACAGGGGCTGTTCCCGTGTGAGCTGAGGCTCATGCCCTGCTCCCCTTCCCCTGGCTCGGGCACCTCCAGTTCCCCCTGATGTGCAGGTAAATCAGCCTAGGGTTAGGGATGGTCCCAAGGAAAAAGCTGTGGAGGCAGCCATGCTGTGGCAGTTCTGTGCTCCCCTTGGGATGCCTTTCACAGCTGCAGTGTGCCTGGAGCTCGGGGCTTTCTGCTTTAAAAACCCTAACCCTAACCCTAACCTTAAACCTAACCCTAACCCTAACCCTAACCCTAACCCTAGGCAGGTAAATCACCCTCCCATGGACACCCCTGTCCCTTGTCCTCCTCTTCCCGCTCCTCTCCATGGGTTTTTCCAGGGGGATGCTGTGCCGGTCACTGGCCTTATGGGCTGGGAGCAGCGAGCCGTGGCTGAGGGAGAGGATGGTGGGGGAGGAAGCTTTGCTTGTCCAAGGCCTCCTTTTCCCTGCTTCTCACCGTTCCCAGATCCTGGCCCTGCTGGAGCGGCAGCTCCCCGGCATCCCTGCGCCGGCTGCGTCCCCCGGGACCGGCTGGGCTGGTGTGACAGGCGTGAACGGAGCGGTGGTGACACAGCTACGTGTCCTCATTCTTCACTGTGGCCTCTGTGTGCAACTTTTAATTGCTTTTGTGCCGTGGGTGGCGAGTCCGGCAGCCCAGGATCCGCGGCGCCAGCAGAGCCGGCTCTCCCTCGCTATTGTCCATGCTCCTGGAATGTTGGAGCTCTGGCACAGCTCCGGCCTGAGAGACTCCCGAGCCAGGCAGGGAGCACCCCCCAGACTGGGATAGAGACACCTCCAAGCCATTTCAGGTCCAGGGAAGCGTTTGCAGCCATTTCCATCCTCCCTGCACCCGCATCCTCCTGCCCCAGGCTGGCGGGGGGCAGGGAGCTGGAATGGTGAGGGGGGTGCTCATGGCCAGCTGAAGATCCTCAATGCCTGGTTGGACTTGGCATGAAAGATTCGTTGGAGGCAGCCCCATCCCGCTGGCCACGGGACAAGCCATCAGCTGGCAGGGACAGGAAGGGGCTGTGTCCCCCACGGTGGGGACAGGGGGATGGCACCAGGCAGGGAGAGCCCCCACTGCCCTCCTCCTGCACGGGCTCCAAATGCTCAGGCCTGGTGGGAGGCTGCGGGTTCCTTCCGGGAAGAGCAGAAGGGTCCTGCAGCTCTCAGCAGCCTCCTTGGCTGGGGGCTCGGCCACCTGGAAGAGGCTGGGAACCAGCCTGGTTTGGAGCAGCCTGGTTTGGAGCAGCCTGGTTTGGAGCAGCCTGGATCCTGTCTGCCCACCTGGGATGTGTTGCACGTGCACAGGGGCTGGGGGAGGGAGCTGGGTCCTCTTGGCACTGGCAAGGGGCATTTGGGGAGTAATCACATCCCAGGACAGGGTCACCCCACCTCTGCTGACATCCCTGGGTGAGGTGAGGAGCTGGATGCTCCCACATGGACCCCTCGTGCTGTGCTCCCCATCTGTGCCGTGGGGTCTCATCCATCTGTCCGGGGTCCAGCTGGAACAGCAAGGACCCACCACTCCTGTGGGTTCTGAGCCCTGGGAAGATCCAGCCAGGAGCTTTCATGGCAAGTCTCAGAGCTCACCAGGGCTGCAGCGTGTGGCGAGGAGGGTGAGAGATCTGGAGCAGCCCTGGGAGATGTGGCAGCTCCTGCACCTCCTGCAGCTCTGTGCTCACTGTACTCAGTGTTACTGGGAATCTCAGCCTCTCCCCTGGTCCCTGCAGCTCCACGTAGAAAATCTGGGAGCCACAGCTGATGACAGGCACTTCCCTCTATGGCTGAGGCAAAGAGTTGTTTATTATTATTATTATTATTATTATTATTATTATTATTATTATTATTATTATTATTATTGATTTGGGGCTGAGCCACCCCACTGTCCTCTCCCTCCCCTGACTCTCCTCTCCCTTTGGGGCTCCCTGGGATTGTGCCTCATCCTGGGAGAAGAGGAGCTGTGACATTCTCAGTGTGTGGCCATCAAGCCCCAAGAGTCCCCTGTGGGGGAAGGTGCCAATCCCATCCCAGGGACCACAGGGAACACATTCCCCCTCAGCTTTTGCAAGTGCAAAGGTGTCACAGTCCTTCCCGGGGCACAAAAATTCAGGTGGCAATAATGGACATGGGAGAGCCACGTGCTGCTCTGAGCCTGCCCTCCTGCTGCTGCTGGGGTCCTGCTCCCAGGATGGATGGTGCTGGTGCAGGATCCTGGCATGGATCCCTCCTGGTACCCTCAGGGCAGGATGGACACAGGGGAAACTCAGGAGGGGCTGCACAGAGCAAAGAGAGAGGGATGGTGTGGCTGTGGGAAAGACAGCCTTGGTCTCAGTGATTTTGGGGCAGGAAAAGGGGTTCTGAGCCAGATTCTCTGGGGTTTGGGTGCTGCTGGCCCTGTGTGATGGCAGCACCAAAGCTGGAGCTCATTTGAGCTGGAAATCATTACAGTGCCAGGCATCCTCTCTGTGAGGAGGGACCAGCGTTCCCCATCCCATCTGCAGTTCTGGGCAGCAGCCTTTGCCCAGGGCACTGGGCAATGCCAGGGCATAGAATTGTAGAATCCTGGAACAGTTTGGATTGGGAGGGACCTTAGACCTCCATTCCACCCCCTGCCATGGCAGGGACCCCTCCCACCATCCCAGGTTGCTCCAAGCCCATCCAGGTGAGGTGGGAAGCCAGCAGTGTTCCAGCTCTGTCTGGAGCCCCAGCACCAGCTCAGTGCTCAAAACCAGGTCCCAGCATCCCTGTCCTGCTCCCATGGCTCAGTCCCAGCTGACCCCTGCACCTCCCCATCCTCCTCCTGATGCTCTCAGGCTACAGATGCCCAAATGTTGCCGTGGCTGTGCCTGCTCTGTGTCCTCTCCCAGGGCTGGGGGCTGCAGTGGTGCCTCTCACATCCAGCTGGGATCTGGGCTCCTCTCCAGGCACAGGAGCCTCAGTGGGGCTGTGATTTACCACCATCATCTCAGTGCCACGGGCAGGGCAGCTCTCAGCCCTTCCCACAGCTGCTTCAATGACCTACTTTTAATCCAGGGCCTGCCATGAATTAGGGGCAGCAAAGCCTGGGCCAGGTTTTGTTTGGCCTTTCTGGGGTGGGTTTTTTCCCCTGTTTGGGCAGTGCAAGTGGGAGCCCCCTTCACTCTCAGGGACTCTTTCAAGTCAGCTCCTTGAAAGACTCCCCCAGAACTGCTTCTCTCTTTAGTGCAGTGATTAAGCTCCTCTCCCCACCCCTGTATCAAATCCAGCTGCAGAGCTGAAGAGATTCTTGGCAGGAGGCTCAAGACAGAAACAATACTTCAAGTGGAGAAGGGGGGCTGGGGGCCAGAGCTCTTCCCAAAGCCCTGGAGAGCTCTGGGGCTTCATTAAGGGGATTTTTGCAGCCTGTGGTCAGAAAATCCTTCAACTTTGTAGCTATAAAAAGCAAATTTCCATCATCTGTTTTGCCCAAGCAAATGAAGGTGAGCATTCCGTGCTGGCGCCTTGGCTGGATCTAGCTGGGGGTCACCTGAGGGAAAAGCTCTCTGAGATCCTCAAATCCAACCATTCCCCAGTGCTGCCAGGGCCACCACTGATTGTGTCCCCAAGTGCCACACTCCCAGGCCTCTTGCACCCCCCATTGCCCTGGGCAGCCTGTGGCAGGCCTTGACAACACTTTCCATGACAGAATTTTCCCAATTTCCAGCTAAACCTCCCCTGGCACAGCTTGAGGCTGTTTCCCCTTTTCCCATGGCTTGTTCCTTGGGAAGAGTGGCTTGGGTGGCCCCAGGTGCCCATGGATGGGTGACAATCTCTGCACATCCCAGCATGGAAAAACCTTGGGTAGCTTGGGAAGGTGGTGCCCACAGGAGCCTTCCAGACCTTGGGAAGTCAATAAAAATTGGGTGGGGGGCAGGAAGGAGTTATTAAAAGTTGTTTGTAGACTTGGCAAGGAGGGAATGGGGTTGATCCATGCCAGAGGCCGCCCATCACAGAATCCCAGAATGGTTTGGGCTTGAAGGGACCTTAAAACTCATCCTATTCCAGTCCCTGCCATGAGACACCTTCCACTGGACCAAGACAGGGAGGTTTAAAACTACACTGACAGGAATATTGGCCTGCCTAGGGGGGCACATCCCTCCCCAGGGCTCCTGCCCTCATGCCAAGCCTCTCCCATGGCACTGGAGGACAGGGAGCCAGGGAGGGAATATCCAGGGCATCAGCAGCCAGTTTGGGAGGTGAGGCTGCCCCGGGCAAGAGGCAAGAGCAGACCCAGAGCAGGAATGAATGTGAGAAAAGCAGACTTTGCTCTGGGTGGGGAATCACCGAGGGATTAAAGGTTTAATAAGATCAGAGGGACAAAGCAATAATTAGCCTAAATTATGCTGTAATTTAGGAAATTAAAAACAAAGCCTCTCATGTCAGGGGAATAACTCTGCCAGCAAAGTGGGGGAAGAGCTGAGGAGCAAAGGGGGACGTGACAACGTGGGGCAGGGAAATCGGGGGAGCGGCCGCAGCTCGGCCCCGGAGGGGCGGTGGAACAAGGGAGGGATGGAAGGAGGGATGGAAGGAGGGGAGCCTGGAGGGTGGGGGGCTCAGCCCTGGCCCCCAGGGCGTGCTGGGCGTGCAGGCTGGGACAGGCACCCGGCTGCAGCTCTGCCTCCCTGCCCTGCCTGCAGGAGCGGGGCTGGAGCTCAGCCCTGGGCACTGGAGGGGGGTCCCCACTTCATCAGCCAGGCCTGGAGCGTCCCCCCTGTGTCCCCAGGGCTTTGAGGGGCTGCTGGCTGGTAAAGCCCCTCCTGGCCTGGAAAAACCCGACCGTGGCTGGGATGGGAGCTGGGGAAGTGGCTCCAGGCTGGCAGCAGCGTTTTCACTGGTGCTCAGGAATTCGCCTGGAGAGACAATCAGCTCAGCCCCCAAGCCTTAGCTCATTACAATAACATCAAGATTAAATGGGATATAGGAACAGCTGTCCTAAAGCTCCTTAAAGGATCTGAACAGATGTAACAAAAATAGATTTACATTTAATATATTAAGTTTTTCCTCCCTTAACATTTAGATCATTTGGTTTTTTTAATAGTGTTTTATCTCTGCCTGGGACTTCCCCAGCCCTCTGTTAGCTCCAATTCCTTGTTCTGCAGCACAGGCACGTGGAGAAACCCCATTGCAGGGAGCAGGGATGCTGAACTGGCCGTTTTGGGTACATTCACATTTGGATCAGCTGCCCAGCTGCAAGTGAGATAAATGTGCAGAGCAGAACTAGGGCAGTGAATGCTCAGAGCAACTTTGGACCTGACCCTGCTGAGCCTGGGCTGCTGCAGGCGCCTGCCTGTGGCTCGGGGAGCTGATTCCTGATTCCAGGCTCTGTGTCACCGGATCTGCCTGGTGACAGGGGATGCAGGGACAGAGGCTTGCTCAGCTCCACAAAAGGAAAGAGATGGAATAGCTCCCCGGAAATTTGGGGGGAAAAAGATAAATAGGGAGGGAAGGCATTTAACTCCAGTGGTTATATCAGTGTGAGATCAAACGGTTCTAAATTGGTGAAGAATTAATTTAGGGCGGCAATTAGGGAAAGGTTTTGACCAGGTGATGGGTGGAGGTTTGGAGCAGCCCTGGGGAAAGCAGCCTGGCAGGGTC
This sequence comes from Agelaius phoeniceus, assembly GCF_051311805.1. Lineage (NCBI taxonomy): Eukaryota > Metazoa > Chordata > Aves > Passeriformes > Icteridae > Agelaius > Agelaius phoeniceus. The sequence continues at coordinate 15,310,151 of NC_135278.1, read as the reverse complement.
TGGAGAGGAGCTCAGTGGATTTCAAAGAAATCACAGAATGGTTTGGGTTTAAAAAGGAGTTTAAATGTAATTTCATTCCTACCCCTGCCATGGGCAGGGACACCTTCCACTGTCCTCCAAGCCCCATCCAGCTTGGCCCTGGACATTTCCAGGGATGGGGCAGCCACATCTTCTCTGGGCAGCCTGTGTTCTCACCACCCTCATTGTGAAAAAAATCTTTCCTTATATCCAATCTAAATCTTCCCTTTTTATTTTTAAACCACGTCCCCTTGGCCTGTCACAACAGTCCCTGCCCAAACCACTGTCCCCACCTTTCCTACAGGTCTCCTTTAAGGACTGGAATTTCATGGGGGCATTTGTGTTGCTGGACATGAAAACACCAAACACAGGGAAATTTACCAGGAATTTGAGCCTGAAGGACCTGGACGAAGGTGCTTCATTTTGGTGTGAATCATGGTGGGTTTTTATCCCTTCACCCCTGGTATCTGTGAAGAGAACTCTGACCTTCCAGGGCTGGGAACCAGGGCTTGCTGTGTGCATGGGACAGCAGGGAATGTCACCCACAGGGAATGTCACCCACAGGGAATGTCACCCACAGGGAATGTCAGAGCATCCCTCAGCCACGGGGTGTGGAGCACCCATGTGCCAGCTGTGGATCCTGGCTCTCCTTCCCTCTCCCAGAGATGCTCCCTGTCCCTCCCTACTCCTCCACCACCACCTGTCCCCTTCACTACTCCTTTCCTTTGTCTCTTCCTTCCCCTCACTCCCAGCCCCTTTTCCTCACCCGCTGTTTCCCTTCCCCCCCGAGCAGAAAATTTTGCTCCCGTGTCCTCGCATCCATCACCGGCACAGCCGCGCTCCCGGCCCCTTCCCTGGGACCCGGCTCTTGCTGCAGGATCCGCCGGTAAATTGCTTGGATGGCAAACGAGCACCTGGGCTCATTACGGGGACATGGTAATTACCTGCCTGCGAGGGAGAGCGGCACCGCCGGCCCCGGGGATGCTCACCGGGGTGGATACAGGCTCCGGGGCTGGGAAAGGGGACAGCTGACCCCTGAAGCAGAGCCTGAACCCTGAACCCCTGCAGTCCCTCATGGCGCTAGTGTCGGGATTTTTGGGCAGCCCCAGCGTAGGGAGGGATTTTCCAGCTGGGGGATTTTCCCCTGGTTTTTCCCTTGTGCCTCCTGAGCAGCTTTGCTCAGGCCTTGGAGAGGAGGGCGTTCAGGACACGCTGCCTGTCCAAGGGCACTGCCGGACACGCGATTTGTCCTTCCCGTCCCGCGGCCGCGGGGAACGGGAGGAGGTTCTGGTCTCCTTCTCGAATGACAGCTTTTCTGCTGAGCAGCTTGTTCTCTCCTTGAGGGCGGCTGCTGAAGGGCTGCCAGGCTGGGTGGTGGCCACTCTGCTGCTCCTCTCTGAAGGATTTCAGGAGCATCCTCCGTGCTGGAGCCAGCGCTCGGCTCCCCCGGCTGGGGAAAGCAGCAGCCCCGGGCTCCGCCGGGCCGGCGCGGGGCCAGCTCCCCCCAGGACAGGTTTCAGCCCAATTTCCAGCCCCTGTGCCACAGACACCATCTGCCAGGGCCAGCCCGGCGTGTCTCACAGTCCCCCCCAGCCCCAGGCCCCCGGCCCCTCCCAGCCCCGTCTCTCGGCGGTGGCTGGGGCTCGGTTTTCCAGCGCTGCTGGGCACACGCCGCACCCCCAGAGTGTCCATCTGTCCTCCAGTAATAACTTGGAGTCTGCTGCCTAATTTTAACCGAATCTGACAGCTCTTTCGAGCACGTCATTCCAGAAAGTCTCCAGCGAGACAGATGCATGGTAGCCAGGCAGCTTCCGATGGGAAGCTCCAATGCTCAGGGAAACGTCAGGAGGGATTTGAGGCTGGAACTGCTTTTTCCAGGCAGGGGAAGGAGCTGTGCGGGGATGGACCCCTTGTGCCCCACGGCCGGGCTGCATCAGGGCCCCCCACGGGGCAGGACCTCAGAGGGGTTCTTTGGACAAGGACAAAGTGTCTCAGCTTTCCCGCAGCCCCTGCAGCCCCGTCCCCGCTGCCCCAGCCCCCCACCCGTCTGTCAGCTCCTTTCCCCGGCCCGGGCGTTCTTCAGCACCAGCCTATTCCTCGGTGATGAAACGGCCACTCAGCCGCTGCCGGCGAGAGACGGTGACCTTGTGTGTCCCCTCTCGGTCTCCTGGAACAGCAGCTGAAAGATGGGGACAAGGTCAGTGGCTCCTGCCGGCAGGTTTATTGCCGAGGAGGGGCGGCAGCTCCGCTCCGGGTTCAGCTGCCGGAGGCGCTCCCGAGGTTCCAGCAGCACGCACAGAACCAGCCCCGCACCTCCCCGCCTCGGGGCGCTCCAGGGTGAGGGGCAGCGCCGTTCCACTGCCTGACTCGGGATGGAAGGCTGGATATGTCTTTGTTGCCTCCATCCCTCCGTGTTTGTTTTTCTCCACTCTCACGGCCGCTGTGCCGTGGTGCTGGCGGGAGCATCCCCGGCCCCGTGCGGATGACTCGGTGCGGGCAGCAGTGTCAGGGACCACCCCGCGGCTCCGTCCCCTTCCCTCTCCCTCATCCTTCTGCTCCCGTTGCGTCAGGATGAGCTCAGCCCTCCCTCGCCCGCGGGCGCCGTGGCCGGGTGGAAAATCTCCCCAGGTGGGAACTGGGTCATCCGGAGCGATGGGAGCGGTGGGAGCCGGGCCGGCACTCGCGGCACCGGGCCGGTGATTCAGAGGGTGCCGGCTGCTCCCTCTGAGCCAGGGCTGATTCAGCAGGGCCGGGGAGCTCTGCTGCTGCAGGCCCGGCCTTTGGGCCACCCCCTTTTCGCTGGAAATGTAAAGGATGGGGTAGTTTTATAGTTTAAAGGATTGCTTTTATGTTAGAGAGGGAGTGAGAATCCCAGGGCAGCTGCCGCACATCCAGCACAGCCCTGGGAGCGCTGGGCAGCTCCCGGTGCTGCATCTGCTGAGCCTGGAGCATCCCCTCCCTCCCTGGGAAAACTGGAATTCCAGAAGGCCTTGGGCAGAGCAAAGGTCTGCTCCTGGCAGTGATAGTGTCTGGCGTGTACCCCGAGGTGCCACCACACACTCTGAGGTGCCACCGTGCACCCCTGAGATGTCACCATGCACCCCCGGGAGCCCCAGTGTGACCTCTGGATGTCACAGTGCAGGAATGTCCCCTGTGGCACCTCCCCTCCCTGGCCACTCTGTCACCCACAGATCCAGACATCGCCGTGACAGGGCCTTGGGGACAAATACCCTGTTTGCAACAAAATCCTGCTTCAAAGAGTTCCCAGCACCCCCGTGATATAAAAAGAACTCGCCTGTCTGTAACAGTATTAAATCCATCACCGGGAGATTAAATTCTAAAGGGATTTTGGCTTTCAATATAAACAGCAGATTCTTAAGTGCCTCTTCATTTTCTGCGTTTAGGAAAGACACAGAAAGGCCTAAAATCCTCCCAAATCCCTCGGCATGGCTGAGCTCGGGAGCTGCTTCGTGACTCCCCTCGCTGACCGGGCTGCGATTCCTCACCAACCACCCCGGGAACCGGGGAGCTGCAAGGTCCCAGCTCCCTCGGGGCACTGACGAGGCAGAAATACCAGGAGAATTCCGGGAGCTGCCTGTCTGGAGCTGGGGACATGGGGAAGGAGCGGGGAAGCAGCTGTGGAGGGCGAGCAGGGGCTGCAGGGCGGGCGCGGAGCATCCCCTGGGATGAGGGAGGAGCGGGGCAGGAGCATGCCCTGGGATGAGGGAGGTGCGGGGCAGGAGCATCCCCTGGGATGAGGGAGGTGCGGGGCACAGAGCATCCCCCGGGATGAGGGAGGTGCAGGGCAGGAGCATCCCCTGGGATGAGGGAGGTGCGGGGCAGGAACATCCCCTGGGATGAGGGAGGTGCGGGGCAGGAACATCCCCTGGGATGAGGGAGGTGTGGGGCAGGAGCATCCCTCGGGATGAGGGAGGTGCGGGCACAGAGCATCCCCTGGGATGAGGGAGGTGCGGGGCAGGAACATCCCCTGGGATGAGGGAGGTGCGGGCACAGAGCATCCCCTGGGATGAGGGAGGTGCGGGGCAGGAACATCCCCTGGGATGAGGGAGGTGCGGGCACAGAGCATCCCCTGGGATGAGGGAGGTGCGGGGCAGCTGCGCCCCGGGGCAAGGTGCGAGGTGCGAGGTGCCACGTTCCTCCCGAGATCCGAAATTTCCCGATCCCATCCCAGACAAGGCCGGGATGACGAAGCCCTGACGAGACACCAGCCCCGGGACAAATTCCTGCTCGGGCTCTTTGTCTGTGTCTGGGTGTGGTCCCGGGCCGGAAGGGAGGGCTCGGGGTGTGCCCCCGCTGTCTGGGGGTGCCTCCCGTGCCCCGCTTTCATCTCCCCCACCCCCAGCGCCGCTCTCGGGCCGCTGGATGGGGGTGATGGGCTCGACACCTCCCTGCAGGAGCTGAGCTCCCAGACATTCCCCCGGGCAAGGTGAGCCCGGCTGGCTCCCATGCCCTGAGTCACTCCGGGCTCGCCGGCAGCAGCCAGGGCAGAGCTGGCAGTGCCACCTCAGCCCACATCGCCTGCTCCTGACACCGGGGAAGCACCTGGAACACGGCACTGCAAGAGGTTTCACCCCTGGCCACTGCCTCGTTCATCTTCTGATTTCTCAGAAGAGTGCCTTGAATTTGTTTGATTTTTTTTTTCTTTTACTAAATTTTATTTACAAGGTTTTTGGGTTTTTTTCGTACAACTGAAAATTGACATTAAAACTGCAACAATTCTCCATGGTCCCATTCCACCTTGGCTGGCCAAGATTCTGGTTCTTGTTGTCTTGGATGCTCCAGTGGTCCCCCAACAGCAGAAGTCAGTGTGGATGTTCATGTTTGGGGTGTTCATGTGAGTTTTTTGGAGGTGGCTGATTTTTTTTCAGGGATTCTCCCTCATCTTTTCCTGCCACAGGCACAGCTGTTGCCCCAGTGCCTCGTTCCATGCTGGAACTTGGCTCTGGCTCACAGGCAGCAAGGGGTTAACGGAAACGCTGCTTTGAAGGTGATTTCTCCTTTATTAAAAAATCCCCAACCAAAGCAATGTAATTCCATAGGAAAATAACCCAGCTCGGGAACGAGGAACCACCTGAAGGCTCACGCTGGCTCTCATACCCTTTTCTCCCAGCTCCAGCATCTCCTGGTGCATATTTGCCATAAAAGCAGCCACAAAGAGCTGTTGGGTCATGTAAAATCCTGCCCCAGTGGCCACAGCCCACAGCAGCCATGCCCTGAGCTGTGTTATCCCAGCCAGCTCTGCTTCCCAGGCATGGCCCAGAGAGCCTGGAGGGATGGAGAGGGGCTGAACCTGCCCAGTGGACAAGGGAGATCTGCCCATGGAGATGCTGCTTCTCATGGACAGACTGAGCTTGGTGCAGCTGGAACAGGGATTTGTGCTGGAGTTGGATCTGTCCATGGAGATGCTGCTTCTCATGGACAGACTGAGCTTGGTGCAGCTGGAACAGGGATTTGTGCTGGAGTTGGATCCCTGGCCATCCTCTGGTGGGAACAGAGAGCCCTTTCCACCTCCCCAACAGCAAGTGGAGGCAAACATGACCTGTACGGTGCAGGGTTCATATTTTGGAAGTGTTCCAGGACAGGCTGGATGGGGTTTGGATCAAGCTGGTCCAGTGGGAATGTCCCTGTCCGTGGCAGGGGGTGGCTTTGAAGGTGGATGGGCTTTTAGGCCCCTTCCAACCCAAACTCTCTCGTGATTCATTCTACATTTTGTGATTCATTTTATGATTCCATGGTTCTCTATAAACAAACCCTTCTTAAATCTTCCTTATGAAGTCTAAAATATCAACAGACTTATTTACCCTCCAACTCCTCCTCCGTACCAAACACTGAAATATGAATTCCGCTCCTCCCTGTTACAAAACATGACACAAAGTGGGAACTTGTTCTCTCAATCTCCACCACTATTAAAAAATAAATGCAAGAATTTGCATCTCTCTTCCCTCACACACCTCAGCAATAAACCAGGATATGTCTCTATTCCATCTTTCCCCTCTTTCCCATCTCCAGTATCTGTGGGGTCACAGCTGGGCCACTTCTACAAAATGAAAACCTCTCTAAGCCCAAACAGTTCAATCCCCCCCAGGATGCTCCAGCTTCCAGGTAAACCCCGGCTCTGGTCCCTCCCTGTGGCATTGGGGGCTGGAACAGCAATTCCAAAGCTGGAAGCAGCAAACCCAGCGCTGGGATGTGCTGGGAGCTGTTTGCAATCAACCCCAGCACTGGAGTCAATGCACATGAAACGGATTTAGAGCAATTATGGAGAGCAGAGAAATTAGTAAAGAATCAGAGGCTGTTCCTGAACAATTCCCAGGCAGGAAGAAAGAAAACAAAAAAGGGCAAAATGCTTGGAATAAGTTGTTTGCTATAAATAGTCTGCCCGGTTCGAGGAGCTGGTGACAAACAGCGTCGGGGGAAGGCGAGGATAATGCAGCACAAACTGTACTTTGTTCATTTATTTGACAAGTGTAGCTAAATTTTAATTATTTATGATTAGACTTCGTAATGTGCTCGCACATGTTCTGAGGAATATTTTCATCCTGGTAATCTGAGCCCTTGCTCCAGCACTGTCCAGGCTCTGAAATCCCTGCAGCTCTGCAGGAACTTCCAGGCACAGGGAATCCATGAGGATCACCCCATCCCGCTGTGTTTGTAACCCAGGTAAAGCCCGGGACGCTGGAAAACCCGGAATTGTGAACCTGACAATGCGCCTTTAATCTTTGTCACTTCACATGCCAAATCCCAGAAGTGCTGAATTATTAAGTCTAAAGTTCCAAAATAAACTCGCACTCCGAAGATTATTTCCATATAATTTGAAATTTCCTGCTCTAATAACTCCTGCGCTGGGTCTGTCTCCTGCCCTAATCCTGTTTGGAGAGGCTGAGCCCAGCCCTGGGCCGGGCTGAGCCCCTGGGGTGGGCTCACCTTCCCCTTCCCTCCCCAGACAAACCCCCAGCCCCACAACTGCTGACGGCTTAATTATTGCCTGGGATAATTAGCACGAGGAACCAGCTCGAGTCCTCTCCAAAGTCATTTCACTGAGGAAATCAATCTGATCCCTCCCAAAGGGCTCCGCTGCCAAACTTAATTCCAAATAATTGAACGGAAAACTCCTTTAATGCTTCAAAGGGGGAAATGTGAGGAGGTGGTGACCGGGCCCTGGCACCCTGTGGGTGCCCACCGGGATCGGGCATTCCCTCACAGAGATCCTGGGATCAGACATTCCCTCACAGAGGTCCTGGGATCAGGCAGCCCCTTGCAGGAATTCTGGGATCTGGCATTCCCTCACAGGGATCCTGGGATCAGACATTCCTTCACAGGGATCCTGGGATCAGGCAGCCCTTGCAGGAATTCTGGGATCTGGCATTCCCTCACAGGGATCCTGGGATCAGGCAGCCCTTTGCAGGAATTCTGGGATCAGACATTCCCTCACAGGGATCCTGGGATCAGACAGCTCCCCAGCTCCCTGGGGCTCTGTGGGTTGCTTGAATCACCTTCTTTCCCTGCTCCAGTAACCCCAATCCCACCTGAGGATGCTCCAAAGGCTGTGGAATATTCATGGGGCTGGAATTCCCCAGGCAGGGAGCAGCAGGAAGTGAGTGCCGTGGGCTGTGGGTGGGCACAGGCAAGGATTGGACCCAACCAAAGCTATTTTTGCTGTGAAAAGGAAAACTGTGCCTTTGCTCCCTGGATTATGGATCTGTGTGTTTTTCCCCCTGCAGTAACTGGAGAATAGAAATAAAATACTGAATTATTAACTCTAATTACCCCCAGAATTACTTCAATAACAGTGCAATTTCACAGACGGCTGCTGCAAGGACAATATGCAGGGATAAAAGGAGAAGAGAATCCACTTCCACCACAGGAATGTTTGCAATTTATTATTTTCACATTAACCCTTCTTTTTTTTTTTCTTTTTTTTTTCGGTTCCTCATCTTTTCCTTGGCGGTGGTCAAATTTCAAACGCTCCAAAGCATCATCCCGATGTGTGGCTTTGTTTCAGGAGGATCCTGAGCCCTCCAAGCTGCAGAGATGGGCTGGAGACTGCACAGGGATGGAGCCACAGGGGTGGAGAGAGGCAGGGATGGAGCAGCAGGGATGGACTGGCAGGAATGAAGCTCCAGGGATGGAGCTGCAGGGATGGACTGGCAGGAATGAAGCTCCAGGGATGGAGCTGCAGGGATGCTCCTGACCTACATCCTTCCCTGCCCTGCTGCCCATCCCAGCAGGTGGATATGGGAGCCCCCAGCTGTGGGGGATCTGCAGCCTTGGCAAGGTTGGGGACACACTCAGAGCAGTTTTTAGCCCTCCAGCTTTCCTGGGTTTTGTTCCAAATCCAGACCCAATCCCAATGAATTCTAGATGAGAGCCTGTGCTGAGGCCAGGCTGCCAGTCCCCTCCTCCATCTCTGCAGGTGTAGCTGGTTTGATTTTCATTCCCTTCCTGAATTTCACAGGCTCTGGGGAAGTTCCTCAATGAAAAAAACTTCAGAAATTTGGGAAAATGAGACTTGAAACATGGCAATGTTCCCTGGTGGTCGTGGTCCTGATCCAACAGGGACAGGAAGAGCTCTCTCCTCACTGGGATGGGGGATCCCTGGCTCTCCCTTGCTGGTGCCTTTCCCCACACAGCTGCATTTGGGCTGTCCAAGACCCTTTTCCATGGGATTTGAAGCAGGTGCTCCTGCTCCCAGCCTGGCTCTCCGTTGGGTACCAGGACAGAGCAGCTCTTGGCATGGCCGGGATGCTCGGGCTCAGTTCCCAGGCAGGTTAATCCCCAGCAATCTGTGCTGCTCCAGACCTGAACTGTGCCCTGGAGCCTGTCCTGCAGCTTTCACAAGCACTAAATCAAAGGGGGCTCCTGGAAGGGGGAAGGGGAAGAGAGGGAAAAAATGCACTTTCCATTGGAATGTGCCCAGCCGGGTGACTCAAAGCAGGAGCAGCCGGTGGCAAGCAGGCAGCTGGCAAGGGGCTGGCAGGGCTGGCATGGCCTGGGCCTGACCTGCCAACAGCCTCTCAGGGCTGGATTCAGGGAAAAAAGGAAGCCAGACCAAAAACACGGTGGCTTGGAGAGCAGCTCCATGCTCTTTGCTCTGGGTTGGGAATGCAGCATCTCCATGGGGCAGGGAGTCAGTGCAGTGTGACCCAGTGACAAGGGACAGAGCTGGCAGGGGGATGACAAGGTGGGGAGGTCACAGGGTGAGTGATGGCACTGCAGAGGGGCAAATCAGCCTTGGTAAGGATGTGGGCAGGGATGGGATCCAGGGACCCATCCACGGGGGAGCAGCATGGGAGAAGTCACAGAATCCAGAATGGTTTGGGTTGGATGGACCTTAAAGCTCAGCTCATTCCACCCCTGCCATGGGCAGGGACACCTTCCACTATCCCAGGGTGCTCCAAGCCCCGTCCAGCCTGGCCTTGGACACTTCCAGGGATCCAGGGGCAGCCACAGCTGCTCTGGGCAACCCAATTCATATCCACAACCACATCCAAACCCTTTTCTGGGATGAACCTGGATCCCAGCTCCATGCCCATCCTGAGCTGCTGGGGACTGTTCTGGTGTCCTGGTGCAGTGTCCCCACGGATGGGATAATGCTGGCAGTGCCACCCAGAGCAGCTCTTTGTGCCCACAGCCGTGTGCCATTGGTCACCACGTGTCCTCCCTTGGGGTCACCTCCCAGCCTGGCACTGCTGGGAGAGGTGACCCTCTCTGCTCCTGTGTTTCCTCTCCGTCTCCCATCCTGGCTCCTGGCAGGTCCCACGGCTTCCTGGTGCTGAATGAGCCACAGGAACTGGGACAGATCCTGCCCACAGGCAGGTTCTGACACCTCTGATCCCTGATTGCATTCTCTTTGTGCTGCTGGTCCCAGTGAGGAGCGAGAAGAGAGCAGCAGGCTCCCCTCTCCACAGCCCTGCCCTTCCCAGGCTGTGCATCCCTCTTGCCAGCAAGCACTGCAGTGGAGAGCATCCAGCTTTTCCCTGGAGCAGACACTTGGGCCGGGATCAGCCCTTGGAGGAGCTGGCTTGGAGACAGGAAGGGAAATCCCTGGACTCTGGCAGGCTGCTGCAGGAGCTGAGAGCTCTGCACTCCCCTTTTGGAGAGTTTGCTCTTCTTTCCATGGCTTTGCCTTCATCTGCTGGTGAGGACACAGCTGGCTCTGGGAATCTTCTGGGAACCTTCTCTTCTCCTCAGAAGAGGAGGAGAAGGTGCAGCTCCAGGCGTTGGGAGATGCTGGTGTGAACTTCCCTCACCCTCATCTCCTTCTGCATGGAGGCCGAGGCAGCACGTCTCCCTCTGCCCATGCTCCTGCTTTCCAAATGGAATTCCCTTTGCTGCCTTTCCTGCATTGCTCTCCCAAGAGCTGGCTCAGCCCCTCCTGCAGGACCCTCCCCAGGGTCAGTCCCGAGGTAGTTCCCATCCCCAAGGTTTTTCCAAGGCTGGTCCGGCCATGCTGTTGCCTCTTGGAATGCTGTGTGCTGCCTTCCCTCAGTCCCTGCCGGCCCCACTCCATCATCCTTTTGCCACCAGGAAATCATTGTGCCTGATAATGCATTAAAGCAATTGTTATTTCAGTGATCGTGCTCATATTTCCCTCTTTGTTTTCCTGCCAGGCTTGAGGGGAAACCTCAGCAGATAAATCAGGGCTGGGAGCAGGTGTGGGAGCAGCTTTTGCCGTGCTGCTGGGATCACATGGATGCTTTGAAGCACGGACCACTGGCTCCAGCAACACCCGCACGGATCCCTGGAGGGATGGCACTCCCGGTGCCCCACAGCCACCTCTGCCACCTTGGAGCTGCTCTCCTGTCCCTTTATCTGAGCACTGTGACCCCCCTGTGTGGGGCTGGGCTGCCTTTTCCTCTGTGGGGCCCACAACAGGAGTGTGGTGGTGCTGGGATGGGTGGGAGCAGCGGGATCTGCCCCAGGATGCTGCAGGATGCTGCTCTCCTGAGAAAAAGCGGCTGCTTGGGGGGGCAGGAGCCCTCCAGCCTGGGAACCGGCAGGGCAGGGGGAGGCACAGAGTGCCCAGACGTGCTCCCTGAGCCTCCCCATGGCTGGGAGCTCTCCCGAGGCTGCAGCACTCAATGGGAGCTTTCAATGCTTCCCTCCCTGTCCCTCCTCGCCGTGCCCCGCGGCCAAGCCAGACCCCCCTCCTTGTCCCCTTTTTAAAAATAAATCATTTTGGGATGAATTCCATGCCAGTGAACAATGCCAGCCCGGCCGTGGCAGGGATGTGAGGGTCCATTATTCCATGGGGATGAGGGGCAGCCGCAGGCAAAGCAGCTCTGGGGATGCTGAGCACCCGGCCCTGCTGCACTGTGGAGGGGATGTCCCCTCCCTGGGAGCTGCTGTCGCCTCCCCTACACTGCTGAGGGACCCCAGAATGCACCCCCGGGCTGGGACCCCCCAGCTCCTCCCAGCCTGGGCCTGGCATTGCTGACTGGGAAGGACTGGGATACCCTGGAGGAAGGACTGGGACTGCAAGGCAGGGTGGAGAGGGAAAGGGGCCCATTCCCAAAACACTTTGGATGGCTTTGATAATTAGCCAGGACTGGGAAGGGGAATGATGAAAGGTGGGAAGGATTTGTTTAAGCACGGGGTGTTTTATTGCTTTCCTCACTCAAAGTCGCTCTTTAAAGTGGTTGGAAGATTTTTTGCTCTTGTTTTGCCTCAGATGTTGAACTGTAATTACAGCCAATGCACCAAAATACCTGGAATGTGAATAAACCAAGGAAAAGCTGCTCCCAGGGATTCATTCTGCCCCAAGCTCTCCCCACCTTGCTGCTGCACAGGGGGTCCTGGTGGGACCCAGCTCAGCCTGGGGGTGCCAGCACATCCTGGTGATGCCCATGGGCAAAGCCACGGCTGGGCAGATCCTGGCATGAAAGTTAGGGAAGACTTGGATGGAGATTTGCCACCCTTTTTCAGCCCAGAATTGCTGAGATCCTTCACCATCCTCTTCCTCATGGCTGTGCCTGGAGGCAGCAGCAAGGCTGAACACAAATGGTGTTTTCTGGAAGCTGGAGCTCCTCTTCCCAGCCCCTCCATCCCCTCCAGCTGCTGGAATCCAGGGATGGGGACACCTTGGACACCCCCAGCCCAGCACACCCACACACCTCCTTCCCAGCCACAACTCTGGAAGGGATCATTCCCCTCTGTGTGTGCTCACTGTGCCAGAGCTCCTTTCCCAGGAGGAAATCCCAGCAGTGCCCATGGTTTGTGCCCCTTCCCCTTGAGCTCCATGAGGATGGGGTTGAGTTTTCCGGGGCAGGGAGTCAGGGCAGTGCTGCTGCTCACCTGGGCTGGCTGCTCCCTCCAGGAGGGGCTGGAGCTGGCAGGGACCAGCAGGGATGGGGGCACAGTCATTGTGTGGCTCAGCCTGGATCCAGAGGGATCTGGGGAATCTGGGGGGTCTGAGGTGTTGGAAAGGGGCAGGGTGGGGTGGTGGGGAAGTTTCAGCTCCACTGGGGAGATTAAGATGTTCTGTCTTGGCCTGGCAGGGGAGAAACAAGGAGAGGAGGAGAGGCTGGATGCTGCCACGTGTCCCTGGCAGCCCTGACCCAGGAATTCTCCTGTTATTGATTATTCTTATGGATTTATTATTCATAGTCCTCTGTAAGTGCTCAGAGTTTTATGGGCAAACAGAGCCTGCAGGTGATGCCCTGAGGCACAACATTCCCACCAACAGCTCTGACAGCTCCCAGGCCTTCCCAGACTGCCCCACTCAGCCCCTTCCCACCCTGGGAAGGGAATGGGAACATTCCCTTCATTCACAGACAGGGAATGGGAACATTCCCTTCATTCACAGACAGGGAATGGGGACCCCAGCAGCCAGGGGACCCCAGCTCAGCTCCAAACCAGGGCCATGCTGTAGAAGGCTGGGTAGAAAAGAGCCCAATTAAGATAAAATCACAGGAAACTGATAATTAATTAGCGAGTAATTAGTTATCTCTGTGCCATCTGGAGGGCTGAATCTGCCTGTGTGGCACAGGATTGTCTGCTGGGTGTCCCCCACACCGCAGCTGCCCTGGGTCTCTGGTGGGGGCCCTCGCTGGAGCCCAGATCTCCTCTGGAATCTCTGCTCCAGGCACTGCTCTCCCTTTGTGTCTCAGGAGGAGGCACAGAGGCATCTGATGCTGCATTATCACATGCTTTTCTGGGTTATTCTGCCAGGCTGTGAAGGGAGAGCTCTCCCGTGGGCCCATCTTTGGTGCAAGGGAACCTGAGGTATTGAAGAGCTCAGAGCTGGAGAATCCAGAATGGTTTGGGCTGGAAGGGACCTTAAAACTCATCTTGCTGCACCCCTGCCATGGGCAGGGACACCTTCCACTAGCCCAGGCTGCTCCAAGCCCCATCCAGCCTGGCCCTGGACACTTCCAGGGATGCAGCCATGAGCATTCTGCTGGGAGCTGTAAGAGCTGACACTCAGCCTCTTCTCCAAAGAAAAGCTTACCTCTGCTGAAGTGTTCCAAATTTTCAGCCTCAAGCTTCAGGCTGGGGCAGAGACCCCAAATCCAGGAGCTCCCCCTTTGCTGCCAAGATCTGGGGGGGCTCAGCCCCTCACCAGGGAGGTGCCATGACCAGGAGCAGCCGTGCTGTGCCACGGACTTGAGTGTTCTCACTCCTGCACGGCTCATTCTCTGTCCTCCTGCCCCTCCAGAAGCGTCACCAGGCCTGTGACTGCCAACCCCCTCCTTTCTGTGCCCTCTCCTGCCTCCCTCATCCTCATCCCAGATGCCTCAGCCTCACAGGAGTGCCAGGAGAGGCCAGAGGTGTCCACACACACTCCTGATGTCATTCCTGAGAGCACCCAGGGGATGAGAGGGGACATACAATTGAGAGCAGCTCAACTCCCTCTCAGGACTTCTCTGGAGGGGATTTGTCTGGCAAACAGCACCAGAACAAAACCTGAACGTTTTCCTAAAAGAAGTAAAACAGAAGAAGACAGAATGAGGATGGTCTGGGTGTTCCAGGGTTGGTGCAGCCCACATCCCACCCTGTGGGGCTGGAGCTGTGTCCCAGAGGCACAGACACTGAGTGGGGCTGGTGGGATGGGATGGGATGGGATGGGATGGGATGGGATGGGATGGGATCCCCTGGCCAGGCAGAGCTGTGCTCTGGCTGTCTGGCTCCATTGTTCATCTCTTGGCTGCTGGAAGCATCATTTGACCCTTTCCCACCCTTGGGAGATGCTGGGGAGGTTTGGCTGGGGGTGGCTCCTCCTGCATGGCTGTGTGTCCTGCGGGGCCAGGACGTGGTGCTGCCAGAGCTCTGCTCCCCCTGCCCCATTCCAAGGCCTCCTGCAATAAAGGCAGTCCTGAACTGGAGCCAAGGATTTGTCTTTGGCTCTCCCTGTGGTAACAGCTTGGAGGACTTGAGGCCTTTGCAAGCCCTTCTGAAGGCTGTGCTGATGGGCCCCTCCCCGTGCCACACATTTCATCACAGACCTGGGTAGAAACCACACGAGTCCACGGAGAGGCATTTCTGCTGCTCCAGAGACAGCAAGAATGCTCCCATGCAAATGTGTCTGGGTTTTGCTTCCATTTTGGAGCCCAAAGCAGCTCTGTGCCTCCCATTTTCTGGCTGCCAGAGCTGCCCTGGGCTGGACTGGAAAACTGAAGCTGTGGATTGTCTTTCTTCTGGGAAAGGAGGGAGCAGCTGACTGGGGACTTGGAGGGAATCAAAGCCCTACCCAAGGGGAAGGGGGGAGCTGGGCCTCTTTCTGTCAGACTCTGAATTATCTCTGGGTCCCTGAGGACATCCCCAAACAGGACACAGGGTTTTTCCACTGCTGTGGGATTTTCCCTGTCTCCCCACAGCAGAGCACTGGCTGATGGTAACTCTGTGGCCTTGGTGTCACCTCAGTGATGTAATGAACATTCCTACATCCTCCTGCTCATGGACACTTCCAGATCCACACTGGCCTTCCCAAGCTCTCCAGGTATCCTGTTACTGTGCATCCATGGCATCCCTCCCTGCTCCTCCCCACCTGCTGTGATTCTCCACTCCAGGCTGTTCCAAACCCCATCCACCCTGGCATGGGCGGGGAGATGAAGATCTGGGATTGTGGAGACACACACAGAGGCCTCTCCTGGGTTCCAGAGGGAGGATGAGGCAGCCATTCCCCATCTCTCCCTGGTTTCTGGGTGCCCATCTGTGGGGATCCAGAGAGGAGCAGCTGAAGGAAGAGAAGAGGAGGACAAGGTGCAGCTCCAGGCATTGGGAGATGCTGGCGTGAGCCTCCCTCACCCTCATCCCTGCCTTCATCCAGAACGGATCAGCTGCTTCCTGCTCTGCCTTTAATTCCTGCCATTTGTAACATCTGAGTCGTGCCAAAGTGGTCTCGAGACCTAATTCCTATTTATTGCTCCTTTTGAAAGAGAGGAACTGCTCCATGAATACTGAATATCCAGAGAGATGGACTGATGCCACCAGAATTCCCTCAGCTGGCGAGGATGAGGTTGGCAAATCCCAGGTGGAATCCTGCCCCACCCCTTCTCCAACTGCTCAAAAATCCCTAAATTTCTGTGCCCATGTTGATTTTCTTCCTTTTTTTGGCTCAATGAGGTTTTGCCCTCTACAAACAGAGCAGGGAAGAGCCAAGAGCAGGTGGCTGAATCCATCAAATAAATGGGAAACTTCCTAGGAGCACCAGTGCACCTGGGCCAGAGCCAGGATCTTCTGTTGATATTTTAATGACGATAAATGCAATTAAAGAGGAGAAAGAGGAGCATTAAATTAAATAAAAAAACCAAAGCTTGGAGATTATGAGCTGGTGAGTTCACGACCCTCTCTTGGTTTTCCATAGGTGAGGGGAAGGTGAGGGAAACCTCTACCCTCAGAGCTCCTGTCCTGTCCCTCTGTCCCTCTGTTGCCTGTCCTGGTGGGGACTGAATAATCCTGGCCTTGGTTCTCACCCACACTGATCACAGAGCTGCAGCACCAGACAATTCCAAGTCCTCCAACATCTCACGCTGTTGGAGAGGGATATTCAACGTGTGCTCTCTCTCTGCTGTTCCTGCCAGGCTGAGCCTCATCCCAGCTGCTGATGGGACATCCAGTACCTGGTTATCCCACCCCTGGGAATGTCCAGTGGTCTGCTGGAGGAAGCATTGTGCCATGCAGCAGGGTTTTACCCTGAGGGTGGGCAGGACCTGGTGCAGGGTGCCCAGAGAAGCTGTGAACCCCTGGAAGTGTCCAGGGCCAGGTTGGACAGGGCTTGGAGCAACCTGGGAGAGTGGGAGGTGTCCCTGGGATGGAATGAGATGATTCCATGCATGTCCAGCAGTGCCAAGACTGTGGTGGTATCAATGGGCAGACTCACCTGGCTCCTGGAGGAGCTGGAAGAGCCAAGAACACCTGTTTTTCAGCTGGAGCAGTGTTAGCATCATGCAGGGGGATCACTGGTGGTCCCAAATCACTGTGGGATTGGCAGCTTGACATTGGCTGGATCCCACCAGGAGCAGGCAGCTTCCCAGCGTGGGAGCACTGCCCTTGGACACGGTGCCTCTGTGTCTGCCGGTGCCATATCTCCTGGATCTGCTCCTGAGCCTTTCCAAGGGCAAGGACAGGACAGGGGGGTTTTGCTGGGCTGGACTAATTGCCAGGTTTCCCTCATGCTGGCCTGTGCCGTGCTGAGCCGCTCCTTCCCATCGGCTCCAGCGTTCCTAACGAAGTCCCGCGGGCTTCCCACCTTCCCTCGCCCCTTCTGGAACAGTCACTGCTCCCGAAGAATTTAAAGCTCCTTTTGTTCAGGACTAAAAGTGCCTGAAAATAATCATTAAAAACAAAATTAAATTAATTGAAAAGGGAGCCATTCCAAGCTGGCTTCCTTCTAGCCCTGACAGATTTTCCATCTGGGTTTGCTTCACCTTGGGCTGGGTATGAACCTGCATCTCCCAGAGCTGCCTGGGGGAGGTTTCTTTGTGTAGGGATGTCTTGGGGGATGGTGGTTGTGCCCAGAATGCACACTTGCCATGGCTGCTGGCCATGGGGACACAGCAGAGCAGAAGTGACCTGCTGTGGTATCCCAGGAATACCAGTTGTGTGTTACCAGCTGACTTTTTCCCTCCACCAAAAATCAATTATTGCAAAACCAGCACATCAGTGCTCCAGTCCTGGCTCATCCTCCCCTTCCCAATGTGGTCATCTCTGCCATGGGGCTTCAGGACTGGGCTCCATCTCTGAGGCTTTCAATGCAAAAACCCAGGGTGAGAAATGCTCCAGCCTGTCCTGGGTTATTTTCTGCCCCTTTCAGAAAATTCTAACCCTGAAATGCTCCAGCCTGTCCTGCATTATTTTCTGCCCCTTTCAGAAAATTCTAACTCCATCCATGGATTTCCAGGCCAAAGGGACCACTGTGACCAGCCAGGCTGACCCCCTGCATTCCACAGCCTTGGCAGAGACCCCATTGCTCGTGCTCAAACCGAAACAGATTTTTGAGAAAGATCCTCAGTCTCCGTGAAAAGCCTTTGAGTGATGGAGATCCCACTCTGTCCCCAGGGATTCGTTCCAACGCTTAATTGCTCTGACGGCTCAAAATGTGCTTCTTATTTCTAATCTGGATTTGTCTTGTTTCAGCTTCCAAGGAGGGATGTTGTAATGCCTTTTCCTGCTAGATTAAAGAGCCGGCTGCTATCAGAAATCTCTTCTCCGTGCATATGCTCGTGGCCCGTGAGCAAAGCACCTCTTGGTCTCCTCAATAAACCAAACAGCCGGAGCTTCTTCGCTCTGTCACTGTAATGCACATTTTCCACTGCCTTGACTCACTCCCAGCTCGTTCCTGAACCCGTTCCAAGCTCTCCTGCTCTGGTTGGAAGTGCAGATGAGAGCGTTGAAGGCAGCATCCTCCTCATGCCATGTGGCCTGGTAGGGGTGGTTGTCCCTCTTCCTTTGTGGCTCAGCCAAGGATGACGCTCCTCTCTCTGGATTTGTGCTGCTCCGGCTGTGGGGTCACAGGACCTTGGCACTGCCAGCTCTGGGTGTCACGGGAGTGTGACACAGCTGATTGTCCATGGATGCATTTCCTGGGTCTGCAGGACCCGGCTATTTCAGGTCTGATGAACCAGAGATGTTCCAGACAGGCTGAGCTGTACCCCTGTCCCTGCTGGAGGCTTGGAGAGCTGCCCGGGAGGGGAAAAGCAAAGGGAACCCAACCACCCATGTCCACCCACAGAACTCCCTCTGAATCCTGGCCTTTTCACCCAGTTTCCCAAGTTTGATGCTGACACAAGGTAGAATTTATAAAGGCCCAGCAGAGCTCAGTGGGGTTTGGTTGGGGTGGCTGTGGGAAAAGGGAGGGGGAGAGGAAGGGCTGGAATTTGTCCAGTTCATCAGTAAAAGTCAGCGTGGTGGGATTCACCCGCTGGCTCATTAGCTCTGGGACTCTTGGACTGCTGGAGCTGTGGGAGCAGCTCCCTGCGAGATTAATCATCTGTGACCCATCCAGGCTGGGCTTTGGCCTCCTTTCCAAAGCCTGTGCTGTTCCTGTTCCCTACCCACCGCCGGCCAGAGGTCGGTATCCCTGTTCCCCACAAACAATGGAGCCGGGGCTGCAGCAGCCAGAGCAGCTGCTGATGGTTGCCAGCTGTGTTGCCTTAACATCTTCCCATTATCTCCGGCCTGCTGGCTAACCCCATCCTGGGGGAAGCTTCGGCCTGGCTTTGGCAGAGGAAGGAGTCTCCCTCCCATCATGGAAATTTGGCCGGGGGATGACTCGCTCTGCCCTAAACATCTGCTGCCGGCTTGGCGGGAGCGGGGCTGCAGCTGGCACAGCCGTGGGGTGGTCAGGAACACCCACAGGAACATCCACAGGAGCATCCAGAGGAGCACACACAGGAACACACACAGGAACACACACAGGGGCACACACAGGAGCACACACAGGAGCACACGCAGCCTCCCCACGCCTGTCCTGCCAGTCTTGGGGATGGGACACCAGGCAGAGCCTGGATGTGGGGCAGAAGGACTGAGCACACATGGAGGGGCCTTCACCAAGGGGAGGGCTGCTCACCTGGGACATCCCTTCTTGAAGGATCCAAGGATTCCTCTCAGCCCTTTGTCAAACTCTGCTCTGTGAGGATTGGACACTCTGGATGAAAGTGCCAGAGCCTGGATCAGGGACGGGAGGAATTGAGCCCCCGAGGTGGTCCTGAGCAGTGAGACACAGCAGGGGTGGGACATGGAGCAGCCAGACCAGCAGGGCTGGATAAACCAGCAGTGCCTTTGGCTACAGACCTGCCCACAGGGAGCTGCAGGAGCAGGGTGGGAGCAGGAGCAGGGGAGTGAGACACTGTGGGGATGGGATTGGTGCACTTGGGGTACACAGGGAGCCATCCTAGAATGGTGTGGGCTGGAAGGGACCTTTCAAGGCCATCTAGACCAACCCTCCTGTAGGGATCTTCCACTAGACCAGGGTGCTCAAAACCCTGCCCAATCTGACCTTGGATGGTTCCAGTGACAGGGCATCTCCCACCTCTCTTGGCAGCCTGTGCTGGTGTTTTACCTCCTGTCAATGTGCAGAGGGGTTTAATCCCCTGAAAATGTGGATGCTGATGGAGCTGCAACACTCCCAGAGACTGTCTCACATGAATGCCGTGTGCTCTTGTTATTACAGAGCTGGATGGGATGTGGGATCTACCGTCTCCTGCCTGTGCTCCCTGCTCCTGCTGGGGCAGAAAACCTGAGCCCATGGATCCAGCCCTGTGTCTGGATGTGGCACTTTTCCTGAGTCCCTGCATGGCTTTCCAAATCCATGGCTGTGGAGCAGCAGGAGGGAGCTGGGGGGAGGCCGTGCGGAGGGGCCCTGCCAAAGCTGGAGCACGAGAGGGAAAACGAGAGTCCCGAATAATTTGAGAACCTGACCGTCTCTGGCTGTTCAGGTTTTGTGAACATCCTTAACGGAAACACATGTGGAACGAGCTCTCTGCGGATCTACCCGAGAAGGCTTTTCCGTTTTTGCTGCGTTTGCAAACTGCAGACAACTCCTTCTCTCCACCTCGGTGAACTACTGAGCAGGGACCCTGGACTTGCTCCTCCATTTTCATCCAGAGCCTCTGCCAGCGTCATAAACCCAGTAAAACATTATGGCACTTTGCACCCACTGGGAAACCAAATGTATTTTAATGTAGATTTAATAGATTTCAGGTCTTTCTGTTATTAAATTTGCTTTTCATTCACCCCCTCCCCCTCTCTTTGGTGCCTGAGACTCAATGGGAAATTTGAAGTGTATTAAAGCAGCATCTCGCAGAAACAAATCCAGATGGCCTGGTACAAATCAGGGGAAAAAAATCACATCAGAATCCATTAGAATCCCAGCCCAAATGCAAGGCACATTCCGACAGGCAGAGCCCTCCCCGTTCCTCAGCTCCTCACTCCATGACAGCCAGGAAACATGTGCTTCTTGGGAAGGGGATGGACCTGACAGCCTGGAAGCTGCCGGCCAGATTCCCCCATGGAGAGCTCTGGTGAAAATAGGCACTGGAAAGCCTGAGGTCAGCTGGGGTGTTCTGGTTTTCCCTCCCTTTAACTGGGAGCTGAACATGACCCTCAGGCTCTGGCTCTCTCAGAGGAGGGGATTGTGCAAACCTCTTGTCCCACAGGGTGATGTTCCAGGGGCTCTTCTTCCTTCAGGGTCAGCCTGTCCCTCCAGCCAGCTCCAGCAGACTCTATTCCCACTGGTTTTCCAGTGCCAGAGGATGCTGCTTTTGGGATTGCAGACACAGCTCAGTGGAGATGGGACCCAAAGGGGTGTCAGGGGCTTTGGTTCCTCTCCCTGCTGACTCCCAGTAACACAACACAGGATCATGGAATGGTTTGGGTGGGAAGAGGCCTTTAAAGGTCATCCATGGGCAGGAACACCTTCCACTCCCCCAGATTGCTCCAAGCCCTGTCTAACCTTGTACACTTCCAGGGATGGGGCACCCACAGCTTCTCTGGGCAACTTTTTGGGATGGAAATGGGTGGGAATCATCCTCCTGCCTGGGGGGAGTCTGCTGCCAGCAGAAGATGTTGGATAGGTCACCCTGTCCATTCCCTACCAGCACACATATGCCATGAGCAAGGCTCCTCTGGAGCATGCAGGGTGGTCGGGATTGCAGGGAGAGGCTTTGCCAGGTAAACAACCACCATTCCCCATTTTCCACACTTTATTAGTGCTTCCAACCACTCTGGTGAGGAAGGACAGCCCGAATTGCCAAGTGAGAATGGATTGTTTCCCTTTCTGCTGGAGCGAGCACCGGTGGGATGCAGAGGCAGCAGGGAGCTGAGGTGAGGGCCGGAGCAGGCAGGATTATTTATTTCATCTGCACTGACATTTGTGGAGTGCTCCTCAGTGGAATTCCCCTTCAGTCTCCATGCCTGCTCCTCAGGCTCCAATCCCCACATGGCCCTGCTCTGTTTGCCTTCAAATATTCAAGCAAACAGAATGAGTTACAAGGAGGAATGGCCATGGAAACAGTGAATTTTAAGGCCCTCTTGTAAAATATTCATAGAAAGCAAATTTTGAATTAATACAAAATGTGTGTGCTGAAGCCCTGGTGCTCAGAGTCATCTACTCAGGGAAGGGAAATAATCCCAGCTGACCTATAGGGCCAATAAAGCAGCTTGACTTTGGAATTCTCGCAGTAAACTGCCTGTGAACAAGACACAGGCCAAGAATTATGTGCAGAAATTATTCATTAAGGGCCTAATCCAAAACCCAGCTAAGTCAGTGGAAAGATCCCCCTAAGTTAGGCCCCAAATAATTCTGGATAATGAATACATTGGAGAAAACAGCGATCCTTTCCCAGATAACTCAATGAGCAGAAAAAAAGGAGCACAACTTCCCGGAGCACAGGCAGAGGCTGTAAATAATGACCTGAGTGGATCTTTCCTGCTCCACATCTGCTCCTCCCTGGCCACCAGAGACGTGGTGGGAGCTGGGGGATGCACAACACCCCTTCCTTCATGGCTGCAGCTCCCACAGGGATCGGGATCAACACGAGACACCTCCTATGGGGACAATGCCAACCTGGCCCCACGCATCCCTTTCCATCCACAGGGCTCCTGGGAAAGGCAGGTCATGGATAGAGATGGATAAGGGCAAATCCTCCGAGCTCACTGCTCCCCCCGCTGCTGGGCTCATCCCTTCCCGAGGAAATCAGGCTGAAGAGATGGTTATGAGTTGTGGCTTCTGCGAGGATCTAATTGCAAAGTACCCTGGGAGAGGCGGGAGGCACGGAAATATATTATTACTGCTATTGTTGTTATTATTATTATTACTATTCCTATTAGAACATGGCAGTAATTCCATCAACAGATCCCGGGGACACCGTAAAACACAGGAGCAAGGATTGAAGTTGCCCGGGGGCCTCAGAGCTGGAACGACCCAATTAATAGCTGTATATTTTTATGGCCACATTTAACACTACACATTAATCCCACAAATCTTGCCATATTATTAAATGCTGCTTTTTATCCTGCTTTGGGTTTGTTTGTGTTTAGGATGATGCCGGTGGCAGGGAAGTCGTATTTGTCCCTGAAAATTGGGCCCCACCTCCAGAGTGGTGGAGGGTAAGAAACAAGGAGGTGTAAGCAGCCAGGCTGTGAGGGCTGGATGGTGGAGGGAATCCTTCCCTTGTCCTACTGGGATGGATTTGGGACACCAAGCAGGCAGTGACAGGGAACTGGAGATTTGGGAATGGTGGCACTGGCCGGGGAAATGGCTTAAAAAAACTCAGGAGAACCAGCAGCACGTTGTATTTGTCAGCTATCTGGATAAAGCATATCTGCATCCAATATCAATGTAATGGGAAGCCAGTGTCAGGGAGGGTGACCCCCAGTCCATCTGGATGCAATTCCAGCTTCACATCTGAAAATCAAATACATATTTTTGAAGCCTATCGGACAGAAAAGGCTCCTTTTTTTGCCTCTCCCTTGGCGTGTGCCTGGCTCTGATGTGTGGGGATGTTAATGGGGTTATTGTGGCAGGGTGTGACACAGGGGACCCAGTCCCCTTCCCCTGTCTGGGTCAGCCCCATGGAGAGGGCTGGAGTCCCTTATGGGTTCACAACCAGGGCAAGGCACCCCTCCGGCTCTTCCTGGGACCCAGCGCTGGGAAAGGTTTCCTTTCCTTCACTCGAGGTCACGGCTGTGCAGCAAGAGTGGAAATTCACCTTCAGAGACTCCCTTGTGCTCTGTATAGCTCGGAAAATTTGGAGGAAGAAAGCCGTTCCAGGGCTGGCAGGTCCTCCCCGGCTCCCCTTCCAGGTTTGATGGGATTTCATGCGTTTGAAACAAGGCTTTGGAGCGGGGGAGAGCCGGGAGGAGCCAGGCCAGTGCTACCAGCAGCAGGGAATGTAAGGGCTGAGGCGGTGCGTGTGAGCATCCATGGAAAAGCCGCGCTCCGCCAACCCGGGCACGGCGCAGGCCCCACGTGCCTGATGGCAGGCGGCCAAGGCAAACGCCATGGTACATGAACTACAAGTAAACACAGCTTGAGTTTCACATGTCAAATATGCTCAACAAACTGCTGGCGGATAATCTACAGGCCAAGGAACCAGACAGAAAACGTAGATGATGAATCAGTTGCAATGATGAATAAATTAGGGGCTGGAGCAGTTTGCCCATAGGCGGCTCGGAGAGGCCGACGAGGAAAAACGCGGCACGCACACAGCTTGCCCAGAGCTCGCTTTTCCTCCGAGCCAAAGCTCTCCCTGGTGGCCCTGAGGGCTGGGCAGGCTTTGTGTAGCCTCTTTAGGGCTTTGCATGGGTGAAAAAAGCAGTTTGTGCTCAGGAGGAGCCACTGCAGCCTGTGCAGAGCACCCTGGGTGGCTGCCACCAGGGCAGGATCACTGAGACCATGAGCAGCCTCCTCCTCATCCCTTATTTTTGGCTGGTCTCTTTTTACCTGGGTCCAGCTTGGGGTGATGTGTTGGTGTGGCTCTGGGTTGGCTCATGATGGTGGAGGGTCACTGTCAAGGGACGAGTGGGGAAGGAGGCAGGGGTTGCACCAGGGGATCTCCCACTTGATGGGCTCCCACACGCCATTCTCCCACCCAACTCCCACCCAGTTATCTCCCAGTGCTCTCCCGTCCAACTCCCTCCCACCCAACTCTCTCCCACCCAACTCTCTTCCACTCAACTCTCTCCCATCTGCCATTCTCCCACCTCCTGTTCTCCCACCCAACTCTCACTGGTCTCTCCCACCCAACTCTCACCCAACTGTCTCCCACCCAACTCTACCCAACTCTCCCACACCAGGGTGAAGTTTCCAGCCCCTGCTGATTCAATCGGCCAGAGCTGCCCATGGCAGCTGGAAAGCGACGTTCCCATCTCCCAAACTCAAACAGGAAGATTCATTAACCGTAAAAATATACAGAGCCCCAGCCCTTCAAAAGCTTGCAATTTATTTTACTCAAGGCAGCCAAACTTTATATAATGGGAGATGAATGCTGGGATCAGGGAGCAGGCGAGGAAGAAGGGGCCGAGAGCGAGCGCGGGGACGGCGGTGGGGTCGGAGGAGGAAGGGGAGGAGGAAGGTGGCTCTTAATGAAAGGATAGACCTGGGGGGAGCTGGGAAGAATGGGATCATCCAGGAGGATGGAGAAGGTGGGGGCAATGTGAATGATTGATGAGCAGGCGAGCAGAGCAATCAACGTGCCACTTTATCCCAACAACAACCCCGGAGCCATTGGTATTTATCCAGGCCCCAGCCTGATTATTATTGTAAGAGAGATTTCTCTAATCAAAACTCTAGAATCACACGCAGGCTTTACTGATTAATATTCCATGATAACAGCAGCGGGGCACATCTGGCAAAGGAGCTGCAATTTCTGCACTGCTGCTGTCCATTTGGTGGAAGAATAAAATCCACATCTTCAGTGCTGGCGAGGCACTCTGAATTCTCATTATAGGGCCCTGCTGGCACCCTGCTGGATCTAAGTAATGTCTAACTGGCCCAATCCAGGGCTTTGAGAAGAGGTGCCATGGCTGAAGCTCTGCCCATCTCACCATTCCCACTTTGGGAAGCTCCAGTTGAGCTGTTTGACGGCCGCTCTGCTCCTCTCATCCCTGGTGAGAAGCAAGTGATGTTAATGGGATTTTTTTTGGAAGCCAGGATGGAAACAGTCTCACCTCATATTATAAAACCCAACACATACGTGCAAGGCAGCAGGGCAAGGAAATTTCATCTGGGATGTCAGTGCTGGGAGCTCTGCTCTCTGACTCCACAGACAGACTGGGAGGCAGAGGCTGGAAAAAACATTTGCCTGGCATTGCATGGATTTTTTGGAATGAATCCTCTTTCCCAGTGGAGAGGATGGGGCTGGGTCAGCTTCTGTCCCTGCACAGTTGTGGAGCAGAAATGCCTGGAATCCTCCTCCTCACTCCAGCTGGTGGGAAGTCAGCTCTGATTTGGGTGGGATGAGTTCCAAGGGATCATAGCCTTGACTTGGATGGGATGTGATCCATGGGATAATAGCCTTGATTTGGGCAGGATGTGTTCTATGGGATGATAGCCTTGATTTGGGCAGAATGTGTTCCATGGGATGATAGCCTTGACTTGGACAGGATGTGATCCATGGGATGATAGCCTTGATTTAGGCAGGATACACTCCACTGAGGGAGAGGGATTGATAACCATCTCCTGTCTATCAGCAAGTGGGAGGTACATCCATTTTTCCCAGGGATACTTTGGGAATGTCAGGCTGGAAGTGGTGGTTCCTTTCTCATATTGCTGGAAGGGTGCTTCTTATGCCCCTAAGATGAGCAGATGGGAGAGGGATTTTGTAGATTTTGTATTTTCCAAATGCTGGTATAAATGGGCTCCTTTACTTCCGGAGAAGTTTGGAGCGTGGTTGCATGAACAGAACTGGAAAAGCCGCGTGGGGAGAATATCCCCATGGGGATCTGGTGTAATGGGAATCTCAGGAAATTTCCAGCTCAGCTGGAAAGCTGAAATGGGCTTGGGAGAAGCTTTGGATAAAAACTTCTGCATTTGGATGCTTTAACCAAATGTCTGAAGACTCCCTTGGTACCAGGGGCTGTTGCTTACCAGCTGGAATGGTGATCCTGGGTGGAGAATTGTGGAATCCCAGGATGGTTTGGGTTGGAAGGGACCTTAAAGATCCTAATGTTTCATCCCCTGCCATGGGCAGGGACGCCTTCCACTATCCCAGTTAGCTCCAACTCCCATCCAACCTGGCCTTGGAAACTTCCAGGGATGGGGCAGCCACAGCTCCTCTGGGCACCCTGTGCCAGGGCCTGCCCACCCTCACATGGGGGAACTTTTCCTAACAAGAAGGAATTGCCTGTGGGAGACTCTCCTGCTCTTCCCTGCATTTCCTCAGGAGCCTGAGCTCAGGGATGCTGGGGACATCCCCTTTGCCCTCTCTGCTGTCCCTGTCCCCAAAAGCTGCAGCTGGGGCAGCTCAGAGCAGAGCAGCTCTGAGTGTGGGATATGGCGGGGCTGGGGGGATGGGATGGGTCTGTCCTGTTCCTGGTTTCCATGCTGCTCCAAGTTTGGTTCCTCTCCAAGCCGAGGTACCTGGAGCTGGGCTGCAGCCAGCACGCAGGTTCTGCATTATCGGGGATTTATGAGCCATGATTTATGGGCCAGTGGCTGGGCTGCTGTTCCATACCCTCACTGAGGAGGCCAATTTTATGCCTAAACTCTATTCTTGGATCGCTGTACCTCCAGAAACACTGTTTAGAGGAAAAGTTCTTCCCAGTCACCCACTGCTCCCAGGGCTGGGGAGCGGAACAGGGGCTGGTTTGGTGCCATTTCTTGAGTTTCAGTGCCAGGAGGGAGCTCCTGGAAGGGCTCGTTAGGTTATCCAGACAGAAAACCTGATCCCAAGATCCCTCCTTCCCAAAAAAACCCGTGCCGGCCGCAGCAGAGCGGGATGCCACAGGGCTGGCCGGAGGTGGCGATGGCTGCGGCGGGTGGCTCGTCCCCGGATCCCATCTCCTGCCGCTCCCCGGCAGCTGCCCCCGAGCCGAAAGCAAATCCCTGCCGGCAGCGTGGGGGGAAAGGGCCGCGGAGCGCTCCGTCCCCTGATGGACACGGACCATCTGTCCCCTCCGTCCTTGACATTCCAGCAGAGCCGTTCCGCCGCTCTCCGCCTGTGACCCGCTGGAAATTTCGCCTGTCCTGCCGGCCACCAGGAAACGCGCCACGGCCTGGGGACACAGCTGCTGCCGGTGTCGGGGGCAGCCGGTGCTGGGGGACACGGCCACCCCACACCTGTCGGGTGCCGCTTGCATCCCGCGGCCGGGGTCGCGCCCAGGCTCCGCTCCGGGGTCAGCGCTGGAGGGGCATTGCCACCTGGCTCCTATTAGGAGGGGGCTCTGTGCTCCGGAAGAGAGCTGTGTCATTCTCTCACTCCTGCCAATTATCCCGCTAGGTCTCTATTAGCCTGCCCAAAACAAGCCCTCCCCATCCCGAGCTCTGACAGCCCGGCAGACGCGGCCGTGCCGAGGCTCATTCCCGGCTGCCTCCAGGTTGTGGTTGTGGAAAGGGCTGCTCCTGCCTTCCCCTTCCTCTTCTCAGGGCAATCGGGCCCATTTTCATTCTTTTCTCCTGGTTTTTTTCCTCTCCTCCCTGCTTGGCTGGGCCGAGATGGGGCTGGGTAAGGTGCAGCCAGAGCCATGAGTTTGGTGTCCAAGTCCCTTCAAAATTAAGGTACAAGGGTGGTTGTGAGCACAACAAACCATAACCCCCACTGTACACAAGGGGAGCGATGCCCATCCTGAGATGCCACCTCCAAGCCTCCCATGATGGGATTTGGAGCAGAAAAGCAGCTCCCAGGGGTTGTGAGGGTTTTTTTCCAGCTGCTCCTGGACTGCTCCACCACCAGCTCTCTGCTCCTGGGGAACAAATCAAGTAGCAAACCACTGAGGTTTGCTGCATGGCTGCCCTCCCCACGGCTCCCCAGGTAAGTGTTGCTGTAATAGGATTTGCTCCACATCCCTGGAAACCCCCCGGAGGAGGATGTGGGGTTTTCAGCACGTTAACTCCTTCATGCACCACAGAGGGTGAAACCCCAGCATGGCCACATCAAGCCCCGGGCTCTGCTGAGAGCCTTGGCCAGGGCGCTGCAGCTGTGGGAAGCAGCTGGTGAGTTTTGGGAGATGGAAGGAGGGAGGGAGAGAAAGGTCATGGGGAAAACCATCCCGTGGGAACATGGCAGCTGTGGGAAGCAGAGTTTATACATGGGGAACACCATCAGCTTCTCCCCCAGGGCCAGGGACACCAGGATCTGCCCGCAGCCCAACCAGGCTCAGCAGAGCTCCTGATCTTTGCTGCTTTTCCCTGCTCTCATCCCATTGTTTAACAGCAGAAAATGCCAGATCCCTTCAGCCAGAGGGCTGAATCTGGGGATAAATTGCCCCTCTCCCACAGAGGGGTTTCAGGGTGTCTGTGTATGGTTTGGCTGGAGGGTCCCCAGCACAGAGGGGACCAGGCACTCCAGGCAGGGAGCACCCATGGGAGTGCAACCACCTTGTGTGGGGACCACGGAAGTGCAGGGGAGCAGAGACCTGAGCTGCTGGCAGGTACGGAGGTGGGAAGGTGCTGTGAGAGCAGATTTGGGTGCCCAGGGCTCCTCAGCCCACAGCAGGATGGCTCCATCCCAACCTCCCCAGCGTCCCCTCCCACAGGATCCCTGCTTTGGCCTTGGGAAAGGGCTTGTGTTTATCCCAAACAGCCGTGACTTGTCTTCACGCCAAGCTAGAGGTTATTTGAGGCTGCTGTCTCGTTCATCAGATCCTCATGTTTCATTAAAAGAAATTAAGAAATCCTCCAATTCAGAATAGCAACAGCCTGCAGTAGGAGAAACCCCTCCGTGCCTGAAGCTGCCATTCCCAGTGTGGAGCACCCTGGGCAAGGCTGAACCCCAGCTCTCGGCCAGGGCCCTCCTGAGCTCAGCTTGAGCCACGGGGGTGTGCCTGAGGCACCCTGCACCTCTGCCAGCTGTGTCCCCACAAGAGCTGTGACATGGTCACCCATCTCTCTGTCTGGGATGGTCACCCTGCCCAGGGTCTTGTGCAGGGCATGGGAGACACCCAGGACTTGGCCAGGAGCTG
Organism: Agelaius phoeniceus; assembly: GCF_051311805.1. Classification (NCBI taxonomy): domain Eukaryota; kingdom Metazoa; phylum Chordata; class Aves; order Passeriformes; family Icteridae; genus Agelaius; species Agelaius phoeniceus. The sequence continues at coordinate 15,281,051 of NC_135278.1, read as the reverse complement.
TTGGGGGGTCCCACCCGTGCAGCCCATGGAGGGGAAGCTCTGGGGCTCTGGAGTGGCCCCACACCCCCGGGGTGAGGTGGGACCCTGGGGCTGCTGGGCCCCCAGACTGGAGCGACTGGAAATGGGGAAGATTCACAGCACAGAGACTGAGACTATAAAGGGAGCTGAGGAAGCTCATAAGGAGGTGTAAATTGGAACAATATGGGCTGTGTCGTGTCCTGATTTGGCTTCGGGGAATTAAGAGCTAATCTTTTCCCTGAGACTGGGATTGCTGGAGTTGTGCATGCAGCACACGAGGGAGTTTGGGATCGCTGAGCAAAGCCCATGCAGGAGATGCAGGGCTGAGGTTTGGGATGATGAGTTTTACATTTGGTCTTTCTGTGGTTATTGAGGGGCACGTTTAAAGTAAAAGCCTCCTCCTGCAGATCTGCTTTGTTAATAAAGGATCCCTGTGTGCACTCAGAGGAGAGAAATAGAGACCAAACTGGTGCCAGTGGGCTGGAAATGGGTGACAGTGTATTGTAAACTGGAGGCATCTAGGAGAGCTCAAATGCTGGGAATTAAAGCAATTCCACTTGGGAATGGGGGGACTGGGTGTGGATGGAGGCAGCTGGGCTGGGAAAGGAGAGGTGGGTGATGCTGCAGCCTCCAGCCCCTAGCCTAAAGTGGGGCTTTGGCTCCTGGCAGAGATTTGCCTGCTGCCCTCCACATCGCTCCTGTGCATGAAATGTGAAATGAACATGAGTCTGTAGAATGCTTAAAGCCAGGTTGGACAGGGCTGGGAGCAATCTGAGATAATGGAAGATGTCCCTGCCCATGACAGGGGGTGGAACTGGACGGGCTTTAAGTTCCCTTCCCATCCAAACCATTCTGGGACTGTGATTCTATAAATGTGAGCTCCATCAATGAACACACACAAAGACATTAAGAAACTCCAATTCTCACTGAAAACTTGGCATTGCAATGATATAACACAGCAATACTCCATGGACTCCATCCATGTGAACGCTCTTCAGGAACATTTGGCTTGAGAGGTTTTTTTTTTTTTTTCATTTGCTTTTTCTCCAAAACTGCTGCTCCTGCTCTCACGAAGGTTTCGGGGCCTCCCCCGTGCAGCCCCCACGCCGTGCCCTGGCAGGAGGCTCTGGCTGCAGCCCTGTCTGTGCCCCAGCCCCTGCACCCTCCTCCTCCTCTCCCAGCAAGTTCCTTTGCTATCTAGGTCAAAGATTAGCAACAGCAATAAAAAAAAAAAAAAAGAGGAGAGAAAGCAAAAGCCAGCAGCGCGCCTTTCATGCGGACATTATTTGCTGCTCGGCACAGAAAACACATCCATCCCCCCTGCACTTCAGGCTCAGCTTTTCCACACCGGGCTGAGCAGGAGCAGGAGGAGGAGGAGGAGGAGGAGGAGGAGGAGGAGGAGGAGGAGGAGGAGGTGGTTGCGTGCCTGTGGAGGGATCAACAAGGCCAGCCTGGAGGCAGGACTGTCCCAGCCCCAGGAGCACATTCCCACCCTCCCACCGCCTTGGCCAACCTGGCTGGTGATGCCCATGGCTCCTCTGGAGAGGGGGACAAGCCTGGCCCCCCCTGGGCAGCCAACAAACCCCCCAGGGCATGGAAGAGCTTTCCCTGGAAATAAATCCCTGCCCTGCAAGGAACAAAGTCCTGTGCGCTCCCGCTCCAAGAGATCTGTGTCCTTGGGTTGTGCTGGGTGCTGGGGATGCTGGGCAGCTCTGGGAGGATGCTGGAGGTAGTGGGCTGCTCCAGAGGGTGCTGGACAACCCTGGGACGGTGCTGGGGGTGTTGGCAATTTCAGGAGGATGCTGGGCAGCACTGTGAAGGTGCTGGGGGTGGTTGGCAGCCCTAGGAAAGTGCTGGGGCTGGTTGACATCCCCAGGAGGGTGCTGGGCTCAGGTGGTGGCAGCCCAAGGCAGCGTGGCCGTGCCTGCCAGCCCAGATTGTTTCAGCCCAGTGCCCACACAAGTGGGTTTGCTAAAGCTGCAAGTTGATCTTATGGAAGGAAATTGAATTGTCGGCAGGGCTGGGTTTTATCTGGGCTTTGGGCTCCGCTGCCTGGCTCGGCCTATTAAGGTTTGCTCGTCAGATTACAGACACAGCTTGGGGTGAGAGGTCACGTTTAAATCGTGCCTCTTTCCTTTCTCATCAGTGACAGCAGCACTGAGGGGCTGGAGAGGTTTGGGGGAGCTGGGGGTGGGTGGATGAGTCCCTGGATAGCTTCCCCTGGGCGCTGAGGGTGAGCTGGGGAATGCCAGGTGAGGGATCTTCTTCCTAAATGTGATTTTCTCATAGCCACAAATGTAGGTGACCTACTATTTTTACTCCCAAAAAAAATAGGAAGGGAAAGGCAATGCTAAAAATGACCTTTCTCCTCTAATCACAGGGCTCTGGGAGCTGGAGATTTAAGGGAATTTATAAATAGAGTCAGAAGGTGCCCACTGATACCTAAAGTGAGGTGTGTATGGACACTCCTCAGCACTTTGAACAGCTGTGGCTGCCAGGGCTGGCTGGAACGGGATGGCTGGAGAGTGGCTTCTCAGTGCTGATGGCTGTCCCCTGCCTGTCCCAGCAGTGCCCCTGGGTTAAGATTCTTTAATGACCTTAATCACCAGTTCATTTACAGCAGTCACTTTCCCCAGCGCTGCCCTCCCCCAGCACAGGAGCAACATCTGCTCCCCCACACTGCCCCTGGAAGCTGCTCCTGCTCCACACCACCAGAAATATCCAGGGCATTAAAGTCGGGATGTTTTATAGGGGAGCTGTCAGGCAGCTCCAATCCAGGCTCTGACCTACTTAAAAGTTGTCCTAATCAGGGGAGGCATTTGTGTGTGTGCTGAGTTCACATCTCCACTTCCATGTGTCACCCTGGCGCTAGGAAATGGAAATGGGAATTATTTACAGAACGAGGAGTCACATTGTGGGAGAGGAGGAGGAGGAGAAGACAGGGGAGCAGTGCTGGGTGTCTGTGCAGAAAGGACACTGGGAACAGCCCCATGGGGATGGGAAGCAATGAGGATGAGGAAGGGGGGCTGGAATCAACCCTGGTTCCTCTCACTCGTGTCCTGTGGCACTGGAGCCATCTGGAAATGAGGGATGCTATGGAGGCTGTGCCTGGAGGCAGAGGAGGAGGAGGAGGAGGAGGAAGGGTGCTCACACTGCCCAGCAGGGACAGGATTCTTGAGTTCAGTCGCCTTTCCTGCCACGGATTTTCCATGGGATGAGCTGGGTGTGGCACCCACGGATAACCAGGAGCTCCCAGCCCCTCCCAGGCCCTGAGCAGGGCCGTGGTGGGGTGGACGAGGGCCTCACTCAGCTCACTGAGTGTCAGCCCATCCCAGATGTGTCCTGCACCCCAGGGAACATCCCAGAGCACAGATCCCAGGCCAGTGCCAAGGGATTGGGTGCCCCTCTGCTCTGCTGGGACAGCTCAGTGCTTCCATCAGCCTCAGCTCCTTGGCATGGGCCAGGACCATCTGGATCATCTCCATGTGGGATCCCCTGTGCTCCCCACTCCCTGTGGTGTGTGCTGGGAGGGATGAGCCACCACTGACACCCTGAATTGCCACAGCATGTGCCTGCAGCCTGCAGCAAGTCAGCAGCTGGAACATGGATGGGTCACCACGTCCTCCCTGCTCCCAGGAGCACCTCCTGCCCTCGGGCTGCTGACTCAGCCTCCTGGGATCCTGTACCCAGCACAGTCATGGGCTGAGGGGCAGCTTTTGCCCCAGAATGTGGCAGCAGAATCCTGGTCTGGAGGGGATGCTGGCACTGCCTGGCTCCCACTGGGATTCTGGGCACCCTCCAGGTGGGACAAACATTGGGAGCTGCCCCTCACTGCAGGGACTGCAGGGGGAAAAGGAGCCTCCTTGGCAGGGCCAGGCATCTGCTGGGGAGGTGTTGGGAATTTAAATGTTCCTGAGGCCAAATCCCATTTCTGTGTCACTGTTTGGCATCACACAGGGAATGGGGGCACCCAAGCAGGGAATGGGGCACTCAAGCAGGGAAGAGCAGCACCCAGCCCCAAGTTTCTGGGAGTCAGGAGCCAAGTCCTTGTCCCTGCCCTGGCCATGGAAGTGAAGCCTCTGGCTGGAACATCCTGTTATCTTTGGCTGCTTTGGAACGTGTCTTTGCTCACCCTTGGTTCCCACTCCCAGAGGTGTTTGGGCAAAATAATAGGAGTTGGGGGAAAATGGAGCTTCAGCCTCTTGGAGAAGGGACCAAACTGGGGCCTGGGGCAGTGCAGCCTCCAAATTTGCATTTCCAAATTTGCAATTCCAAATTTGCAATTCCAAATTTGGAGGCTGGGCAGTGCAGCCTCCAAATTCCCAAATTCCTGCCCTTGCTTTCAGAGTGTGGTGGGAGTGGGACTGCAGACATCAAAGGGGCAGTTTAATGGCCTGTGCCCGGGGTATCTGCAGCTTCCCACTGCCCCCCAGGCTCTCAATCCCTAATTAAACTGTGCACAGCATTCCTTCCCCATCACACCTCATAAAAACGGGAACCCCCCAAAGCCAGGCCGGGCTGCTCCAGGATAATGATCCAGCATGGAGCTGCTGTGGATCCTCAGGGAACAGGGACCCTGCCAGAGGCAGCGGGACCTGAGGGGGACATGGGGGCTTCTTCTGTGCCCCTTGCTTTGGTTTATGTGCAAATAAATCTGAATCCAGCACAATGAGAGGGAAAAGCAACAGCAGAATTGGGAACGTGTCCCGGAGTGTGGCCAAGGTGGCTCATGAGGCCACGAGAGATGGGACCTGCAAGGACATGGCTGTGGAGGGCAGGGACAGCCCAGCACTGTGGTTCTGCCAGCATGAAACCCAGGAATATGGCAATTTTTGGAGCCACAAGGCTGTTGGAAGTCAGGGATTCAAAGGAGAACATGAGATGGGAATTTTAACATAGATTTTGTAGAGTTCCCAATATATGGAGTTAAAATCTTCCATCTCCCAGGCTCCATTTAGGCCAGGAAAACACAGATCTCTCCTTTTCTCTGCTCACACAGAATGTAAGGAGTTTATCTGGAGCAGCAGCTTGTTCCTTTGACCAGAGCCAATCCTGGAGGGATTTAAAGAGCTGTGGCACTTGGGGACATGGGTGAGTGGTGGCCTTGGCAGCTCAGTGGGCTCAGAGGGCTTTTCCAAGCTAAATTGTCCTAGGACAGGGACTCTCCAGGCTGGAAAAGCTCTGGGTGATGCTTGGTCAGATCTTCCAGCATGGGCAGGAGTTGGAGGGCTCTGCTGCTCTGGCCTGGGCCACCATCCTCCTTTAATGTGTTTTACACATGTGATGAATATCGGAGGAATTTGTTTTTTAAAGCCTGTTTTGATTGAAATCACACAAAAAGCGCCTCATGCTCGGGGCCTTCCTGTGAGTTATTATTATTTTTTTCATTTCGGGGCAAGATTATGTTTCTTAGGCAAACAGGAAAAACAACAGGGAAAAAAGGCTCTGTTTGTTTCTTTAGCTTGGAGCTCAATCTTGGAGTGGTTCCCTGTGGTGAAAGCTGTGGAGGAGCAGCATTGTGGCATCAGAGGGTCCTGCTGGTGGTGATGGTTGGACTCCATGGGCTCAAAGGTCCTTTCCAACCTAAATGATTCCATAATTCTGTGATGCTGGGATTCTGTGATGTGAGAGGGACTGGTTGGGGTAACGTTGTTGTCCTCTAAATACTCAGCCTTGTCCTCTGTCCTTCCTTGAGGTCCAGCTGTGCCCCCATCCCAAGGAGGTGCCTTGAGGCAGCCCCCAGCAGCCCCTGCAAGAAACTTTGGCAAGTGGCAAGCAGGATTTAGCCAGTGGGATACCTGGGGGAGGCATTTCCCTCTCTTCCTCCTCCTCTGGAGAAGGAGGAGGGGGTGACCAGAGCTGCTGGAGGCCCTGCAGGATTTGGGGCCGCGGGTGGGAGCAGGAACCCCTCTTGGTGGGAACGAGGAGGCGTTTGCAGGTCATTCCAGCATGTTGTCCCAGTCAAATATTTGTCTAGTTAATAAATATATTGTTGTTTTTTGCAGTGAGGAAATGAGGAGACTGCGAAGAAAAATAATGAAAGGCCTTTCTTGTGCAGCCCCGCTCTGCGAGGAGCTGGATCAGGCCCTCGCCTTCTCCTTGGCCCTCCCGCTCCCAGAAACCCTGCTGTGGATTTCACAACGGCGTGATTGACAAGATTAGGAATTATCTCCCCCTCTCCCTACATATAAGGTTACTGCTGCTCCAGGCACAGTGTGAAATTCCCCTTGCCGGAGCTCATTAAATGGGTCAATGGACGCGTTCCAGCTTCTCTGCAGTTCACAAAGGGCTGAGTCCTGGCCACCCCACCAAACCCTGTCCCAGGCTGTTGACGAGTAAGTGCTTCCATATGGCTCACCTCAGCATCTCCCGAAAGATAACACACAGCTAATGGCTTGCAGATTCCACGGATGCTCGTCGGGAAAGGCGCAGGGACGGGGGCTCGGGGCTGCCTTCAATCACAGCTGATTGGGATCGAGGGGACCTGGGGGCTCCCTGCCAGCCCCCGGCCCCCTCCCCAAGGCTGGGGGCACCGGGAAAGGGCAGTGGGTTCATGGAGTTGCCTCAGGAATTGGGAGCAGGAGAAGGGCGAGCAGCAGCCGCTGTCCCAAAGGCACCAGGGGCTGGAGGGTGAGGTGGTGCCCTCTGAGCTCTCATGGATCTTCTCAGCTCCCGGGATGAGGAACTACAGGTATCCAACAGTGGCAGGAGCTGCTTCTTGTCCTGGATGCACCCTCAGGGCATCCGGATGCTCTCAGGCCAGGGAGCCACGGATGTGGGTTTGGTGATGTGAAGACAATAAAATGCAAGGAAAGCATTCCTGCAGGGGTGTTTGTCTTTCTTCCCTTCTTTTGTTTCTAGTGATACTTCAGAACTGGATATTGGGAAGAAATTCTTCCCCGTGAAGTTGGTGAGGGCCTGGGATGGAATTCCCAGAGAAGCTGTGGCTGCTTCATTCCTGGAAGAGTCCAGGGCCAGGTTGGACAGGGCTTGGAGATACCTGGGATAGTGGAAGGTATCCCATGGCAGGGGGTGGGATGGGATGAGCTTTAAGATCCTTTCCAACCCAAATCATTCTGGGATTCAATGATTCAGCGATTCAGTGACTCAGTGACAAGGACACTTCTCTGAATCACATTTACTGTGAGGAACAAGATTACAAATTTCTCCCTGACATTCATCCCTGCCCATGAATCCCTGCAGAGCAGATGCTCAGAAACTCATCCTTGTCACCCGGCCACGGGCATGGCCTGGCATTTCTCCTCTCCCTCAGTTGGGTGGCTCCTGTCACTCCCTGGCTCAGGGAACGCTTCAGACGCACCCAAACACGCCATTCCAAACGCTGCTGTTGAATATTTGAGGATCCAATTTATATTTCATGAGCCTGTGTGCAGAATTCGTGTGAAAGAGACACAATGGGGTCGGGAGCTCGTGTGAGTCAAAGCATCCCTGTGTCACAGCAGGCACCGTGGGACGTGGGTGTCTCTGCTCAGCTGCTCCAGCACCCAGCAGCGCTGTCACCCTGTCCCCACCTGCAGGGAGGTGGTTTGGGATGCTCTGAGATAGCAATCCACATGCTGGAATATGTCAGAGCACAGCCACAGTTTGGCAGTTGGGGTTGTCTTAGCTCTCCCATCAGCTGGAGCCACCCAGCGATGCTGTTGTGATGCTGTAGGTGATGAAGTTTTGGGATGAAGTTCCTGTAGTCCCCAAAAATGTCTGCGTGTTTGGGAGCATCACCAGGCTCATGGAGCAGGGATGGAATGTGCTGCTGGAGAAGCTGTGCCCTGGGTGCTTTATGGGCTCCAAATTACCCAGCTCAGCATCATCACCACCCAGCGAGGCCCCTCCACACAGGGTATTTGTGGGGCTAACAGCCTCTTAAAGTCCTGCTCTGGATCCCAGCTCTGATTTGCTCAAATTAGGACAGTGGAAGTGCCCTTGACACCTTTCTGGGGGGTTCAGGCTCCCCAGAACCACAGGCCCTGCTCTGAGGGGGCTCCAGGCACGGCTCCACCTGGCCAGGCTGGGCTGAGCCTCACTCTGTGTTTCTGTGCAGGGATGGGGAAAGCCAAGCTCCAGGGAAGCTCTCCCTGCTCTGTGCTTCTCTCCAGGGTGATTCCACAGCTCCATCCAGCACAGGCCTCTCAAAGGGAAGGCTCCCTCTGGGACCATCTTTTCCCCCTAGAACCATTCACTGAGCGTCCCCAGGACACTGTGGGATCTCCTCTTCCAGGTGAGCCACACAAACAGCCAGGTTTGGAGAGAGGGATCGTGGTCCCAGGAGGGAAAAGGGCATCCCTGTAACCTCTGAAAGCAGCTCAGCATTGGGGCTCTGCTTTCTGCCCTCCCCTTCTTCAGTGAGAGGCTGAAACCCCCAACCCCCATCTGCTTTACACTCTGGAGCTGAAATAAATGAAATTACCTTTAATTATTCTCATTACTTTCCCCGGGAATGCTGGAGTGAAAGGCAGCATTTAGCTGTGAGCTACAGCAGGGCTCTGCCCTTCCTCCTGCCCCCCAAAACACTGCCAGGGGCCCCTGGCTCCTGCCTGCAGCCCCTGGACACACACGGAGCTGCTGCTCCATCCCGGCAGGATGAAAGGAGGGCACGGGAGGGGAAGGACCCGGACAGAGCAGAGGGCGAGGGGACAGCCAGGGGGAGCAGGGGTCAGGGCTGGGGGCTGGCAGGGGCCAGGGGTCACAGCCAGGCAGGGCTGCCCTGCCCCTTTCCAGACCACCTCCAGCTGGAGGAGCCCTGGGAGAGGGGGGAGAGCAGGGCTGGGGGGTTCTCACACCTTCACGGCCCATCACAGAGCAGCAGGAGGTGTCCGGCCACAGGCACTTCCACCACACTGCATTCCCTGTTTGTCCACCCTGGGAGGTGCTGGGGGATGGATCCTACCCCTCCACAACTGGGGAAATGGAGCCTGAGCTCCCCGTGCTTGGAGAGGAACTGCTGATTATTCTTCCCTGTTTAAGGATTTCTGGACCTGCAGCTTCGGGAGGTGCTTGCTGACACCTTCCAGCAGGTGTTTCCTGGGATATTTAAGTCCACGGTCAGGCAGGCTGGCTCTGGAGGGGCTGTGAGGCTCCAAGGGGGTTTCCTGTCATGGACACCCACCTCATGTCTGTCCAGCAGTGAGTTGGGACCACAGGGATAAGCAGCAGGCACCACTCTGACACCCTTAGCTCTTTCCCCACCTCCTAGTGTGGAAAAAGAGGATTTTCCTCTTCCTAGCAGCAAGGCTGAGGATAAATTCCCTATTTCCTTGTCTGTGAAAGAAGGAGCACCTACCTTTCTGCCCAGCAGAGAAGAAAAAGCAAATGAGACCCCCACCCCATGGGACTTCCCAAAATAGACCTTCCAAGAAACTTGAGACGTGGGGAAGGGGAACCTGGGGGGGCTGGGAGCCCCATTCCAGATGGACACTGGGCCATTCTTCTGGAGAAGGTCTTGTTCCCCTCCAAGGTCAGCCCTAAGTGACACCGAGCCCAGCGGGGCCTTTGGGAAGGAACCCCGAGACACGTTCGCTGTCAAATGGAATCTATTAACAGGGATTAGAGGCTTTTTCCCTCAATCCCCCCGTGACACCGTGATGGGCTGAAATTGCTGTGAAAACATCATTATTAAAAATGGGCCTATTAGTATTAGAATGGACAGAAGCTCCTTGCTAAATTTAGCAGCAGCAGCAGCCACCAGAGCGGGGAGTGGAGGGGAAATGGCACCAGCAGCGCCAGGAAGGGGCTCTGGGAAACCTGGATGAGGTGGGAGCAGAGGGGGCTGGGGTGCCACCAGCCCAGCACTGATCATGGGAAGCAAAGTGGTTGCTTGGAAATGCAGTGAACACACCATCATCCCTGCTCCAAGTGCATCCAAAAGCTGGGGATGCTCCAGGCATGCACATTGTGCTCCATCAGGGAGGTGAGGCAGCTGAGAGCGTCACCAGGGGCAGAGGGAGACAGCTCCAGCTCCTCTAAATGGTTTAAGTGGAGGCTGGAGGCTCTCAGGAGCTGGCAGGGCCGTGTCCCCCAGGAGGACACATCCCTCTGTGTGCCATGAGGACACATCCCATCCCTGTGCCTGTGGGAATGGAGGCTCGGCACTGCCAAGCACATCCCAGGATGCCTCGAACCCAAAGAGTGTTTCCTGAGCTGAGCTGGAGAGCAGGAATTGGATGTGGGGAGAGCTGGGAGAGCCTGGCACAGCAGAACCCTGACAGCACCAGAGCGGGCACATGGGCCTCTCCAGGCTGGAGCTAATCCCTCATTTCCTGGAATTTTAGGTAGGTTACTTTTTGCTGCTGGGAAAGCAAAGCTGATGAAATCACAGTGATGATTCCTGCCCATTCCATGCATGGATGGACTCCAAGACCATCTCTCCCCTCATGTGTGCACCTATCCCTGGGGGTCCCAGGGCTTGGGAAGTTCCTGGGATGTGGGATCAGCCCCTGCATCTCATCCTGGTGAGAACTTGCACCAATGCTTCACAGCGATGAGCAGCACTTCCAAACCTTCACCTGCACGGGGACAGGATGCGCACGGCTTTGTCACTGTGTGTAACTCCTGAGGGACACAGGGCAGCCTGAGGGGACACCCACACCCTGGGGATGGAAAACAGGCTCCACACATTGGGGAGTGCCTCTCTGGAGCCAGCTTGGTTCTGTGGGAGGGCTCAGCCTGAAACTGTTGACAGGTTGGTTTTCCTACGGAGAAATGCAGTTTTATGGAAATCAAAGTGTTCCTGGGGAATCTGCTGGTTCTGACAAAGTTTTTGAGAGGAATGTGTCTGAACAAATTACTTTAACTCTCTTGTTTTATTTTTCACAGAGGTAAAAATAACTCCTTGGATCTTTAGGTGCTATAAATCCCATACAATACAATTAATCTAATATTTATAATATCGCATCTTGCATTGACTTTGTCAACTGCAACATTTAGCTGTTGACAAAAGGACTCAAAAATTCTCTTTCATAAAGCAGCCAGGCTCGCTCCCAGAATCCAAGTGTGGAATTCCTCATGCAGGGCAGGCTCTGCTTGGGAAACAACCTGAGGATGAAAGCCCCAGAGCTGGGGCTGGTGGTTTGGGGGGCTGGTGATGTTCAGCCCCTGAGGGAGGGATTGAGGGGAGGTTTGAGAGCTGAGCCCCTGACACAGCACCCCCCAGCTGGACTTCCAGGGATTTAACCTGAGTTTGTTTAGTCCCAGTCCTTCCCAGGCTGCTGCAGAGCACCAGATGGTATCCGATCCCCAGCCCTAAATGTTGGCTTTGATAATCAGCTCCATGTCATTAAGATAATTAAGGCTCATTTGTGTGCAGGCTTTCCTTCGATGTTTGCGCCTCTCCTTCCTTCCCTTCCTACCTCCCTTTCTCTTGTTTTCTTGATTTTTCCCTTCCCTTCCCTTCCCTTCCCTTCCCTTCCCTTCCCTTCCCTTCCCTTCCCTTCCCTTCCCTTCCCTTCCCTTCCCTTCCCTTCCCTTCCCTTCCCTTCCCTTCCCTTCCCTTCCCTTCCCTTCCCTTCCCTTCCCTTCCCTTCCCTTCCCTGAAATCTAGACTCTCCCTGGACCCCACTCCCTGATGGCAAGGGTGATCTCACAAATCTGCTGCTAAAAGGTGCCTGAGGACATCACAACCCCCTTGTGGCAGCTGGGCTGTGCTTCCACCTCAGCCTTCTCAGGGCACAAAGGCCCTTCAGAGCCATCTCTCCCTCAATCCCCATCCTCTGGGAACAGATCTCACACTGCTCAAGAACCACCTCTGTCTAATCTGTGGGAGATGGACAAGCAGACAGGACAGACAAGGCAATCCCTCACCTGGGTTTACAAACCTCTTGTTTACAACTCCCAAATTCCCCTGGAAAATCCACATCCCTGTGGATGGGATGTCCATCTCTGGTAGCATCTCCAGCTCTCTGTGGGTGTCTGGTGCCTTCCCAGGGCCACAGAATTCATGGATGGGCACCAGAAGAGCCCTTGTGCCAGAGAACCCCCAGGCACATCCACCTCAGAGAGGGGGCTTTTTAATTAACCGTAGGAATAAAGCTGTGGCCAGCCTGTAACCATGGTGATGCAGAGCCAATCCCAGAGGATTGCCAGCCAGCTGGAATATTTTTTGGATGGCAAAGCTTCAGCCCAACGTTTAATGGTGTTCGACTCTATTCGGGGAAACAATTACATGCTCCATTTTCAACGGAGTCAGCTGAACAATGGAGTCAATGAGGCAATTTGGGCACAGGCTCCTCTGCTCTGCCAGGATGGGGCTGCCTCCACAGGGGACACCTGGGGGCTGCATGTGACAACATCCACCCTCACACATGGTGCCACAGGTCCTGACACCGGTGGTGGCCCCAGCGCATCCTCCTGGGCTTCCTTGGGTGGCCCAAGCACTCAGCTCTGGTCCCAGCCATGACCAGGGTTGGGTGGTTGGAAGGGTGGCCCAAGGGACACCTTGGCTGCCTCCCTGGCTCTGCACACCTGGAATGGGAGGTGTTCCTTGCTGGTTTTCCCTTTGCTCATTTTGGGGTCTCAGTGTCTCTATTGGGGGGTTACAACCTGGAGAAAAGGAGGTTCAGGGGGGACCTTCTGGTTCTGCACAACTCCTGACAGAAGGGGACAGCCGGGGGTGATGGGCTCTGCCCGGGGAACAGAGACAGGAGGAGAGGAAATGGTCTGAAGCTGTGCCAGGGGAGGTTCAGGTCGGATATTGCGAAATTCCTTCATAGAAAAGGTGGTCAAGTCCTAGAACAGGGCAGTGATGGAATCACTATCCCTGGAAGTGTCCAAAAAAGGTGTGGGGGTGGTGGCATGTGGGGACATGGGTTAACAGTGGCTGGGAAAATAGTTTTACTCAATCTCAGAGGGCTTTTCCCACCTGAATGATTGGATGATTCCACGATGCTTTGCTCCCCTCTCCCTGTGTGACACAGCCATCCCTCTGTTTCTCACCTCCCTTTCCCAGAGCTCGCCCTTCCGCAGCTCCTGACCTCCTTTCTCCTTCAGGAATATCCTGTTCCCTCTCTGTGTGTCACCAGCATTGCACACCAGCCCCGTGGCCTCCAGACACGCCAGCCACAAAAATGCCTTTTAAAGACTGCTGGGATTTAATTAATTGCTGCCTTTATTTTATTAGGATAAAAAATGCAGGTCTGGAAAATCTTTCCGAGGATGACATCAGTGTCTTCAGCTGAGTTTGGATTTGGTTGGTGTTATTTTAGCTATTCAAGGAATGTGAGGAGTAGGAGAGCCTGGTGACTCCTTCCCTGCTGCCACACCTTGCTTGGGCTTGTTTTTCCCTGTCCTTGACCTCAGCACATCCATGGAATGACAATCCACCCCGACCTTCTCCATTCTGTCCTTTCTCTCCATGAATTGTTTGGTTCCCATGGTGGTTCAGCTGATCCCTGATACTCAGGGCAGCCTTCTCCTCCGTGTTGTTCCCTGAGGTTCATTATCCTCCCTTTTCCCCATCCCAGCCCTTTCACCTCCAGCTTTATAACCATGGGCAGGGCCAGCAGTGAATGGACAAGCCTGCTCTTGCACAACTGCACCATGAGAACATTCCTTGGATTCACCAGGAGACTTTCCTGGGCAGTTTGAAGCAGAGGGGCTCTTTGGGGTGCCCATCCCAAGACCTTTTCCAGCCTCTTGAGGTCAGGAAGACAAGCCCACAGTGCTGATTGTTTTCTAAGTGCCATCTTCCAGCTGGGGTCCCAAATCCCTGGTTATTCCTGAAGATTCAGGCTGCTGCTCTCCCAGTGACTCAGCTGACATTGATGGAAAAGCTTAATTAGGGTTACTCAAATGAGGGTTACTCAACTGGATATTCATCCCCATAGGAAGAGCTCTGTCTCCTCACTCACCCTTCCTGACTCTTTTGGGAAAGCCAACTCCAGGATTTATTGCAGGTGCTGGCGTGTCCCATCTTGAAGGGAAACATTTGCCTCCAGGGTAGGAGGGAACCATCCAAGAGCCTCCTCTTCCTCCTCCTCTTCCTCTTCTGACTCTGCCCTTTCTCCACCTGCCCGTGGACCTCTGGCAACACCACACTCCTGGGGCTTGGAAAGTGCCTGGAAAAGAGAGGGAAAAAGCAGTTTTTTCCTGAGGTTTTACACATTTCTGCTGGCACTGCTTGGCCTGGGGAGGGTGATGAAGGAGGGGATGGAGAAGATGCCTGGGAATGGCTGTGGTGGGACAGCCTTGGAATGACCCCCTAAGAGCATCTCCCCCAAAAATGAGTTTGGCCTCTGCTTCCATCACTGAGCTCAGTAGGAGAGGATAAAAGAGATAAAAAGAGGGAAAAGGGAAGAGCCAGGCTGGGCTGAGGACAAATTGTTTATCTGTATTTTCCGTGAAGCATCAGCAGTTCTTTAAAGAGGACAAAACCAGGGGGACCTTCCAGAGAAATCCTTGTAGGGGCTGGGAAGGTCTAATTAGTTTCTATATTTGAGCAATGTAAAAGTTTATCTTGAAGCCTCCTGTATTTTTTAAATATGACATCAACGTCTTCAGCTTGGCTTTGATTGTCCTTAACGACCAGGTTTTATTATTATTCTTTTTTTTAAACTCTTTCAAGAAAATAAAAGGGGAATATTTACTCAAGGCATAAAAATACCTCTGAATTCTGATGGCTTTGGCAGAGAAGTGGTGGCCCCGTTGCTTTTCCGTGTGATAAATCCTCCTGCTGCCGTGCTGCTCCCACCCCAGATCCAAGGATTGTTTAATTTTCAGCTCGATTTTGAAAACCCAAAATGTTTGGAGCCCAGTTAATGTCGTATTAATTTTCTAAGGCAGCAAGGCAAAGTGGCTCCTAACATAAATATTTTACCAACCATTTATAAATAGCGTGGCTGCTCAAAAAGAGCATCACCGTTGATCAGGAAGCTTTGGAGGCTCCGTGCTCGGTGCCAGAGGGATGGAAGGATTCAGGGTGGGAGATGTCGGCAGCCACTCCAACATGCTGGAAGCTTTTCAGAGCTGGAATTCTGTTCCTGTCTCCCCCCTATTCTTTGTGTCCTGGGGGTGATTGTGCAGCTGTTCCTGACTGTGGGGAAATCCGTTCTTGACAGGCTCCCATCCTTGTCCTGCCTGGATCCTCTCGGCACTGCTGGCATTGGCACTGAAATAGTGAGGGCACCACAAATCCTTTCTGGGCTCAGTTCTCCAGCCCTGACCTGAAGATTCAATGAATTTTTCTCCTGTTAATGTTGAAATTCTCTTTGGATCAGCAGTGGCAGCTGTCTCCATTCCATACCCACCCTGGAACCTTCCATGTGCCAAGAGATGGGATGGAGGGATGGAAAGAACTGGAGGAGGAGACACAGGGAGGGAAAGACTTTACAAAATTCACTTTTAAATGAGTGAAAACAGCATTACCCAAACCCTGGCCCTTTGTGGGGAGGATAATCCCCCTTTCAGATGTTAACGGGAAGGAATTAAAAGAAAGATTTGGCTGTTCTCTCTTCAGAGCAGGAACAGTAATTCCGTAAGTACATCTTGGGAAGGCTTCCAAAGCATTGGGAAGGGACAGTAATAAAACTGGACAGGTACCTTGGAGAGCAGGAATGGGAGGCAATGGCCAAGGGCTTGCATGGACCTGGCCCTGCGTCCCACTCCTGCCTCTGGAGCAGGGCAAGGGAGAGAGGTGGAAAATGATAACAGGAAAAGGCATGGGATGGGATGGGATGGGATGGGATGGGATGGGATGGGATGGGATCAGGTGGGACAGGATGGATGGGGTGAAACTGGGAAGCATCTTTACCAAGCTGAGCTCTGTGTGGGCCTCTGGAAATGGTGGGAGGTGTGGAATGTGCAGCAGAGGCAGGAGCACAGCAGAAGGAACTGGACAGAGCCTTTGGAGTTTGACTTGGATCAAAGAAGCCAAATGCCTGTCCCTGACCCTTGCAGTGCTTCCCTTCAGCTGGAGGCCAAGCTGATAATTATCTCCCTTCGGAAAATTCACCAGGGAGGCAGAGCTATTTCCTCCTCAGATTGTGGGATTTTATGGCTGTTTGCACAATTCCTGGATCACGTCAGCCAGGAGCAAGCTGGGAAGAGATCCCCACCTTTCTGGGAACATGTGGGAAAAGCAAACACAAGGATATGACCTTCCCTCGCTGCATGGACAGCTCCTGCCCGTGGCAAGCTTGGGTTTCACCCAGGGCAATCAGGGCAATTTCCCTGCCTTCCATCCCCATCCCTCCTTCTGCAGGAATCCTGTGGGATATTTCCCTTCCCAGACTCGGTGACGTGTCCTTGCCATCAGTGGGTTCTCATGGATGGTCTGGCATAGGAGGAATTTTAGGAGCCAAGCCGCTTCCTGCCCGTGGAAGCAGCATCGGGAGGAAGATGTCAGCCGGTGACGGGAAGCACCACGAGTGTGGTCGGCAGTATCCAGGGATCCTGGGATGTAAACACCAAACACACACAGGGCTGCCAGAGGAGAGGGGATGGAATGAATAGCACAGGCTCCGTGCCAACTTCCCGGTGGCACATGGATTCAGGGGCTGGCACAGGGTTTGGGGGGACAGGGAATGCCTGGAGTGCTTGGGGAACTCTGGGGGTTGTGGTTTGGGTCTCCCAGGTCCCCCAGCCTTCCTGGGGGCGGGTCTCCAACTGGAGATGGGGGTAGAGGATCCATGCAAAACTTCCTGCCAAAATGCTGGCAGCCCTCTGGGCTCCTCCTGGAATGTGGCAGCAGCTCCATCCCGAGCAGCTGGGGCAGGACCGAGGTTCCTGCAGCCCAGCAACAGCAGAGCTTAGGCCAGCCCTCAGCCCCTGGGGCTCTTTGCCACCCGCTGTCCCCGGACATGCCAGGGATGCTGGGACACCAGTCCAAGCCTGGATGTTTCTTGCATCCTCCCCTCCTGTCCCCCCAGCCTGTCTTGTCTGTATCCGATGCTCCAGCAAGAATTAATAGAGTTGCAACGTCTGACGTCTCAAAGGAATCCCCTGTTGGGAAAAAGCTGCTCTGAGAGCTGGTGGTGGAATGGCTCATCCCTTCCACCACGGCATTCCCGGCTGCTCCCAGTGCAAGCCCTGGGCGTCACGGGGCTCCTGGATTTCAACCTGAATTCCAGGGCTTTGGGGGTGCACCGCATCCACCCGTTTGAGCATTTAATGGGGTTTTACTCCGGGTAGTTTTACAACTTTAATGCACTTAGCACTAATTTGGGGAAGTTTAATGCCAAACACATAAATGTTGGATGGGAGACGGCCGAGGTGTTTTACAGCCTCTGGGAATTACCCAAAGTATGTGGGGCTCGTTTTGGCTTCTGATATCACTCAGCACAAAATTCCCGGTGCTTGGCCGGGTGCCAGGCTCTGGGGCTGATGGATGGTGGTGGCACTCTTGGAGCGGTGACCGTGGCCATACATAACCCCCAGAGTCAGGCAAGGGCTCAAAGCCTCGTTAAAGCCTTCCCTAATCTGGCAGGATCAGATTTGCCTGGTGCACTCGGAGCCGCTCCCACTCCCAGCCTCTGGTTTGTGTGGTCGCCTCAGTTCGTGTTGTGGGGAAAGTGGAGACGGCTTCGGTGCAAGGAAAACACCCCGGGAAGCTGGGAGGGGGAACCCGCTGGGAAAACAGAGCAGGAGGTGATGGAGCAGGAACCAGCCCAGCCAGCACCGTGTCTCTGCCCATCCCGTCACACCTCTTCCATCTCCAGGAGCCCATTCCTCTGCATCCCGTGGTCTGGAGGATGGAAATGCCTGTTTTCCACATGGCAGCGTCTCCTGTGGAGTGAGGGATTGCTCTGCTCTCAGAGTTAAGGCCAAAGTCAGGATAAACTTGTTGAGTCCTGGATGCAGTGAGCCTGGAGCAACAGGGAGAGCAGGAGAATAAATCCACTGGGATGAAGGATATCCAAAAGCCTTGGGCAGGAGGATGGTCACACAGCTGCCATGTCCTCTGGAGGAGTTTTGAAGGATTGTGGAAAAGGATTTGGCTGTGGGTTTGAGCCCAGCCTCACTCCCCAGGCTCTGAAGTCAGCCTCATTTATAACAATCCTTTAATGGGACAGTCAGCGGGAACAAGGATGGCTTGGAAAAAGAGAGTCCCAGTGAACATCCTGATGGATGGCCAGGTGTGGATGCCAAGAGGAGAGGGAGCTGTTGTGTCTGGATCATGTCCTGGGAGCAGGCACTTCCCCAGTGAGCAGGATGCTCCTCTCTCCTGGGGAAGGGAGCAACCTTCAGCCCTTCCTCCATGCAGGAGGGATCAGCAGCTCCCTGGGAGCCATCCCACATCCCACACAGCTCACCCTGGGCACAGGGAATGAGCAGGGGAAGTGCCATCTACAGCTGAGGAAGAAACTACACCCCAAAACATTGGTTTCTTGTTTAGTCCTTTAATTTAACAAACGAGAGCTGCTCATTCCTGGGCCGAGCAGGCTGTCCCTTCCCCAGCTAATCCCAGGGAAGCTGTTATGACTGTAGGAAATTTTGGGTGCTTTCCTTGTCCCAGATTCACTTGTTATGAGTCAGAAAAGTCTTTTCCCAGCCTTGTCCTTCAGGTAACTCCTGTGAGTGCTGCCTACTGAGCAGGCTCCAAGCATTAATTTGTCAGTCATGTCCAGTCTGTCATTCTGCTTCCAGGATTTGGGCTGAGCCGAGCCAAAGGCATTCAATGCCTTATCCAGGGCCAGCAGTGAAACCAGCTGGGTCACCTGGGCTACCAATTCCCAGCCCTGTGCTTCCTGCAGGGAGATGTGGCAGCTCCCACTGCAGAGGCTGGGGTAGCTCTGAGGTGGGACAAAGCCTGGGAAGCAGTCTGGGAAAAATGGTGACTGAGGTGGGAGTGGGGGGACTGAGCAGGAGGAGGAGGAAGGGAAGAAGGGAGGAAGGTTGGGGTTAGAGCTGAATTAACATCAGTGTGGCCATAGATGCTTCATTGCACCCTCCTGTCTGCACTGCTGCTGCCTGGGGCTCCCAAAGGATGGCCCAGCTGGAGCCTCAGGAGCTCCATGTGATTCCAGCAGCTCAGCAGGGACAGGGAGAGGGGATGGGATGGCATGGGAAGGGTCATGTACCAACCCCACCTCGCTGGGATCTGTCACTGGAGGTGTCAGCCTGGGTGCCTGTGCTGCTCCTGACGTTGCAGCCAGATTTCCCCACCTTTCCTTTTGCCCCAGGTGGAACCTGCTGTTTTGTCATCACAGGCCAAGGGGCAGATCAGCCCCACAGCTCTGGTGGAGCATTTGGGAGCTGTTGCCCCCACACAGCCTGGTTAATCCGGTTATCCTATAACCAAAGAGCTTATCTGCTCTTGGAGCTCAGCCAGGGACTTCTGCTTCCTCAGCACACAGCCCTGGGCAAGGCACTGCCCTGGAGTGTGCAGTGACCCCAGCACAGCGTGTCTGGGGCCCTCGGCACTGATTCCACCAGGGCACATCCCAGACACTTGGCCAAGTGGGGAGACTTCGCTGTTCCCAGGCAGCCCCGCCGAATTCCACCGGAGCAGCCAAGCTCACCAAGGTGCACCCTGAGCTGCTGCCCACCAGAACTGCTGCCTCAGCTCCCATCCCTGCTCCTCAGCTCCACAGGGAGTCCAGGCAAGCCCTGGCATCTTTCCTGCAGGCAGGATTTGCCCCCTTTCCCACTGGAGGAGAGGAACAAACTGGCAAACTCTTCCAGAGCCACTTGTGCTTGGAGAAGGTTTTAAACCCATTGCACTGGCTATGCTCTGCCTGGGGAATTCCCTCACAGCCCTGCTAATCCTTCCTTTAATTTTATGCCTTTTCTTCTGTCGTCTCTTTTAATTACTTAAAAACCACCCCAAAATGAAATTGCATCAAATAAATTCATGCTCCCAGGGGAGCCCCAGGAAGCTGCAGGAGGTTCAGAGGGAATATAGACCATGTCTCTGGGATGCTCTGGGAGCTTTGGCAGGCGATGCCCAGGAGTCTCAAGGCTCATATTTCATTTTCCTTCCTTTTGGGAATCTCATTTAGGGTCTCCTGGTCAGGATGGGGAGGAGGAGGGTGAGCTGGGAGTGCCTTCCTTTGGTCTGCTGTGGCACAGGCATGAGGGGTCGATCTGAGGGAGACCATCTGCCTGCTGGGAGCTGGGAGAAGGAGAAAAGCATGGAAAATCCATGGCAGGGCACAGCTGGGCCCCATGGCAGGGACACTTTGCTCTATGTCCAAGCACAGACCCCATGGGCACACAGACCTCACTTCTCTAAGGCCATCAGGAGCTGCCTTGGCAGCAAACACCCTTCCTCAGCAGCTGGAAAAGTTTTTTCCTTTGTTTTCACTCAACACAAGCCTTGCCCTTCTTGCTCCACCTCTGGCTGTGATGCAGAGCTGTGCAAGAGGCAGCAGGAGAGGCTAGGAGGCTGCTGGACCTGCTGTGGCCAGCCCAGGGCACACACAGACCTGCCAGGACCCTGCCAGGCCAGCCCAGGGCACACACAGACCTGCCAGGACCCTGCCATGGCCAGCCCAGGGCACACAGGGACCTGCCAGGACCCTGCTATAACCAGCCCAGGGCACACACAGACCTGCCAGGACCCTGCTATGGCCAGCCCAGGGCACACACAGACCTGCCCAGTGCCAGACCAGCCCCAGGGGCTGCACACAAACAGGGATCAAGCAGAAATAAAGCTCTTGGCCAAACATTTTCCCCGGGCAGGGGTTGGGGATGGCACAGGGACACTGCAGCATCCAGGCTGCTCATCCTTGTGTTCCTCGCTGCCTTCTCCTAAACTGCTGCTTTGGGGATGCCACTGTCACAGTGTCCCTGTCTCATGTCATTCATCCACAGTTGTGTGGGGACCTCCCTGCTGTCATAGATTGATGGAATAGTTTGGGTTGGAAGAGATCTTAGGGATCATCCAGTTTCACCCCCTGCCATGGGTCTACATCCCACTGGACCAGCCCTGTCCCACACAACCTCCTCCACTCTTTCAATCCAAGCACATCCCCAGCCACTGTCCCCTGGGAGCACAGGGGAAGGGTCTCTGGGACCTTGTCCTGCCACACCCCGTGGCTCATCCCTGCTCCTTCCAGCCTGGCTGGGCTCCCTGCCGTGGGCAGCACATCTCCAAGCAAGAGCTTGCAGAGCCAAGGAGGATTTCTGCAAGGGCTGGCCTGACCCACCGAGCTGGTGGGACACAGAGCTGGCACTTCTGTCTGTCCCCTTGGATGTGGGAACCCCCAGTCTGGGGAGGGCTGGAGGTGAGCAGGGAGCCGTGGATTGGCTGGGTCCCCCTGGGGCTGTCCTGCAGGGGGGTCTCTGCTGCAGTGGGGTCCCCACCCGGCCACACACACACATACACACCTGGCCAGTGCCTGTGACAAGGAGCAGGAGTGATCAGACAGTCCCCTGCAGGGCTGGCAGACAGCTCCTGCTCCCTGTGCTGAGCAGAATGCTAAAGCAGCCTTGGGATCCATCCATCCATCCATCCATCCATCCATCCATCCATCCATCCATCCATCCATCCATCCATCCATCTATCCCTGCGGGACTGCCCCCCACACCACGAACCCCACAGAGCTCTGGGGGTGCCACTGGGCCACAGGAAAACCAGCAGAGCTCCAGTAAAACCAGTGTTGTGGGCTGGGCTTGGTGGCCATCAGTGAGGGGAGCAGGGACAGCCCTGCACCATCCTCCGGCATTCCCATGCCACCTGCATATGAATGAAGGGAAAATAGGACATCAATTACTCCGGGCAGGGATGGAAATGGCTCTGGGAGGGCCACCCAGGTGCAGGTTGCTCACATTCTGCTCAGGTGAGGGTTCCCATGGTCAGAAGAGAAGAGAAGCCCTAGCTGTTTAGAAGCTGATGATGTTTAAGCAGTAGATAAAAGAAAATGTAATATTCTAGTGGAAATTATTAAGATCAAGAAACAAAACCTGAAACATGTTTAGTATGACTTCCAACCCTAGATAAAAGGTAGCAACTTGAGAGAGTTGTGAGCAGGTGTAAATATCTATTAAACTGGTTTTGGGTTTTTTTTCCTCAGGTGAGCAAAATGTAAATTGGAAAGGTCCAAAGTTCCCACCCTGCTTGATACTGCTCTGAGTGCTGCAGGAACACGAGGTGACAGCCACAGGGAAATGGCCACCAAATGTCCCCCCAGTGCCACCCCCTGAGACCCAGGGCAAAGTGGGCAAAGCCCCAGCCTGCTGGGCAGGGGAGCTGCCCCAAAACAGGGACACATCCTGCTGGGACAGGGGACAGAGCCAGCAGAGAGGGACAGAGCCAGGAGGGGGACAGGGCAATCAATGCAGGATGTGACACTGCACACCCCGACCCCGCTGCTGCTCAAACACTGCAGGCCACAGGTCCCTGGCATTCCCACATCTCGCTGGGCTCAGGGTCAGGTTCACAGCAAAGGTGAAGCCAGGGAGCCCTGACAGCTCTTCATTCAATCCCTGGGAGAGGGAGGAGTTCAAATCTTCACACTTCACCTGAGCATGAAAAAACTGGAAAAACTGTAATTTAATAAATAATGGAATTTTCTCTTTAAAAATCTCACTCACAAAGCTTGGAAGTGTTTTTTGAGGCATTTTGGTTTGATTCTGATGTTTCAACTCAGAGGAAAAATGCTAAAACTGAACTGGGACCCCTGGACTTCGCAGTGTTTTCATAATTATTCACCAAACACGTCGATGAAATATAAATGTTTCCACAAAGCCCTTCGAGTGTGTGGAATCAGCATTTCCTGACTCCAGCATTCCACTGGAAAGTGTTTGGTCACCTCTCAAAAATGCCTCCTCTGAGCTGATCGCACCCACCCTGCCCCTGCTGTCCTTTCCCTTGGAGCTCCCAGGCTGCTGCTCCCACCCCGGCTCTGTGCAGAGAATAATGGATGGGGGGGAAGGAAATATTGCAGAAGCTCGAGTGGATCATTTTCATTTCCTTCCCTGCTAGGAAGCAGGAGGCTGGGGGCTGTTGCCAAGCTGGGGACCCCTTGTCTTGCCCAGCCAGTCCCTCCCAGGCTCTCCCAGAATTCCAGTGCTGTGTTGGGATCCCATAAAGCGTTGGATCAGACCAGGAGGCTCCTCCACTCCACAGGGACATCAGAGTGGGACATCAGGGAGTCAGAGGGATGAACCCTCCTTGCTCCAGGTACCCACCCATGATACCTCAGATCTGGGGCAGCAGCCAGCAGTGGCTTCCTCATGCTCCATGCCTCCATGGCTTCTGCAGCTCAGCCAGGATTTGGGAATCTCCCTGGGGATGAGCTCAGAGGTGCCACAGCATTTTCTCTCCCTTCAGAGGCTTTTCAGCCTCTTTACCTGAACCATTCCTGGTTTAGGGGTGCTTTTGAAAGGCCATGCTCCCACAGAGGGATGCAGCAGCAGGATCCAGATGTTTGGCTCCCTGTGCTGCTGAGGGGACACGGGGGGAACTGGGGAGCTGAGTGGAGGGGAAGGTGCTGGGAGATGGATGGGCTCCACGAGAGCCTCCACGGAGCTCTTTGGGAAGGATCCTCCTGATGTGGTGGGGTGCAGAGTCCTGAGCTCTGCAGGCTCCTGGCTCTTCCCAGGGCTCTGCAGCCCCTCTGATGCAGTTGGGGTGCAGAGTCCTGAGCTCTGCAAGCTCCTGGCTCTTCCCAGGGCTCTGCAGCCCCCCTGGCCCCCCGTGCCAGCTCCGTGGCTGCTCCCAGTGCTGGGGCCATGAGCTCTGGCAGCCGGGAGCGAGCGCTGGCACAGGGAGCCAGGCCATCTCACCTCTGGTGATTAATTACCCCCTGAGCCTGCCGCCTCCGTCACCTCCAGCCATAATTCAAAGGTTCTTAAAAAAGCCGTGTTTTTCTTCTCCCTGTACCATTTAATTAGTTACACATGTCCCCAGGACAAGTTTTGTGGGTTTTTTTTTTGTTGGATTTTTTTTTTTTTGTAATTGAGCATTTGGAAAATTAAAAGAAAAGGTGATAAGGCTCCCTCGTTCCCTCACACCCTCTGCTCCCAGCTCCTGGGGTGTTGGAATCTTCATTCTTGTGGATGGATGGGGGCACCCAAAGGGGCACCAGGAGGTTTGCCCAGGGGGAGCAGCCCCTGATCTCTGCCCTGTGTCCTCCTCGAGGGGTTGGAGGGATGGTGGGTGCTCACTGGCTGCTGCTCCTGGTGGGAAGAGCCCACACTCCATTTGTGCCCACTGCCCAGGGCAATGCCAGGTAAAGCTGCCCAGGACCATTCCCATAAGCTGCTCCTTCCCTACCTGCACCCACCTTCTTTGGGAAGAAAAGGAGGAGAAAATCCCAAACCCACCTGAAAGGAGCAAAGCCCAGAGCTCTCTGGCCCAGTCTTTCTCCTGTGGATGATGCCAGCCCTTTTCCCTGCTTTTTCACACTGCAGCAGGATCCAACCCTGCTCCAGGTGAAAAGGAGGGGTTCTGTTTCCCATTTCTATAAATAAATACCTGAATTCCTATAAATATCTCCATATATAGAGATATCTCCTCCTGTGCATGACTCCCCTAAGTCCTTATGGCTTCAGTGGATTTCTTGCTGAAGATCAACAGAGAATTCCAGAATGGTTTGGGTTGGAAGGATCTTAAAGCCCATCTCAAGGAAGACAGGACCTGCCAACAGCCCTGCTGGTGTCCCTTCAGCTCCAGCCTGGCCATCCTTGGCCATCCCCAGGAAAAGGGACCCTGGTGTGTGAGGGGCTGTGTCTGCTCCCCCACATCCTGGCTGGAGAGCTTGGACCCAGCCCAGGCTGTGCTTGTTCAGGATATGCTGTTCCCTGTCAGTGCTCCAACACTTTCGTTTCCATCCAAAAGCACAAGACAAAACACAAGAGGGGAAAGCTCAGGCGGCCTCAGCCCAGCCCCGGAGCGGGTGCTGTGAATTCATCCGCAGTGAAATCTGTGTTTGGAGATAAGTGCAGGAATTCAGCTTGGGATGAGGGCTTTGCAAAGCCCCTGCCAGGAAATGTTTGCTTTAAAGGGGAAAAGTCCCCAGCACAGCTGCCTCCTCCCCATTGCCACCACGAGCAGCCTGTGCCCAGAGTCCTGCACGCTGCCACGGGCACGTGGCACAGGGGACAGTGGCCAGCTCGTGCCATAGCTCCACTCTGTAATGTGGGGGTGTTCCAGGCTGTGCCAGGTCTCCCTGAGGCTGCATGGCCTCAGTGCTGCATCACTGTGTCTCTCCTGGAATCTCATGGCTCCCATCCTGGTGGGACGTGGTGGGAGAGGTTTCAGCTCCTCATGGATTCCTTGTGGCACCCCCAAATCCACCTGGGCCTCCAACCTGGAAAAACCACGGGGTGGGGGGGTTGAGCCCTGAGCCGTGCCCCTTCCCAGTGGGTCAGAGATGAATCCTTGCTGGAACCCACCCAGTCCTGCTCCAAGCTCTGGCCACACCGCGCTCCACATCCCTCACCTGCCTGCAGGGGGACAGAGGAAAGAAAAGGACAGGGAGAGACAGGTCCCCAGGAGATGGGGATTTATGGTCACTTGTGACAAGTGCGAGAGACTCGCAGAGACCTCCAGGTTTTACGAGCGCCGTTTGAGGCTTGACTGGCTGCTTAAACACAGCTCAGCTAATCCCAGCACAGCGTATCCAGCACAAATTGGAAAAGGTTTAGTGGGAAGACAAGGGGAAAATGAGAGCATAAAACATATTTTACATCGTGTCAGAGGAATATGTAATTTACAGTAAAAGGCTCTTAAACAAACACCAGAGGCGGCCACGGGAGCGGGGATGGAGCAGAGGAGCTGCAGAGGAGCTGCTCCCTCTGGGCAGCCACAGGGAGATTCTCCAAGCATGGAGAAGGGGATCAGCCAGCTGGGAGTGGCACTTCTGCTCCTCTCCAGAGACACCCTGGCAGTGGGACAGCTGCACATGGCAGTGCCAGGGCAGGGACAGAGGACACCACCCCTGTGGGGAGGCAGCACAGCAGGAGAATTCCCTGGGCTCTGCATTTTTGCCTGGACCCCTCCTCGCTGCGCTGTGTCTCTGCCTCAGCCCCTCCTGTGCCACCCCAGCTGGGGAATGGCTTCCCACTGCCACAGGGCAGGGTTAGATGGGATATTAAGGGGAAATATTCACCACTTACAAGGGTGGTGAAGCCCTGGCACAGGTTACCCAGAGCAGCTGTGGCTGCCCCGTCCCTGGAAGCACTCAAGGCCAGGTTGGAGTAACCTGGGAGAGTGGGAGGTGTCCCTGCCCATGGCAGGGGATGGCACTGGATGGGCCTCAACCTTCCAACCCAAAGCATTCCATGGTTGTGTGGCACAGAGCCCCCAGCCCCCAGAGAGTCCAGGCAGGCTCAGGCAGGGGCTGTGCCAGGTACGTGCTTCCCTTGGGATCAGCCCAGAGCAGCAGCTCCTACAGCTGCTCCCTCTCACCTGCCCGTGGGAGGAGACAGAAACCAGCCCAGGTGGGAGCAGCCCTTGCTGCAGGGGCTCTGGGAAGCTGCATTTCCTGGAGAAAGGAGCTTCCTTCTCCATCCTCCTCCATTAGCATTGCTGAAGAGAAGTGTCAGGTCCTGGCTGGAGGAAGAGCAGCTCGGGCAAGATAATGAGCAGCCACAGGCCAGGCTGGGCTCCCAAAGACTGTAGGAGCTTGGGGGTGATCCTGCTTCCCCTCCTTGGCTGCCCTGCCCTGTCCCTGCCAGGTGTTCCTGCGCTGGTGCCAACACCTCGTCACCTCCCTGCCATGACCCTTTTCCAGCAGTGAGGCACAATTAGGAAGCTGCTTTTTCCCTGCTGTGTCCAGCAGCTGCTTCCCTCCACTCTGCTGGCTCTGACCTTCCTCTTCTCCTCTGCCACCGAGCAGCCCAAGGACTGCGCTGGGAATGGGCAGAGCAGGATTGTCACTCCTGGGGACACCGTGTGTCCATCCCCACCCCACAGCCCCAGCCAGGGCTGGCACTGGGGGGTCAGACAAGTCACCCCCCTGGCTGACAGAGCTCTGTGGTGCCTCTGTGGCTTCCTGCCTGGAGAAATTCCTGCTTTCCTGCACCAAGGGCTCCGTCCTGGCTCTCCCCAGCAGCCGCAGGCTACCAGGAAATTTATTAGACTTGTAAAACTTCAGGGCTCGAATCTAATTGTCTCCTTCTCCCCCTGCTCCCTGGAGGGAAGCTCCTTGATTTAAGCCCCAATTCCAAGCCCAGCCAGCGTGTCAGCACTCAGAGTTCAAAGTCAAATGAGCCATTTGTGCCAGGGCCAAGGGATAATTACAGCTCCTGTGGATCAGGGACCTGGAGCAGCTCCTGTCCTGACAGAGGGGCACCATCCCTTGTTTGGGGACACCAGTCCAGCTCACTGGAGCTGGCTGGGACAGAGCTGAGGCATCCCAGTTCACCATGGAGGAAGGGATGTTCCACTGCAGGCTTGGAGATGATCAGAGTGCTTTTGCCTGTGTAATTCCCTGCAGAAGTCCTGTCCAGTGCCCTTGCTGGGCCTGCAGTGCCTCACTGAGCAGTGATGGGACCCTGCCTGCTCTGTGTCCTCACAGAGAATGAGGCTTTTTGTGGGGCTGAGTGCCTTTGTCTGATCCCTGGACTGGAAAACTACCCTGAGCTCCCTAAATCACTTCTGCCTTTCCCATGGCTTACACAGGCTGTTTAATTGGGCAGTTCTGTGCTTATCTGGGGGTTATCCTGGCAGGGATAGGGCTCCATGGCAGGCTGTAATCCCAAACTCTGTGTCACCAGCTCCATCAGCCACAGCCACTGAGAGTTTGTTGCCTGAAGCAGTTTTATTCCAGCAAATTATAAACTCCAGGAGATTTTGCAGCTCTGCTTGGGATTCACCTGGCAAGAGCAATCCCATTTCCCTCTTTGCTTCCCTGTTGAAGATAAACTTTATTTTTCCATTCCTCAACTTTCCCTGAGCCTTGCTGGCCGTGGCAGAGCTGCTGGGCTGAGCACATTCCTTCCCTGCACATCCCATCCCCATTCCAGCTTGGAGAGGGTGGGGATGATGCCATGGGGGTGCTGCAGGGCAAGAGAACCATCCCTGGAAGAGTCCAAGGCCAGGCTGGATGGGGCTAGGAGCAACCTGGGAGGGTGAAAAGTGTCCCTGCCTGTGGCAAGGAGGGGAATAAAATGGGCTTTAAGGTCTCTTCCAATCTAAACAATTCCATGATTCCCAAAAGCTGATGTTGAGCCCAGGGAATGTGGCTGCTGCTCCTGAGGGCTCAGACCTCGCCCCACTGAAGGATCCCAGGTGGTGTGTGAACTTGCAGCCTTCCCTAGCTCCTGATTTCCTGGGCCTCACAAGCTGCTCCCCAGAAATTTGCAAATCAAGAAAGGAAGTTAAAATTCCGTCTCCAGAAATAGCTGATTCCTGGGTTTGCAGCTTGTCTGGGAGCTGCTGGCAATTTTGTCATTTGTAGTTGGGAGAAGGGAGGGGGGAAAAAAGAAAAGGGAGAAATAAGAAAATGCAAAATCCGACGAGGACAGAAAGCTGAAGCCTGGATGGAGCCAGGAATTACAGGAGGAGCCCAGGAGATGCTTGGAGGTGTCCAACACCCTCTGAGCCATGGTCCCCAGGCACTGTGCCATGGAGGGAGGTGACAACAGCCCCTTTCTGGACAGCTCTGCCGTGCCAATCCATCACAGTGCCTCTCATCCAGAGAAATGAATGGATACAGCACCGGGAGTGGATCAGGGGAGATTTATGGGGAGGGATTAAAAGAACTAAATATCCAGAGCTGGGTGGGGAGATGTTTAAAGGAAAGGGCGCGTGTGTGCAGGCAGGGAGTGAAAAGTGTAATAACACTCTATAAATATTTGAAGGTGGAGGCACCAGCAGCAGATTGATTTATTTGTGGCTGTGGAAATGAGATGAGGCTATGGAAGAGGGATGGGAGAAGCCAGAGCAGTTTCCCTGTGAAGAAGGAGCACGGATCCCATCACCTGGGGGCAGGTGGGGGTGCTGAGAGGACACAGGGAATGTGGCACGCCTGATTTGGGCTGAGTGGCCCCTGGTGCCCCAGTTCAGAGCACGATGCTGGTGGAGATGGTCTGGAACCTGTCGACTCCATCAAACTCAGCTCCGGGAGCTTTTCCATTCATCTCTTCCCCAACAGCACCCAACAACGCCTGAACTGTTCCTCCTCCTCCTTCTCCTCCTCCTCCTCTCCCCCCCCGCCCCAGCCCCTCGTGCTGCCAAGCTGTTCATGTGTAAGGAGAACATCTTGAGCAGGACGAGTCCTTCCCGCTTTGCTGGCGGCCCCCCGGCCCCCTCCCAGCTCGGTGTCACGTTGTCCCTGCCGAGTGTGCCACGCTGGGTGGCAGAGCCTGGCTGGCATCGGCGCCGCCGCGAACGCGACAGATGGGAGCGAGGAAGGCTCGCTCCGCCTGTGCCAGGGTGAAAATGGCTCAGCTGCAAATGAATATTTCCAGAAACCTCTCCTTTCCCTGCTTTATAATTACGAGCAGATTTTTCTTGGGGATAAAAGGGAGGCTGGTTTCAAAAAAGAACTGACCCTGTGTGGGAAGAACGGTTTTCTTCTTGGAAAAATTATGGTGCCTTGAGCGAGTTTAACTCTTCTGCTTCCTCCAGGCAGGAGAGGATTCTCTGCATCCAAATTCCCACCAGTCAGCTCCGAGCCTGAGGCTTGGCTCCGGAAACCTCCCAGCACAGGAGCAGGAGGCTGTTTTAAACCAGCCAGCTCCTCTTTCAGGCTCTGTGTGGGGGGCTGTGACCCATGCGAAGCCCCTCCTTGGAAGCTCCTGGAGCATCTGTGGCAGGCAGGACCCCACACATGAAGGTCTCTGGCAGTGTGACTGGGAGGCACTGGTGGGAGGTGGGATATGGTGGTGTTGCCTGGTGATGGCTGTGGGGGTCCCTGCTCTGCTCTGTGGTGCCCACGAGGGCTATTCCATGAGGAATTCCACTCTGGATTGGATTTGTGTATTGAAACCCAACCTGGAATTCTCTGGAAGGCATCTGGTGCTGCCCCAGTAGGGGCTGGGCTGAGCACTGGGCTCCATCTCACGTGTGGGAACTTCTGCCAACACTCAGTCCATGGAGATGGAGGGAGGGAAGGCAGCTGGGAATGAGCTGAGAGGTGCCCATGGTGACATCACACATGTCCATGGTCACATCACACAAGTCCATGTCACATCAAACGTGTCCATGGTCACATCACAGAATTCCATGTGATAGCATACGTGTCCATGGTGACATCATGCACGTCCATGGTGACATCACACATATCCATGGTGACATCGCACGCACCCATAATCACATCACAGTTGTGCACAGTCAGGCCAAACATGTCCATGTCCCATCCCACAATTCCATATCACACAATTCCATGGTCAAATCAAAGATGTCCATGGTCACATCACGGAGTGTCCATCCCATCCTCACTGTGCTCCTCACCAGAGCATCGTGGCCATGCGTGACCAGCATCCCACAGGCTGGGAGCTCTGGGACACAGGATCCCCTTCCCTGTATCCAAACCGCCTCTACCGTGTCAGGAACGCCTCGGGAAATTCACTGACAGACGCGAGAGGCAAAGGGGTCCTTGGAAGTTTTCCCCAGCATGAGGGAAGCTCTTGAAGTTGATTCCTAGAACAGGCACCTTATTAGGGAGCGTCGGGGCGAACTTTGAACAGCTCTTACACGGAAACAGATCTGCCTCTCGAGCAGCAGTTTGCTGTGTTCCTTTTGATAACGATAATGATCTTACATTGCGGCGCTGCCTTTCATCTCGCCCGATCTTAATGAGCTTTACAGACAAATGTGCAAGCGATACGGGCAGATCCATTCTGCCGACAATGCCAGCGCTGGATGTGGCAGGTGTCTGGGAATCAGCCCGCGCCGGAGCGGGAGGGATGGGGGTTTGTTTTGATTTCTCCTTATTTATTGAGAATGCAGGCAGCATTTTAGAGAAGTGGGATTTGGCAAGCTCGGATTTGGCCAGGACAACAAAGTTGTCTCTCTGTCTTTCCTTTTGGAGCCGTTCCTCTCCTCGATCCATATTTCAGCTGCGGCGGTGCCAGGGAAGGGATCGCTGCCTGGCGTGGAGCTCACGGCTCCGGGGCTCTGCCGAGAGTTTCGTGTGTTTCAGAGGTGCCAAGAGGAGGGAGATGTGCCAGAATAGCCCATGGCCCGTGCCCACAGAGCTCAGCTGGGCTTGGACTGAGGTGCTGCATCCATCACAGCCTCTCCCTGCAGTTCTGCTCCCAGGTTTTTCTCCCTGTTTCTCACCCATGCCCCAAACGATGGGGTGGGATCTGCTCCCTCATCCAGCAGGATATTTCCAGCCTCTGTTGTGTTCAAGGGTAGAGGTATCACCTTGAAGGCCAGGCTCTGTGTCCCCGGAGCCTCATCTGTTCCCAATCCATCAGGCCAAATTTAGCATTGTCATGAGGAGCAGTCCCCCAGCACAGCACATCTCCTGCATCTCATCTCCTCCACCTCTTCCATCTCCTCCATCTCCTCCCCATCCGTGAGGGCACTGCTCTGTTTCTCCCCATAGCAACCAGCTCAGGAGCCAGCCGCGAGTGGAGAGGGAAGGGCAGGAGTTGGGAGCATCCCAATGCCCCCAGGTTCTGTTTTGAGCCAATATTCTGCCTAATGATCCCAGGCCAAAGGGAAAACTGCTGCTGCTGCTGCTGCTGCTGCTGCTCAGGTGTTCCTGGAGCCTTCTGCCTTCCCCATCCATAAGGCTGGAATCCTCCCCCTCCTCATTTAGTATTTTTCCCCAGGAAATTGCTGTCCCCCCATCCCATCACCCAGACAGGGCAGTGTGTGGGTGGTGCTGTCCCTCCCCTCCTGGGACATCCCAGCTCGTTCAGGATGTGCCCCACTCCTTTTGATCCTTTTGGCCCTTTGGTTCACAAATGCTTTCAACCCTTTGGGGTTTATGTGGAAGCAAATTCCTTTTCTCTCCTCTGTTTCTCTCCCTCTCAAGCTGACCCCTCCTGAGAGCCTTTTTATCCTCCAGTATCTCCATTTCCACCTCTTGTTTGGGGGCTGTGGTGGGGTTAACCCTTCCTTTGCTGTCTGAGGTGTGTAAAAATGCTGCTGCTCAGGATATTTGAGGTTAAAAGCAAACCTTTGTGCTGTGTCCCTGCCAGGGGGCCCACAGGAGATTGGTGTGGGACATCCCAGCCCAGAGGTTTTGCTCTCATGTTCATTCCCGAGGTTTTAATTCCCTGGGGAGCAGGGAATTCAGAAATGGGTCTGGGGGAAGGTGTTTTGCTGCCAACAAGAAGAGCCCTGTGGGGAGATGAGATAAATGCTTGTTTGTTCTAATAAAAATTCATTAGTAAAGCTGATCGACAGCAAAGGACACAAACACTGACTCTCCTGAGTGCTGATGTGTGATGGGAATGCTGGAGTGGTTATGAGGATTTGTGAATTTGGGGTTTGGGAATTGTCCAGTCCAGACTGTCAGTCCAGGACTGTTCATGTGGAATTTGGTGAGGCTGCCCCATCCATGGAAGTGTCCAAGGCCAGGCTGGACAAGGCTTGGACACACCTGGGAGGGTGGAAGGTGTCCCTGCCCATGGCAGGGGTGGGATGAGCTGAGCTTTAAGGTTGTTTCCCACCCAAAGAGTTCTGGAATTCTGCTCTTGGAAGAGCTGCTGTGACTCTACAGCTCCCATGGATTTCCCCTTTGTGCAGCCATTGCCTCACCCTGACTAATGAGCAGTGGCATAAAAGGAGGCAGTTTGCAGGGAATTTCAGATTGTCCAAGTCCAGTCTGGTGGCCTTGGCTCTCTGCTTGTTTACAATGAGACAATTGATGCTGCCACATTTGTGTTTGGAGCACTGTGAGAAAAGCTGAAATCTCTCCAAACCTGTTTTTCTCAGAGAATTAGAAAACCACAAAAAAAGAAAAAAAAAAAAAAGCAGAAGAAAAACTCACAAAAAAAGACAAACACAACCAGATTGGGGAGTGTTTTTATCCATGTCAACTTCCATGAAGCTCCTCTCCCCCAGTATGAGCATCCCTTGGGGAGGAATCGGCTGTCGAAAGTTGGGGTGAAACCAGGGGGTATCTGGGGGTATCTGGTTACATCCCAGGGCTCAGGAGAGGATCCTGCAGATCCAGAGTGGATCTTTCTTCCCTCTCTCCAGCTCCAGCACAAGGCTTGTGGTGCCAGCATTGAGTTAAATGCCCAATTAGTCTCTTCCCAGTTAATGGCTGTGGTTGTTGCTGAGTGGGAGCCTTTGGGATCCATCAGCTCCTCTTCCTCCTCCTCTGCCCAGCTGGCCTGAGCTGGCTCCAGGGCAGCTTTTGGGGGCTGCCACTGCTGGAAAACCTGGCCTGAGATCCCTTGGGAATGGGAGTGCTGTGTTTGCAGGCTCCTGGTGATCCACCAGCCTGGGTTTTGGCTGGATGAGGAGGGACAAAGGGAATAATCGGGACAGAACGGCCAAAGCCTAAGGACCATATGTAGGGATGGAATCAGAAATCCTTAAAAAAAACAAAAATAATCCTTTCAAAAAAAGAAATAATAGAGGAAAAAGCTGCCTCCTGCCTGATGCCAAACAATCATCCAGGGGTGAGAGGTTTTCCAGGTGCTGGGTGTCAGCTCGTGGCTTGTCCCACATGTGGGAGATCTCACAACTGATGGGTGCATCCCATCCCTCCTGCTCCAGCCCCAGCTTCCCTCTGCTCCCTGGGATGTGGGAAGGTGCTGAACCCACCTTTCCTCACCTCTTGATCATGGAAAAGCCGCATCCAACACCTCTTGCAACTTTGTTGGCAGGGAAAAGAGCAAGTGCCAGGGAATTTTGTTGGCTCCTCGTTCTCTCTGGCATGGGGGTAGTGCTGGGACTCAGGCTGAGCTTGGGCTGAATCCAGCCAAATTCCTTAATCCCTGAAAGCGGGGAAGCCTCCTCTCTGCCTTGAGTTTTGTGGTTGGTGTCTGGATCATGCACCAGAGGTGGCCCAGAGGCAAGTGAGCACTGTCACCCCAGAGGTGCTCATGACATGAGCAGTATGAACTCATAACATGCTGCTGCTGCTGGTTTCATTATTGGAATTGGTGACCTTAAAGGTCTTTTCCAACCTTAACAATTCCATTATTTATAATTCCCCTCTCCCTGCACTTTTAGTGTTTAAAAACCCGATTTTATCTGAGATGGTTTAATGCCCCCTCCCAGCTCCTCCAGCAGCCAGGTGAATGTCACCAGCCCTGTTTTACAGGCAGAGGGGACACTCGGCCTGTGGAGAGTCAATGTCAGAGGCAGGGTCACACCCCGAGAGCCAGTCCGTCCTCTGCTCCCTGCAGCAAGGATTTTTCTTGGAGCAACATCCCCCCTGTGTGAGCTGGGGCTATAAAGAACAAATAAAGTGCTGTGCAAGCCGAAGGAAACGGCATCGTTTAAAATCTGCACAAGGTTAAAAGGCGCGGGGAGGACACGGAATGTGCGGGTGGATGGCACAGCAGAGCTGGCAGATGCCACCCAGGGGCAGCCAAGTGCAGAAGGAGCCGGGAAATGGAGCTCCTCACCTGCTCCGGGACTGTCCCGGGGGACGCACATCAGCTCCGCGCGTTCCCCAGGGAACGAAGGGCCGATGGATCGGTTTTCCCAGCGCCAGCCGTGGCCCTGCAGAGTCGTCCCGAGCAATTATGTGGGAGTGATGCCCTGCTGGCAGTGACAGCTCCCAGCCCTGCTCCCAGCGCCCGTCCTGGCATTCCCGGCTGGAGCGCACCGCAGCCGCTCCCGGGGCTGAGTCTCCAGGGACGGGCTGGGGGGTTTGGGAGCGTTTAGAGCCGTTTGCTCTCGCAGCCCCGCAGGCAGGGCCCGGGGCGAGGTTGCCTTCCCAAATTAGGCCGCTGTCAGGTTTGGCGGCTGAGGTTTCGGTTCATTTTCTTCCTGGCTCGCTCCGAGCAGCCCCATGCGGATTTCCGGGCCAGGATGCAAAGTGTCTGGGCAGCGCTCGGTCGTGCTCCCTGCTGAGCTGTTAACACTGACTTTCCATGAATATTCAGGACTGTGAGAGGCATCCAGGATGCTCCTGCAGTCAAGGCGCACTGGATCTTGACTGCCATTGGCTTCCCATGGCTTCTTGGGCAAAGCAGCCTTTGGCTCCCTCGGAGAAACCTTTTTATTTCCCTGCAGCCGAGTGTCTGGGTGAGTAATGGGAGAAGGCTCATCCAGGAAGGGAAAAAACATAAAGTCGTGGAATGGGTTGGGTTGGAAGTAACCTTAAAGATCATCCAGCTTCACCCCTGCCATGGGCAGGGACACCTTCCACTGTCCCAGGTTGCTCCAGGTTGTCCCACCTGGCCGTGAACACTTCCAGGGATGGGGCAGTCACAGCTTCTCTGGATAATTCTTCCCAATATCCCATCTAACCCTGCCCTCTGGCAGTGGGAAGCCTTTCCCTGTGTCCTGTCACTCCATGCCCAAAGTCCCTCTCCAGGGCAGGTGGCAGGAATGAGCTCAGGTAAGGCTCCATCCCCAGCAGGATTTGTTTCCCAGTCAGAATGGGAAGGGCAGCATCTCCCCCAGTCATTCAGCACTAATCCTGGAGTTGGCTGGAGTGGGGTGTCCATAATGAGCTCCCCAAGAGCCTCCCCCCAGGAATGTCAGCCTGGACCCCCCTGTCCGTGCTGGGGCCATGGGGGGCTCCTCCCTGCTGTGGCTCTGCTCCCAGAGCCTTTGGTTTGTGCCCAGAGGGAGATCCGAGAGCAGGGAAGGTCCTGAGCAGTGACTGCTGAGTTTTGCTCCCCAGCCTGTCATTCCCTGGCTGGCTGCTCCCAGCCAGCCCTGCTTTCCCACCTAAGCCCCGCTCCCATTGCATGGGAACAGCTGGATGGAACCAAATTTTCACTTGCTTTTGAGGAGCCAGAAGGTCCCGTTGCCAGGAAAAACATTTACTGACAAAATAGTCGTGGATCAATTTCCCTTTCATCAGGGCGAGGGTGGCAGCGCCGATGGGGATGTTTCCTATCCAAAATTCAGGAATCACTGTCACTGAAAGGGGAACCCAGTGTGTTTCAGGCTGGTCAGGCAGCTGACACCCATCAGCCCCTGGAAGCAGCCCAGGGCTCGTGGGGACAGCCTTTGGCTTGCCTGGCTCTGGTGGGCTTGGAATGGTTGTTCCTCTGAAAGCAGGGCTTCTGTTCAGTGGTTTGCCCTCAATAAAAGAGATTTTCCTGTCATTGCAGAGGAATTGCTGCAGGGCCTGGAATCAGAATCATTCAGAACTTGGTGCCATGAGCTGCTGAGCTCAGCCTTTGCAGGGTCCTGCCCCAGCCTGGGATTCACCTCAGGAATTAACTGAGCTCTTCTCTCACCAGAGCCGTCTCTTGGTTGGAGATTGACATCCACCAAGGCCTGCTCCTGGCTCCTGCTTGTCCTCCTGAAGGCACTGCTCCCCTTGCAGAGGCTGGGGCAGGGTCAGGGCAGTGATGGGGAGAGGGGCTGTCACATGGACCCACCGGAGCTGCTGCTTTGGGGGAAAACAGGGATATTCATCCCATCAGTGCTCCCTTTCCTCTGGGACACACCAGGCTCCACCCCCAGCCTCAGGGAGAGTCATCGAGCTTGGAAATGCTCTCCAAGGTTATTGACTCCAACCTTTGCCTGATCCCCACCTTGTCACCAGCCCAGAGCACTGAGTGCCACCTCCATGGACACCTCCAGGAGTGGGGACTCTACCACAGCCCTGCATAGTCTAGAGCTCCCTACATTCCCCCTTGATCCCTCTCTCTCCTCTCTCTGTCCTCACACAGATGCACCCACACCCTGACCTTCTCTTGGGTGAAGTTCTGTGCTATTCCCATGGTTATTCCTGCTGAGCAGCATTCTTGGCTCTGCTCCTGCCACCCCCTAACCCCCTTCCCTCTGATCTTGGGGTCAGCTGAGCCACGGGGCAGGAGAGCTGCAGGTTCCCAGCTGCTCTGGGAAAGGGCTTGGGGAGCATCCCGTGGTTTGGAAGATGTCTGGGTGTCTGCCTGCCTCGCTCCATGGCCTGGCTGAGGAGCTGCACCTCTCCAAGGCACTGACTCAGGCAGGGCTGGCATCTCCACAACCACGGGGCACTGGCCTGGGAAGTGGATTTCAGCTCATTAATCCCTGGCCACGTTCACCTCCCTCCCTCCCTCAGCTGGTTTTTCCAGGAGCCCCATCCAAGTGTGATCTGGTCGCTGTGTTTGCAGGGGTTTGGCAAGGACTCCTTCCCCGGGCTCCCTCCCCTTGCCCACTCCTTGCCCTTTCATTTGTTGGGTTTTTGCTCTGTTGTCTATTTTTCTCCTCTGTTTTTCCTTAGTTTCCATGTGCCCAGACACACTGGAAGGGAAATTGGCTCCTGTCCCATTCCTGACCCTGCTGTGCAGACGTGGGGGATGAGCACGTTGCTCATCCCTGTCGCAGCTCAGAGGAGGAGGAGGAGGAGGAGGAGAAGACCCAAAATGCATCCCAGAAACCTCCATGTGCATCTCCTGGGGGCACAGCCCCTCTGGCATCAGTCCCCCATGGAATGCAGCCTTCCCTCTGCTCCATGTGGTGCTCCAGTGGTGCTGGCTCTGCCTGAGGAAACCCTGCCCTGCAGAGCCATGTCCAGGCTCCTGAGGTGCAGGAAAAATCCTTCTACTCCCCAAAATTAGGGAATATATTGGCTAGATCTTAATCTGGATTAAACCATACTCTGAAAGAGGGGGCAAGGCAAGGATAACTCTGGGCAGTATCTTGATTTCCATGGCAGAAATTCCCAAGGGGATCCTTCCCTCTCTGGCATTGCCTTATTTGTTGGCCAGACAGAGCAGACAAGGAAGAGGATTGGAAAATGGGGTGTTGGAATGCAGAGTGCAGCAGGAATGATGAGTTGGCACCCCAGCTGGGGAGACATGGAGAGCAAGGAGAGTAATTCCAGTGAGTGAAATGCCCTGCCCTGGCCCCAGGCTAAAATCCAGGGACATTGGGAAATATAGAAGGAAAGGGGAGGGAGGGAGCACCCTCAAACTCAAACAGAATATTCAGTGTTTGCTTTAGGTGGTGGCAATTTTCCTTGTCCTCTTCCTTTCCAGAGAAGAATTAACCTCAGGATGAGAAGTCCAAGCACTTTGAGCTAAAAATGCCCGTCCCAGTTAAGTCTGGTCTTAGCCCAAAATTGCAAATAGTTTCCATCTCCCTGGAACTGCTGTTTCCAGTCAATGAGGCTTCACTCCAGTTACACACAGTCCTCAAACTGGTTAAAGGAAGAAACTCCCCCCCTGCTCTTCCTTGTGCATCCCAGTGCACCCACCCTCCTGGGAAAAGCTGAAGAGGGAAGATTTTTTGTCAAGTTTAAACAATGACTTCTGGGAAGAGCCATGGCATGTGTTCTGCAGCAAATCCAAGGGGATGACCACAAGATTCCCTCTGGCTCTGTGCTCTGGGAAGCCATTGTTTGGGATGTGTTGCAGGGCTGTTTGCCTTGGCCCAGCGTGTCATCCTCTCTCCAAGCTTTGAATAGGCCCTGCTGCAGAAAAGCACTGGAAAAGTCTGTTCTCCATTTGCTCTTGGCACTCGTTTGGCTGTTTGTTTGTTTATTTCTTTGGGATTATTTTAAGGACCCCGAGGTCCCTGCAGCTCCAGAGGCAGGACCTCCATGTGCTGCACGGATGTTCCCTCTCTGGTGGCAGAGGATGGGGAAGGTCACATCCCCCTGTCCTGGTGCCTGACCTGGATGTGCTGCTCCTGCTCCTCTGTGTCCTGAAGGACCAAGGGCTCTCAGCATCCCTGCAGCTCCATTTCCACCGGGTGTGCAGTGCTTGCTGCAGTCCTGGCTACTCCAGGCTGCGTCCCAGGATTCCAGAGGGCAGGGTTGGATGGGATATGGGGAGGGAATTCTTCTCTGTGATGGTGGGGAGACCCTGGCGCAGGGTGTCCAGTGAAGCTGGGGCTGCCCCTGCATCCCTGGAAGTGTTGAAGACCAGCTGGGATGGGGCTAGGAGCACCCTGGGACAGTGGAAGGTGTCTCTGCCCATGGCAGGGGTGGAACTGGATGGGCTTTAAGGTCCTTTCCAACCCAAACAATTTTGTCATTCTGATCATAGACCCTCAGGCTCCATCTCTCCCCCATCCTGTCCCACTTCCCTCTCCCAGGCAGGACCAGCTCCTCCCAGCTGATTCCCAGCTATTTGTCTGAGCTCCCACAAGATCCAAGCCCTGGGGAGCCTGGCACAGCCCCAGGCAATCTGCTCCAGTGCGTTGCTCTCCTTAGAAAGGATTTGTAAACACAAATCTGGATCTTTTCTGTTGCAATCTCAAACCATTGTCGGGTCCCAGCCAGGCAGCCCCAGCTGCTTTGCTCTGATGGATGAAAAGCTGGGAAAACCTGAGGCTTGAACAGGGCCTGACCCCCACAGGCTTCTGGGGAGGTCACCCCCATCCTGCTGACATCCCAAAGAATCACAGAGTCATGGAATGCTTTGGGGTGGAAGGGACATTTCAAGGTCATGGTCTTCCACTCCCTGCCATGGGCAGGGACATCTTCCACTATCCCAGGTTGCTGCAAACCCTGTCCAGCCTGGCCTTGGACACTTCCAGGGATCCAGGGGCAGCCACAGTTGCTCTGGGCAACTGTTGTTCCTCACAGAGAACAATTCCTCCCCAATCCAAATCTCACAGAGAACAATTCCTCCCCAGTCTAACCCAGTGGGATTCCTCAGCTCTGCCTTGAGGAAGAGGAAACCTCGGGTGGAACAGCCAAAGCAAGGTTTGGATGTCAGCTGCTCTGTGCCCTCCAGAGGCGTCCCACGGTGGGAGGCAGCCACCCACATCCTGCCTGGCCTCATCCAAGCTGCAGCTGAGGGCAGGAGCAGCGGTGGGGCTGACCACGAGTCCCTCTGGAAATAGCAAAGGGAAGGAAGCAGCAGATGGAGAAAAGGAGGAGCGAGACAGCGCAAGGGAGAATAAGTGGCTGTGCATGAGGAGCTGGGAGGAGTGGAGAGCAGAGGGAGCTGTAATTAGGGCAGGTTTGGTTGTGTGAATTTTGCTGGGTCTGCAGCAGGAGGTTGCCCAGCAGCTGCACAAATGATTTATTACACGTTCACTACATCTGCCCTGTAGGAAGGTAAATAAAATGTACACAGTGTCCCATTTACTCAGACAATCAGGGGCATATGACCCAATTTCTCTTTGACTCCGGTGTTTTCCTCCCTGGGATGAGCCCCCTGGGAGGTGGGAACGCCCCAGGCCCCCTCAGAGTCACATTTATCTCGCTGTCCTTGCTATCAGAGGGATCCCAGGAGGCACAGCTGGGTGTA
Source organism: Agelaius phoeniceus (assembly GCF_051311805.1). Taxonomy (NCBI): domain Eukaryota; kingdom Metazoa; phylum Chordata; class Aves; order Passeriformes; family Icteridae; genus Agelaius; species Agelaius phoeniceus. The sequence goes on along the minus strand of NC_135278.1, from coordinate 15,240,902 downwards.
ATCCCCCCAGCCATCCTCCACCTCCGGCCACCGGTGACCTGTGACAAGAAGGGACACCCCGGGAGGTGCCAGCCCCGCTCCAGGCACCATGTGCGAGTGGGATTAGGGATGCTCCTCCCCTGTCAGGGACAGAGGGAGCGACAGGAGCCGGGAGCATCATCAGGCTCCCACATCTGCCCGGGCTGCAGGGCTCAGCACAGGCGGCTCCAGCACGGGGAGGGCACTCGGACCCCCCTTCGGAGGAGAAAGTGCTGTGTGAGCAGCGGGAACTGGATTTTCCATGGGTTTGCTCCGTCACTCAGCAGGTCTGGGGGAGATAAGGGCCCCTGCACCCTGGGATCCGTTGCTGATATCCCAGATCCAGCCTTGCTGAATGTGCAGCTTTTGGCCGCACTGTTCCTGACTCTTTAAGGGATTTTTTATTTTTTTTTCCCCCCAGCTCTCCTTGTTAAGGCTCCTCTGGCCTCCCCAGCAGGCAGCCCCGGGCAGGCAGGAGCCAGTTCCAGCCGGGATTTGTTGCAGATGTCGGGCAGGGAGAGGCCGGGGAGGTGGCACAGGGCCAGCGAGGCCACGGGCAACCAAAGGGGCATAAAGTGGCCATTGAGCTAAAACCCCTCTTTGAGGGATTCGAGTTCAAGGATTTGGCTGAGCAAAGAAAGAGCCCGTGGGCTGTGAGCTTTTCTGAATCCCATTTCCACAGGACTTTGAGCAAATATTCCCTGGAAGCATGTTGTGCTCCGTGTTTGGTTTATCTGCTGGGCTTATCCTGCTGCATGCAGGAAAATACAGCTGGAAAACCTTCCCGGAGGGCTGAGGAGCAGCACACAGAGGCTGGTGACAGCCTTCCCTGGCAGCCCCAGCGCTCCGGGGTGGATACTTGCACCCATCCCTGGCCAGAGGGTCCCTCTTGTCCCCTCCTGCAGCCAGATGTTCCCCCAGCTGTGCAGGGCGGAGCGGGGATGTGGAGGACCGGGCGCTGTTACTTAGCAACAGCTGAAGGATGCGCTTTAACCCTGTCCCCAGCACCACCCTCCCGGCAAGTCCTGCGGGGAATGGGCACCGTTCCCATCAGAGCGAGGCTCCATGAGGGATTATTTCCCATTTTCTCCTTCTTCTGCTCCGTAATGATGGGCTGCTTCAGACCCAGGGAGCTGCTCTCTCCTGGGTTGGGATGAATCCCTGTGCTGGGATGAGCAGGGCTCATCCCGGAGCCGCTGCCCCTTCTCCCTCTGCTCACTCCAGGCTCCTTCCTTCCTCTGCTCCACGCTCCCGCTCCTCCCACAGCCCGAGGACAAAAACCTAATTGCACGACATAAATTATAGCAACTCTCCAAATAAAAGCCCAGGCAGAAAAGGCTGCGGCTGGATGGACACTTGAGGGCTATTAGAAGATGCATAAATTCCTTTCCTCGGGTTTTTCATTTTTACATGTCTAATTACGGTGAAAGGAGCCTTTCAAGGGCTGCTCAACTGCCAGGGCTCTCCGCAGCCCCTGGCAACTGGAGCGGGAAGAGGTGGCAGGGTCGGACACCCCCGTTTACCTTGGAGAGAGCCCGGGGCTAAACAAATGCCAAGGGCTTGGGAAGGAGCGGCAGGAACCGCTGCATTCCCTTGATCTCCCCCGGGAACCTGCAGCGGTTCCCCGGGCACCCATCACTCCCAGGGAGATGTCTGGGCCATTGTGGTCCCTCTTTATTTATCTGACGCTCCTCAAACTTTAATTAAAGATGTCTCCTCGGGGTGTGCTTTAGCTCCATATTGAAGATGGACTGGCTGGAGAAAATGAAAATGAGCAGCGTTCCTGAGCACTGGGAATAAAAAGCAGGAGGGGGATGATGGAATTTAATGGTCTGGCTCCTCTGTGCTCCAGCCATGGAGACCCCAGATGTGCCAGCGTGGCTTGGAGGGAACAGGAAGGACCCGGGATCCACCAGGCAGGGGAATTTCAGGCTGGGATGGGGAAAAAAGCCCTTAAAGCAAGAGAAATGCAGCAGGGTCAGGGGGCAGAGCTGCTCCCCGCTCAGAGCACCCAGCGCCTGACGAGCTGCTGGGATAATTAGGGGCAATTTATACCTCCAGGTCAGGGGTTCACTCTGCCTTGTCATCGATTTTGAGGTGGGTGATAAACTGCCGGGAAAACAGAGCTGTTGGGATAACACGGGAAATGTCCCGTTAGAGGGGGAGCTTCTGGAGCAAACGCTGCCATCAGAGCCCCTGTGGCCGTGGCCTGGGCAGGACCCCCGTGGTTTTATTGTCACTGTCCCCTCATCCCTGGCGCTGGCAGATGTCCCCTCTGAGCCTGTGCTGGTCTCATTCCCACAGGGGGAAGGTGTTGGGATGCTGGACATCAGTGTCCCCCCAGTCCAGGAATGGCTCCATGATTTTTGGAAGAAGATTTAAGAAGGCAGCCCCAAGGTCATGCTCACACAACATTCAGGTACACTGATTTTTCTGCCTGGGCCCTGAAAACAAATCCAGGGAAGTTTTGTGCCTGCATTTGTCACTGCTGGGGAACAGCTCCTGGCCCTGCATCCATACACAGGATGATTGCCAGGGCTGGCCTGGTTGCAGGTGGAGGTGCTATGGGAGTGTGCAGGACATGGATTCATCCTCAGTCCACCCTGTTCCCGTGTTTGCTCCTCTCCAGAGGCCGTGGAAAAGGGGAGCCCAGGCACGGGCAGTGTCAGGAGCTCTCCTGCACGGGAGGGGCTGTCCCTTGGCTCACAGCTCTGATCGCAGATGCAGATCCTGCTGCTCCCGGTGAGCACAGCAAGAGCTTAAATGTGTTTGTTCCTTGCCTTTCTTTGCAAACTGCTCCAGCAGGTAGAACACTTCCCAGGTTTATTCCTGGAGCCAAAGAGAAGCAGCTGCAGGAGGGAGCTGGATGTGTGAGGCAGCCCAAGCCCTGGTTCTGCTGCAGGGCACGAGCTCTGCCCCTCATCCCGGGATGCTCCCCCGGATTTGGTTGCACTGATGTGATCCCACTCTGGATAAGCTGCCTGAGCTGGAGCCTGGCTGTGCTTCCTCTAATTAAAGGTGTCAAATTATGCTCCAGACTGAATTCAGCAGCAACAGCAGCAAAGTCCTTCCTGAGTCCATGAAATCATCCAGACCTTGTGCCATGAAATTCCAGGAGAGGCGATTGCTCTGATCTTCCCGGGCTGAGAAATGCCCTTTTCACCCAAAGAGGTCCCAAACAATTAAACCTGGCTCATTGTGATCAGAGTTAAAATTGCTCCATCTGTGGCTCAGGGCTCATCCACAGCCCCTCAAAAACCAGGTGCTGATCCACAAGTCCTGGAATCTGCACGGATGGGGATGGAGCAGTGCTGTGCTGCATCCCAGGGTTGGGAACACGGCTGGACACTGTCACAGCCCTCCTGGTACCCCTCAATGTCACTTAGGGTGATGTCCCACCTTTCCAAAATGATCTTGTGCTGATGGAGGCACAGAGAAGCCTCAGACCCAATCCATGGGCAGGGTGGCAGCAACCAGGCACTCCCAACCACAAAGAGTTAAGGAAACCCACACCTCAAATGGATTCAGCAAAAAAGACAAAACTCACCAGGTGAATTCTTTGCTGGACCTGGGAATGAGGCACCTGGAGAACTTTGTGTCCCCCAAAACACTCAGGTCAGCAGATCCCCCTCACCCAACTCATCACCTCTGTGGGGACAGATTTGTGAGGATGCTCCTGTTGTGCCATTAAAAATATTAATAATAATAATAAAGGAGGGGGAAGGGAAGTGTGTGGGGTTGGAAAAGGGACTCTGCAGCCTGGGAAGCCACCCCTGAGCTCTGGCTCAGCTTGGAGAAGCCCCTCTTGGCATCCAATCACTGGGTGGTCTCTGCCTCTTAATTACAGGGTTAATGCCACGTTACGATCAGGAGAAGTTTCTTAGCCTGATAATGAGTAGGAAGCAGCTGTTGCCTGGAAAATGGAATAATTGCAGAGTGGAGCAGTGTAATTATAAGGTGTGGATCCACTGCCTCCATGTTTACCTAGAAGAGACAAAATCCCCTCAGAAGCTGCAGCCGTGGCAGCAGCTGGAGCTGCTTCTTGCAGGGGGGTGTAAGTGTGTAGTAAAGGGGGAGTAAGAACAAGTCCTGGCCTGCTCCAGTCGCTGGGGATGTGCCAGGGCTTGAGCTCAGGTGAACTCAGAGCCAGCAGCACCCAGGCCTTGCTGGGTGAGCACCATTCCATCTTCTGGGAAGGGCATGGATCCATGGAGCACCACTGTGACAATCCCAGCTTGGACACAGCATCACAGGATGGGTTGGGTTGGAAGGGATCTTAAAGCTCATCCCATTCCACCCCCTGCCACAGATCTTAAAGATCAGCCCCATTCCACCTATCCCAGGTGGCTCCAAGTGCCATCCAATCTGGCCTTGGACATTTCCAGGGATGGGGCAGCCACAGCTTCTCTGTGCCAGGGCCTCCCCACCCTCATTGCAAAAACTTTCTTCCTTCCACATGCTCATTGTCTCTCATTTTCATCCTGGGAAAAAGCTTTTGCCAACTGTTTTCTTTTCCCCCGAAAAAGAGATTCGGCTGAATCCAAACATTTGTTGCAGTTTTGCTGGGTCTGCTCAATTATTCTGCACTTTAAAAAGACAAAATATGCCAATGTGGAAAGTGGGTCAGATTTGAGATGAGTGGCAGTAACAGCAACTGAAGCACAGCTGAGCTGTTCCAGCAGCTCTGTCTGATTCTCTCCTTGAGATCCCAAAGCTCTCCCTGAGATCCTGCAGCCAGCACAAACTTGCTCCAGATCTATCCCGAGCTCCATTACCTGTACAATCTTTGGGAATGTTTTCCTTTGAGCTTTAACAATGACCCTGGGCTGGTGTTTTCTGTGGTGAATGGGCTGGAGAGGGGCAGGAGAAGGTGAGAAGAACCTTTCCCTAATCCTCCCCTTTCTCTTGCCAAGGTCCTTCACCAGCTCTGTGATCTTCTCCTGCTGCTCATCAGCTGGGAAATGGCTCAGGCACCCCATAGGGAGCTGGACCACGTTCTGTGGTGAGAGACAATGAACCAAGCAATGAGAGGGAATTTTTCATGGCCCCACACATTTCCCAAGTGTTCCTGGGACACTCTGCTTTTCCCCGTGGCAGATGTCCAGCTGGTCATCACTCTCCACCAGGTCCCATCCCATTCCTCAGCAGCATCTTGTATAACCCCAGAATATTTGGGCAGGAAAGGACCTTAAAGCCCATGCAGTGCCACCCCCTGCCATGGGCAGGGGCACCTTCCACTATCCCAGGTTGCTCCAAGCCCCTTCCAACCTGGTCTTGGGCACTTCCAGGGGTGGGGCAGCCGGACCTTTTTATGGTGCCCTGTGCCAGAGCCTCACCACCCTCATGGTAAAAGCTTCTTCCCAATATTTGATTTAAACTGAGTCTCCTTTGGGTCGATATCTGGGCACTGGGTGGTTCCTGTGCCAGCTGCTCTATGAGCACCCAACCCCTGAGTCCATCCCTGCCTCCCCAAGGGACCAGAGCCCCCTCATGTTCCTGTACTGGGGACAAAACCAGGGGTATGTGACTGCAGCAGGGTCACTGAGATGCCTCAAGAGCCCCACCTTAGCAGAGAGCCCCACTCTCTCTGTTTTACCTTCTCCCCAGGGAGCTCCCAGAACTCCTGCACTGGTTTAAATTGGGCTGCTCAGACCTCCAGGGCAGGAAAAGCAGGAAGAGGCAAGCAGGGACTCAAGTGGCTGATTTAATTACCCATTCCCATTGGAATCACTGTTTTATTGGATGTTGGAACAGGTAACTGCAGCATGGAACTACAGCCTGTGCTCTGGAGGCAGCAGGATCTTCACCCTGATTACTTGTACTCGTTACCAGCATCTCCAAATCCCTCTAAATTCCTCTTGTCTTGCTGCTTGATTTCACCCTAGTCCTGCATGCTGAAGTCTGCAGAATCCCTGCCTTCCCTGTCCATTAAGCTTTTAACACTCCTTGCATTTCCCGACAATGCTGCACATCCCATCACAGCTCCTTAAATGTTAATTTTTATTGATTCTGTGCACGGACATAAAAACCCGCCCCCACACAAACATCAGACAGATATTGAGATACATATTGATATCTAGCAAGTGGTTCCCGGAGCTGGAGGCTACTGGAAGTTGTTTCCTGGGACCCCAGGGAATGGGGGAATCCTCCCCAGTGGGAGGGAGGCCAAGGGCAGAGCAGCTCCATCAGCAAGAGCTCAGGAAGCAAAGGGACTTTCCTCAAGGCATTCCTGAGGAAAAGGACTTGAGGAGCTGCTGGGCTGGATTGAATCTGAGGGGGTAGAGGGGCTTGGCACCAGGGAGGAAGGAATTTCCAGGGTTTCTGCTGGGATGAAGCCTTTGCCCACCACACAACCCAAGAGCAGCCCCATGCCAGGCACACCATGAGCATCCTGCACCCATCCTGCCTTGGATCCTTCACAAAACATGGGTTCCCCAGGGAAAGGGGCTGCTTGCCTCAGGGATCATGGAGTTGTTGGGTTCTGTGTCATGGTCACGGCAGCAAAGCAGAACCGAGCACCAAAGGGCTTTGTTAATCCTCTGCCTTTGATTTCCAGCACCGCCTGTTTGCAAACACTGCTTTAATCTCCATCCAGCCAGCTCCACCAAGGGCACGGAAAACGAAGATGCTCAAACAGAAAGAAGCCAAGGATGACCCAGTGAGGGTCCCCTTGCAGGGACACTGGGTGTCCTCAGCCAGCCCTGTCCTCTCCCAGCTGCTGGCAGCTGTGCAGGTGTCACTCAGCTCTGGGAAAACTCATTCCCATTTTCTTTATCTGGAGAAAATAACCTGCCCTGGCTCTGAGCTGCTCTCAAAAAGTGTCGGTGTCACCTGCCACAGGGCAAAGCTTTACCTGGGGACCTTGCAAAGGGGATGAGCCTGGTGCTTGGATTTGTATTGGAATGAGAGGGGACATGAGGGAGCCACAGGATCCTTGCTGGGACATTCAAAGTGAACCCAGGAGGGACTGGAAGACAAATTTTCACCTGCCATCAGTTTTGTGCTGCATGAGCTCCATCCAAGCCCTCTGTGTGTCATTCCTGTGCAAAGAGGCTGGGTTTGAAACTAAAAGATGGAAGATTTAAGTTAAATATTAGGAGGAAGTTCCTCCCTAGGAGGGTGGTGAGGCCTTGGCACAGGTTGTCCAGAGAAGCTGTGGCTGCCCTGTCCTTGGCAGTGTCCCAGGCAGGGAGTGGAACAAGATGAGCTTTAAGCTCCCTTCCATCCAAACCATTCTGGAATTCTGTGATTTTTTGGGAAGAGAATGGCATGTGGGAAGAACTGTGGCATTTGGGGACATGGCTGTGCCTGCTGTGGCAGCAGGTCCTTTGGCACTGCTGTGGGGCTCCACAGAGCTGCAGCAGCATCGATGGCTCTGTTTCATGGCTCTGCTGAGTGTCAGGAGGGAGGAGAGATGGCAGCAGCTTGATTTTCCTGAGAATGATCCATTTAGAGAGCGATGGCTCAGCCGATCCTTTGGGAAATGCCCGGGGGCCTACGTGCAGCCACAAGTGTTATTGAGACTTTCAGCTCCGACACCAGCTCCCATCCATCACTCCTGCCTGGCCTTCCCAGTGCCCCTCCTCCTCCTCCCACAAATATTCCCGGAGCAAACTCCACTGGCCCTCCCAAGGTCCCTGCTCACCTGTTGCCTGACACCCTCCGGGCTAATTCTCCGGCGTTGGAAGGGTTAAATCCTGCCTGCCCCGAGGCCACGCTTCACTTGATAATGTCATCAGCTGGTGACAGTGTTAATGAGGGGATCAGGTGCAGGAGGAGGCTGCATTACCCTGGAGAGGGATGAGTTGTGTCCGGAAGAGCCAGAACTGGATACGTGGAATGATTGCACCAGAGATGTCCTTCCTTCCCCCCCTTGCCTCTCCCCTCTTGTTCCATGAACCTCTCCCCTTCCTCCTCCTCCTCCTCCTCCTCTGCATCACATGGGGTTGTGTCCCTCCAGGCTGCTGCTCTCTCCATCCTGGGAAATGCAGCATCCCTGGATGGTCCCTATGGCACAGAAGTGATGGCAGGGCTAAGCCAGTGCCACCACCCCATTGTCCCTCCATCCCTCCTGTTATCCCTTCATCCCTCCTGTTATCCCTTCATCCCTCCTGGTATTCCTTCATCCCTACTGTTATCCCTTCATCCCTCCTGCTGTCTCACACCAGTGCCATCCCTGTCCCCCTCCTGTGCCATCCCTGCCACTTGTATAACGCACTGAGAATGTTTTCAATATCTGTTTAAATCCCTGTGCCTCTCCAGGAGATGAAGGCTCCATCCACAGCTCCTCCCTCCCAATATCCCAGTGCTCCCAGACAGGCAGGGAGTGCTGGGCTGGGGAAGTCACTGCTGGGACCTGCTGCTGTCCCCTCTCTGAGCCCTGGGCGAAGTCACCCTGTGCTTTTTCCATCTGGCTCATCCAGGTGGGAGGTTTGTGTGGATGGTGGTGACCTGGGACACTCCCCTGGGAGCTCCTGGGACTGAAAGTGGGATCTGGGCAAGGGAAGCAGGAGAGGAGGCAGGAGCAGCTCTCGCTCCCTTTGCAGCATCCTGCCCATCTGTACCTGGAGTTCCAGAGCCACCTGAAAACCTTCTCATCCCTGGAATTTCCAAGGACAGCGGAAGTTGTCCCTTGCCATGGCAGGGGGTCCTTTCTATCTAAAACCATTCCCTGATTCTGTAATTCCATGATTCCGTGAAAAGCCTAGGAATACTGAATGGGAGGTGACCCTGGGGCTGTCCCAGGCTCTGAGGCTGTGACAGGGACCCCCTCAAACCTCCTGCAGAGACCTCCCAGCATTGCTGCCAGGGGACTCTGCTCCATCAGCAGAGCAGGGAGACAACACCAGCAGGAGAAGTTTCCCAGTTGGAACTGGAGCAGGCTGCATGAGTCCCAGCAGAAATCCCTGAGGAGCCCTTGGAGGGTGGGAAGGGAGAAGAGCAGGCAGAAGAGGCTCTTGTGCAAAGGATGGATTTAAATAAACAAGCAGCAGGCAAAGGGTGAGATTGGAGAGCTCCTTCAGTTGAGGTTTCCATGAGTGCTTCCAAGGGTACACAAACCAGGCCAGCACAAGGAGTTTGTCCCAATTTTCCTTGTTCTGCACTTTCCCAATAAACATCTCAAGGCAGGACCCTTCAGTGGATGGGGTTTGGTGGGGACAGCGGGGACTTTTTGCATTGTTGTTGATTGTTTGTGTTCTGCTGGTGCTGGGAGAGCCTTGCTGGAGTTACCCAAGGAAAAAATAAGCTTTTCCAAAGAGGTATTTAAAGACCCAAAGTACTGCCACGGCCTCACCACCTCTCCTGCTCTCTCCACCTTTGGCTGTGCTTCCTGGACCCCTTGGGATCTTCTGGCAGCAGCTTCCCCTCCCTCCTTCCCCTGGGCACCATTAGGGCTTCACCCCCATCCTCCCTCTGATTTGGGGACCCCATTGTCCAGTCCTGCTCCTCATCTTCTCACTGTCCCCTCTCCCTGGGTTTGGGGGATGTTTTCCTGCTCTGGGGGTCCTCAGGAGCCGTGTCCACGTGCACTGACCCTGGGGAGAGTGACACAGAGGGTTGGAGTGGAGTGGGGGCAGGAATGGGGTAACCAAGCCTGGGAAGTGCTTCCCATTGGAGCCAGGCTGCCCTGGCAGCCAACCTCAAGTCATTGCAGCTCCCTGGCTCTTCTCACCCTGTTGTTATTAAAGATGGCCCCCAGTTCCACCAACAGGAGGAATTTTTGCTCAGGGAGCAGGACAGACATTTTAACTGAGCTGCTGTTCCCCAGACATGTTCTCTGCCCAAGAACATCTTATTTCCATCATCCTTTCACCACCCCTTCTCCCCATCTTCCCCCTTCCCTACTTGGTCACAAACCAACTTGGAAATCTCAAGCTCCACAACAGCTCCTAACTTTTAATTAATGTTCCCTCTCTCCCCCAGACCTTCCGGGCTTTGCTGACACTCCCGGCATCCCAAAGAGCCTCGAGGAGCAGCTGAAACCTCGGTGGTGAGGGGGCCGTGCCCACCTCCCCCGGTTCCCACACTCCCAACACCTCCGGATCCTTCCCGGCTCCCGGTTCGCGTTTCCCCCGCGCTGCCGGCTTCTCGCGGCCCGGCTCGCAGACAGCTGTGATGGATCAGTGACAAGCTGCCTTTGTGTCCTCCTCTTGCACAACAATAGATACTCCTGTCTGTTTATACAAGTTTGAATTTGTCCCTATAAATACGGGGTGGAAGAAACAGTAGACTATAGATTGCACCCTGACAGCTGAAAGATTAAGGGAATCCATTAACTAAACCAACTGCCTGGAAATCTTATGCAGAACATACACCTGAAAGCCATTACTGCTGTCCTGTCATGCTGCTTTATCTCTTTATTTAGGACCCTTTTTGTTTGGTTGAGGGGTTGCTGTTTTTTCTGCTTTTTTTTTTTTTTTTTTTCCCCCTCTAATAATGTAAACTTGTTCTGGAGTAACAGAGGAGCCCTTGATGAAGTATCTAAGTATTTTCTGCTGAAGAATTTATGAACTCGGAGCCAGCACTGTCCTTGCCAGATCCCATGGAGCGGGAGGGGAGGGGGCACTCGCCTGTCTCGGGGTTTGTGCAGTGAATGGCCTTGGCTCGGGTTTCCCTGCACTGAACTGTTTGCTTTGCTCTCATGGGCGACTCTGCCTCACTTCAATCTCTGGCTGCACTTAACCTTTTTTCACCTGAATTCTCTGCCTGCCTCCCTCCCCACCTCTCCCTGCTTTCCAAAGCCCACCCTTCAAGTTCACGAGTGCAGCAGTCGCTCGGCTCTGCCGGAGCCGGGCGGGATCCTGGCTCTGATACTGTTGAAGTCTTTTTTTTTTTTTTTTTTTTCCCTGCCGGTCTATTCAGGAATGCACACAATGCCCGTCTCCATAGTGCCCGTGCAAGCTCCTTGTCTCCACCAGCACCACGCCCGCTCCTCCCCGGCCTCCTTCCCCTCCCAGCTCAGGGCTGGGTGGGTGCGAGGGCTCTGTCTGCACCTTGCCGGGAGCCAAAATTAGGGAAGGGAAGGGAAAAGCAGAGACCTGCAGCTCTTCTGAAGTGAAAGTCATTTCAGACTGACAGAGAGTTTAGAGGGGAGATTGGGAAGGAATTCTGCCCTGCGAGGGAGGTGCCTCAGGATTCCCAGAGGAGCTGTGGCTGCCCCATCTCTGGAAGTGTCCAAGGACAGGTTGGATGAGGCTTGGAGCAACCTGGCATGGTGGAAGGTGTCCCTGCCCATGGCAGGGGGTGGGACAGGGTGGGCTTTATGTCCTTTCCAACCCAAACCATTCCATGATTCCATTCTGAGCCTGAGGAGCCTGGGGAGCACTGGGAGCACTGGGAGCACTGGGAGCATGGAGCCTCTCCTGCTCCCACCCAACAGGAGAGGTGCAGCTGCAGGAGTGTGCACAAATCACTGCTTGGCTTTTGGAAGCTGTTTGCCTGGGGAAACAGAGGTTGGAAACCCCCTCATTCCCCTGTTTCCTCATCTGATTCCCCCCTCCCCAGGCAGGAGAGGCAGAGCCTCTCCAGCAGCACTGCAGCATTGCTGGTGTCACCTTGCAGTTACCAAATGATTTCTGCCCGACGTTCTCAGGCTTGACCCTCGTCTCAGAGGGTGACATTGAGTGTCCAGCTCCTTCCACTGTCTCCCCGGGTAGCTGTGTCCCTCATTTGAAATCCCAGGATGGGGCAGTGGTGGGAAAGCTTTGCACAACCTCAGCGGTTTCGTGCAGGCTCTCCCTGGGTGTGAGGTGACCCCGCTGTGGCAGAGCCCCCACTCCGAGCCCATGGTGAGTGATTAATGCTGTCCCCAGGCAGGAATAAAGTTTCAGGAGCTGCTATTGTCAGGGGAACAGGAGCGGCTCCCATCCTGCTGGGCAGATAGTAACCCTGGCAACGGCGGATACACCGGGAAAGGGCCGGGAGGGCTTGGTGGGCAATGGGACACGGGGGGAGATCCCATTCAAGCCCATCCCTGGGTGTCACTGAGATGTGAAAGATTTGAAAAGAGAGTTTCAAAGTTGAGGCAGCTGCAAATGAGATGGGAATTTTCGTTTCTCTCTAAGTTTGTACAAATTCCCGTTCGATGTTCCTGGGCTGGATCCTGTCTCAGCATGGATTGTGCCCACTGAGACTCCTCTGAGTTGGGAGAGAGATGTTCCTCAGCAGCTGGGAGCAGTCAGAAAGGAGTTTAGGGATGGAAAGGCAGGAATGAAGGACAGGAGGAAGCAAATGAAGCAGCTGCAATTGTGGAAAATCCTGGATGAATCCGCAAAAGAAAATCCACTGGTTTCAGGAGGCTCTGGGATGCTGGAAGGGTCCCTGTTCCTGCTCTGTGGCTCTGAAAAAGCACTGAAAATGTCCTGGAGCACCTCTGCCAAGTGCTGTGGGGAGCTTCAAGCAGGGAAGAGCCTGGATGAACAGCCTGGATGATGCACCATCAATGGCTTCTGCTTGAAAGTTGTCTCTGGGTCTTCCACCAAAGGATGGATGTGTTGGAAGGTGCTTGGAGACCTTTGGTGAGCTTTGGGAACAGCTCTGAGTGGACATCCACTGACCACCAGTGGGTCAAGGCTTCTCCTGGAAGTGTCCATGGGTTTTTAGCATGGGATGGGTTTGTTTGAAGGCACAGATACCATTTGGGGTTGGTTGGGAAGCTCCAGGAGAAGCTCAGCCTCACAGCTAGGTTCTACAGCATGGAGATGGTCCAGGGGAGAATCCATGGTGGTCCTTCCTCCAGACCAACCATCAGCTGCCCTGGAAGGTGTTTTCCACCTGGGAGAAGACAGAAAGGGCTGGAGATGGAAAGATGAGCCCTGTGCTGCCAGAGGACTCCCCTGCAAATCCGATTGTGCCGGAGAGGGCTCCGTGTGGATGGGGCTGGTTTGGGCTGTGCTGGGGGGAAATGGAAGAGGTCGGGAGAGCCGGGGTTGCCAGGCAACACTCTCTGTATATTGGGAAGATAAATCCCACAATAATGGAAAGAAGGGATCCTTTCCTCGCCTGTTGTTTGTTTCTCTCTTTCTCCGTGGTTCAGCTTGCTCGGATCCCACTGCAGCTCCAGGGAACAACATGACCTTTTCATGCTCCAAAGGACCAAGAGGTTTATCCTTGGTGATGAAAACTGGGATTTTTGGATCTGCTGGGAAGGAGGGCTGGTGGAGACAGGCACGCCTGGTTTTGGGGGGAAAAGAATTGTGGGAAAAACCAATTCCTTATCTCCGGACACATCCCACTCATGTACCACTCGCTTTTGGCAAACATTTGCGTGTTTGCTCTTTCCCTGTCTCCAAGGAAGCATTTTGTGGTCCCTGCTCTGAACGGGGGCTGAGGCTGGTGTTGGGCTCTGCCTGGATTGGGGTTGCTCCGTCAGCACCAGGTGACTGATTCCATCCCTCTGATCCCATCCCTCGTGATTCCTGCTCAAACACAGCTGGAGCGCCGAGCACCCTCAGCGAGCTGTTTGCAATCAGCCAAGAAAAAAGCCGGCAGACAAGTCTCCCGCTCCGGGTGTTTAAACACTTCCCAACAACAAGAAAAGCTGGAGGAAATTGCGATGATGAGAGCGACCAGAATTGAAGGCTTAATTTATCCCATCCATCATTTGCACCGACTGGTTCAGCCAGCTCCATTTTCCATCAGGGCTTTTCAGGGATGCAACAGGGATGAGGAGGAGAAGAGATGAAGTAGGATGAGAAGCCAGGTTGGGGAACATTTGCTGGGCTCACTCTGCTGTGGCAGTGCCCATCATCCTGAGCTGGACTGGCAGCATTCCCTGCTCCCAGGAAACCTTCATGCTTGGGAATAGTGACCTTTGCTCAAAGTTTAGACTCAATCTTGGAGGTGTTATCCAACACTGATGATTCAATGGTGAGAAAAACCCCAAAGAGTGGTGGTTTATCTTCCCACCACCACTCTCCCCACCCATCAGGCAGAGGAACCAGGCCCAAGCCATGGGATTCTGGTGCTGCTCCTGGGAATCCTGCTATCCCTGGGAGCTGTGACCTTTGCTGGACCTGATCTTGGAGGTGTTTTCCTACATTAATGATTCTGTGGAGAGGAAAACCCCAAAGAATGGTGGTTTCTAACCCCACCACCCCTCTCCCCATCCATCAGACAGAGGATCCATCCCAAGGCTGGGCTGGAGCCATCGGATTCTGGAGCTGCTGCTCCCGGCTCCGCTCATTTTCGTCTGCAATTAGCTTGGAGCAGCATGGTAAATATTTCATACCTTAGAGCAAAGGTTGTTTAATTTTTCATTCTCTTAAAGCTGCTCATGAATGTTTTACGGAGCTGATCTCCTTGGCTGGAATGGGAATGGGAAAGCACAAGAGAGATATCCTGCAGTTCCAGGTTTGGGAGTGTATCCAGTGACCCCTCGTCCATGGAGGATCTTAAGTGAAGGTGCTGATGAGCCTGACTGAAGCAGGATGTTGAGCAAAGCATCTTTACAGAATCTGCTGCCATGTGAAATAAATGCCTCCAATATCCCTCTCCAATCCTATTTATCACAGCAGGAATTAAATTGTCCTGTATTCCATGGACTCAGCAAGAGGACAAACCCCCAGCTCATGTGTCATGGCACTTTTTGCTCTGGGGTTTTTGGGAGCTCACTTCAAGTTCCACCGTTGCTGGGATCTGCCAAAAATGCCATTTCCCGAAGCCGTTGCTTCTTCTCACTGTCATGTGGAAGGTTTAAACCATGCAGGGGCTTGGAACCATGTTTCTTCCAACCCAAACTGAGTTTTTGGGATGACCACCTTGTTTCTTCTCCATTTCTCTTTCTCCAGGAAAGGAAAGCCAAGAGCAGCTCTGCTCGTGACATTTGCCACCCCGGCTTTTCATTCTGGATACCATGGAATTCCCCGGACTCAGATCCTTGCCTGCCTCCCTGCAGGATGAGCTGAGGGTGAAGTGGGTTGGATGCACCCAAATTAAGTCTTCAGGAAAGGACTTGGGGAATTTAATCCCAGCTGGGAACTCAAGCATGCAGGATGCGCTCCCACGGCTGCGTTCCCTCCATCGCTGCTCCCGCTCCCTCCCTCTGCCCACATCCTCTGGCACTTCAACAGGAATAGATTCCCAAAGCCTTTAGCACCCATGCACTGGAGCAGCTCCTTCCACTTGCATATTGCCAGCCGGTTTTTATTGCACAGCCAGGCTGGAATGCACAGAGTCCTGGCAGAGAGCAGGTTTTTTGGAAGACTTCCCTGGGAAAAAACCTCCCCTTTCCTTCTCCCTGCTTTTTCCTTCCTGAGGTAGAAGCCCCATCCCTGGAAGTGCTCAAGGCCAGGTTAGACAGAACTTGGAGCAACCTGCTCTGGTTGAAGGACTTGGACCAGGTGGCCCTGAAAGGTCCTTTCCGACCCTAATTATTCCGTGGTTCCTTCCCCATGCTCGCAGCAGCTCTGGGAAGAGAAGGAATGGCACAAGTGTCCTCCCAAAACCTCTTCCAAACCTTTTCCCTGTGCTCCCCTGTCCTCGCTGAGCTGCCTTACCCGGGGCACATCCCTCAATCCAGGGCTGTCTGCTGCAAACGTTTGGAATTTCTTTTCCTCTGCAGAAGTAGAGAACACACGTGAAAGAGGGGGAAAAAAGAAAGGAATACGTGGGATGAAGGGCACAAAAAGGAGGAATACACATGATAAAGGACTTAAAAAGGAAGAACACACACAGATAACAGGCACAACAAGGAAGGAATACGCATGACAAAGGACAATTACCAGGAGTAATGAATTGCCTGGGATATCTTTTCAGATCTCTTATCTCCTTTCTTCTTCACCTTCCCTTGTTTGGGACCTGCCCAAGTGGATTCCCTGTATTTCAGCTCCCACATGGATGATCCTCACAGGCTGTCTGTCTGTCCCAGGGCAGTCTGAGGTGATGTGACAGACTTTCACCAGGCTCAGGGGCAGTTTTCCCATCCAATTCCAGCAGTCTGGACACCCAAGGACAACCAAATTCCTCATCTGAGTTTGACTGCTGCCCAAACCAGGAATTCAGATCCTCTGTTCCCATGTCCCAAGCCATGGTTTTAACACAGAACTGGAAGAAAATCCCCATGAAAAGGTTATCCAATGAAGGCTGCAGTTGGCATGAGCTTCCCTGAGCCTCCCCTGGGCACTTGGAACCAACATTTAGTGGTTTTGTCACAGAAGGACTTTGGAGAGAGTTTTGTGGTGACCCTTCCCTGATGGCCTGAATCCACACGGGATGGAGGTGGCAGCAGGAGGGATCACCTCGGGGTGGGAGCAGGGATGCTCTGAGGTCTCACCATCTGTCCCCTCTCCACACGCTGCTCAGGGACACAAGGAGCAGGAAATGTCACACTCCCCCTTTTGTGTGTCCCGTTCAGAGAATTTCTGGTGTAAGCTGCACTTGGATTTCCATTCTTTTCCCTGGGGCAGGAGCAGGTAATCAGCCCTGGAGCTCTGAGCTGCTGGGATTTGGCAGGGCGGCTCTGCTCTTCTCCTGGAGATAACATGAAATTTGGGATGCAGGTGATGGTTTGAGATGCAGGGTTTAGGAGCAGCTGGATCCACACAAGGAGCAGGGAGCCCGGGTGGGCAAGGAGAGGGGACCAGCCCGTTCTGATGCCTCCCACCACCAATGGCACATGGGGCTGAGTCAGATGGCAGAGCCAGCGGAGCTTTGGGAACACTGACCAGGAATTCCTAATGAATGAAATCACCCCGTGGCACCTGGTGTGGCATCTGCAACCTGCTCGTGTGTGCTTTCCATGAATCCATTAATTAGAGACTGAGTCTCGGAGCGACATTAACAAATCATCAGGATGCGTTTGTCTGTGCTCCCTCTGAAAGCTCCCATTTGGAAATGTGATTAGGATCGGATCATTTCAATCAGTGACCGAGGAACACGGAATCCCTGTCCTCCCTCTCTGCCTGAGTGATGCAGGCACACGGCCTTGGATTCAGGCAGCTCTCCATAACCTTTTCCTGGAAAATCAAAGGAATGGGGGTGTGAGGGGCTCGTCTCCTGCAGGGCTGGGACACCTGGTCCAAAAATCCCTTTGGAAGATTCAGCTCATGCTGGGCTTGAGCAGCAAAAAGGGATGATAAAGGAGTCAAAGACAATAAACAGGAGGACAAAATGCTCTGGAAGGCGGTGAGGAATGTAGGTGATGGTTTAGTGTGACCTGGGATCTCCAACAAACAATTCCAGCAGCAGGGACTGGTTTCCCACCAGGAGGCTTCCTTTAGTGCTTGCCCCAAATCATCCTCACCCCAAATGCCAGCGCAGAGTCCTCTGAGGAGGGACAAACGCTCTCATCCGAGGAGGAACAAACACTCGGATCCAGACCAGATTTTTTACTTCACCTCCCCTGCCTGAAAATCTGCTGCTCCCAAAGTGTCAGACAGGGAAGAGACTCCCCTTTGTCTCTTCATTCACTGGGAAGAATCCATCATCCAACACTTTTCACCTGCCTCAGTCACAGGTAAATCCCACACCAGATTTTTTTTTTGCACTCAAACCCTTCACGCTTCCTCTCACCTCCCTCGACGGGACAAATAAAGCTCCATAATATGCAAAATCCCTGATTTTTTGAATTCCTTCCACTCCAAGATGTCTTTTGGCAAGGAGCCTCCTGCAGAAGGGATGAGCCCCATCTGTGCCAAAATGCAACTCAACCCCCCGCTTGCAGCCCTGCGTCGGATTTTGATCATAACTCTGCTTTGAATACATGGAAGCATTAAAAAAAAAGAAAAAAAAAGAAAAAAAAGAAGGGGGAAAGGACATTCAATGGAAAAACCAAGAGCTTTGAAATGTGAGCTGGGCTCGGGCAGCACCGGGGGCTGCTGCCGAGCAGCCTCGCCGCGCTCCCGGCGTTGTCCCGGCGTTGTCCCGGCCTTATCCCGGCGTTCCCGGCCGCTGCCCTGCCGAGAGAGCCTTTTGTCTTCCCAGCAGGCTGGGGCTGAGCGCTGGAAGCCGCTTCCCAGAGGGAAGGCAGCTTGTTTGCAAGAAAAAGGCGAGTTTTCTTTGGCTTTTTTTTTTTTTTTTAAAATAATCTGCCATTTATTATTTTTTTTTCTGTATCTACATAAATGCTGCGATTCTTTGTGGGATTTCCCCCCCCCCACCTCTCTCTGCCAACAAATGCTCCAGTGTCTTTTCCAGCATAAAAGGGTGGGGGATGGAGAGGTACAACCCCCTCCTTCCCAACCAAACCGGCAGCATATTTGCACTGGTTAATTTAATCGGGAATTAATGCCATTAGCGGATTAAACACGGCAACAGCCCCGGCTCCCGGCGTGAATTCCGGCGGAGCAGACGGGGTGTGGATCCAGCACACGCTGACAATGAAGTGGGAAGGAGCCGGGCTGGGCGTGGTGGGATCCGCTGTCCTCCTGCATCCCTAAGGACCAGAGTGGCACCGGGACCAGGACAGACCGGGATGGGGCAGGGGTGCAGATGGAGGCTCAGGGAAAAGGCTCTGGGTGCATTCTTTTGGTCCAGCCTCAGTTTTGTCGTCTGTAAAATGGGCAAAAAGACACGGATCCAGCATCATCTGGAATGTCCTGATGAGAAGTGAGGAGGAGGATAGCAACAGGGTTATCCAGGAGACCCCAGGGATCAGTGGGAATGTGCTGGAAGAGGCAGGAGAAGGGGACTCTGGATCCCTTTGGCACTGCCTGAGTTGATGTCCCAGCCAGGTGACCATGCCTTGGGTTTTGGATTCTGTATTTCCCAGGAAGTGGGAAACAGCTTTTTGTTCTCCACAATGCCTTCCTTCCCTGGCCCTCCCTGCTCATTTTCCTCCGAGGAGCTCAGGTTTGGAACACTTGTCCCACCATTCCCAGTGGAAAACCTGTCTGCTTGATCCCCTCTGCTCCTTTCTTGGGAGCTGTACCCAAGTGTGGGACATCCTCCTCTCCCTCACCTTGGGGTGGCAAAGGGCTCCCAGCCCCTGTTCCACCCCCACTGGAGGAACAGAAGAACCCAGGGGCTGGGCAGGGAGAAGGGACAGCATTTTGGGTGTTGAGTTTTAAGGAAGATGCCCTCAGGACAAACGGGTTTGTGTGGAGAAAGCATCCAAAGGGGAAAATCTGAACATCCAGAAGCACCTGAGTATGCAGGTGATGCTCAGGGGCTACACCAGGGGCAGCCAAGGAGCTGAGAGGAGCCAGAGGGATGCAGAGGATGCGGGGGAAGAATGAGCTGAGGTGACGTGGAGACAGCAGAGCCTGAGCCAGAGCCTTTGGAGCACAGGGAGAGAGAAAGGAAGGGAAGGAGGCCAACAGAAGCATCACTGGGACCGGTCAAACATTTCAGTTTTGGCAGCTGCGCTCCAAAATTCTCAACGAGCCCAAAAGAAAAAGAACTAAAGAGAAACCACTTCAATAAACACCGAAAATGACCAGGGCCTTTTATTGGAATGTGATTTGCACAGGATTTTTGTTAGCGGGTGACAGGATCCCCTCCCTCCCTGGCGAGGCACCTGGCAGGAGAGTGGGGATGAATGGAGGAGGGAGGGATGAGCAGCTCGGGAATGTTGGCTGAATGGCTGGCAGCACGCCCCAGCCTCGGTGGGATGAGCTGGCACAGGATTTGGGCTTTGCTGCCAGTCTGTGGAGAGGTGAAGGAGCAGAGCAGAGCAGAGAGTGGGAGTATCCACAGCTTCTCTCCCAAAAGTTTCCCAGGGAAGCTGTGACTGCCCCATCACTGGAAGTGTCCAAGGCCAGCTTGGATGGGGTTTGGGATAGCAGAAGGTGTCCCTGCACATGGCAGGGGTTGGGCTGGTGGCCTTGAAAGGTCCCTTCCACCCAAATTCCGCGTTTCCATGAAAGCTGCCCAGCAGCCCCTTCCTGCTGATGCCAGTGAGAGCCCAGAGCTGCAGCTCCTGACTGCAGGAGATGTTTCCTTCCTGGCTGCATCCCTGCAGGACTCCTTGCTGCCTCTCCCAGCCCAGAGGGTGCAGAAAGCCCTGGGTGGGTGCTGAGGACCTTTGGGTGCTCCCTGGCACTGCCTCCAAGTTCCACATGCCCCTCTCCCACCCGCAGCCCCCTCTCTGGAACCCTCAGCCATCCTGTTTTCCATTAGGTCCATTAACTTTTGGACTCTTAATCCCCTTCATGGAATAAATCACTGCTCCCAGGCTGATAACTCCTCTTCCCCTGGAGCCATCACCCCGGGCTTTCATTCCAGGCGGGATTGGAGGCTCTCCCTGCTGGCTGCAATCAAGCTGCATTCTTTCAGCAATTATTTTGTGGCGCTGCTCTCCCCTCGGGAATTTCGGGGGCTCGCAGCTTTTTGTGCTCACAGGCTTCCTGTGGCTCCTTATCTCCAGCCAAGAGGTCCTTCCATTCCCCCTCCTCTGTCTGGATATGGACCCTGCTCCAAAATGCTTTCTGCACACGTTTGTCAGGCTGGAGCTTTTGCAGCTGGGCTGGGAGGGCAGTGTGGTGTTCCCTGTCACCAGGGGAGAGCAGCTGGGATGCATGGGATCAGCAGTTTTGGGATCACCAGGATAACTGCAGGAGGCTCTACAAGGGTGACACAGGGAAATGGGGGATAGGGAGGAGAGGGGGAATTCAGAGGCACAAAGGAGCCTTTGCTTCCCTTAGGACCTTGCTGTGATCTTTCACTGGGGACTCTTCATCCCTGAACGTGGCCAAGGTTGGACAGGGCTTGGGGCAGCCTGGGGTATGGGAGGTGTCCCTGCCCATGGAATGGGATGCTCTTTGAGGTGCCTGTGCGTGCTCAGCCCATCCATCCCCTCCATGACATTCCTGACACCACAGAACTCACCAGCCATGTGGGATCCTCAACATGGATGGTTTAGACATAAGACTAAAGGACAAAACAACTCATTTTCCTTTGGTTTTATTTTGGGGTTGGATCCATCCTCTCTCTTGAAAAGAATTTGGATCTTATTCTCCAGGAGGAGCCACCCAGAGTGGTGGTTCCCTGCCAGCAGGATGGACCCTCTCAACCTCATCCACTGAGATTCCCTAAAGCTCAGCCCTGGGGTGGAGCTGGGTCTTGGGCTTACACAGCATTTCCTGAGGAAGATTTTGAGGGAAATTTTCCCACAACTACAAGCTTAGAAGGTTTTTGGCTGGTGCCTCATGGATCCATGCAGTGCAACACCTGGACTTGGGGGGCAGGAGCTGTGGCAAGGATTGGAGCTGGAATTGCCACTCTGGGAATGCTCAAGTCCAGGCTGGACAAGACTTGGAACAAACGGATCCAGTGGAAGGTGTCAGTGCCCCAGTGAAAACCCCGAAATCAACCCAGGGCACCACAGGGATCAACAGCCTTGATGCCTGGAAAAACCCCCTTCTCCTGAGCACAGGAGGGGAAAAATCCCTGCTTTTGGAAGGAGCTGAGCAGGGTGCCATTGGTTTGATGTGTCCTGAGTGCTCCCCCAGCTCCTGAGCTCACTCCAGCCAACTCTTCACCTGAGGCATTCCGTGATTCCCGGGGCTCCAATCCAGCCGCATTCCTGAGACTCACAGATAACAGGGAGTGAGAAAAGGAGCCTCTTTGTTCAGCCATTTCCCTGCTGCTGCCGCTGCTGCTGCTGTGTGTGGATAAAACATCTCCAACAAGAAGAATTAAAGCTGGAACGAGGGAAAACATTTTCTAAGAACTCCCATTCTCTCGGCTTTGTTTCTGCATCAACACCGGTGCTCCAGCGGCTCCACTGCTCTGGAGTATGGGCATCCCTGTGCTCCAGAGGGGCAGGGATGGAGCCATGGCAGTGTTGGGAGCTGCAGAGTGTCCTGTCCAGGCCTGTCATTCCTGGGAGAATCTCTGAGGCCTGCACTGGCTCCAGGCTCCGTGGAAAAGCATCCGTGCTGGAGCAATTAAAGCAGGCGGGAATGTGACACAAATGTGGGGCTGTCTCGTCAAGTTAAGGGAAACTTCCCAGCTCACCTGGGGGAGTTTGGCCTTTGAACCAGAGCCTGGCTCTTCCCTGGAGCCCCAGGCCTGGGATGCCAAGGATGGAATCAGATCTTCATCTCCACAGGGTCATCCTGCTGCTCCTGCCATCATTCCCTCCTGTCTGGGAATTCCTGGAAGGCAGGAGGGATTCCTCACACAGCCTTTACCTGGTGGCTTTGCCTGATCTGCTGGGCAGTGCCAAGGCCTCCTGTCTGCCAGGGAATGTTCTGGATCCAGGTAGGAGCTGCAGGGAATTCTCTTGGGTCAAGGTCCAAGGCACTGCCAGTCCATCCTGAGCAGTGACCGAGGCTTTCAGCCTCCAGACAAACTGGCACTGGATATGCTGGAGGTGTCCAAGGCCAGGCTGCATGAGGCCTGGAACAACCTGGAATAGGGCAAGGTGTCCCTGCCCATGGCAGGGGAATGAGATGATCTTGAAGGTCGCTTCCCACCCAAACCATGATGGGATTGCATGACTCCATGATTCTCTGCTGTTCTTCATGGCAATGGTGCAGAAAATCCCTGTGGAAAGCAGGCACAAGCTGAGCTCTCCCTACTGGACTTTTAAATAAACAGCTGCAGGCAGCCAGAGCCAGGAGCAGGAGGAAAAGGAAAGGGAAGCTGGAATGAAATCCATGAAATCCTCCTCTTCTCCGTGTCTTCCTCTGCTTTGTTTCACCCCTGACATTTACTCTGCTTAATAAAAGCAGAATTTATGTTTGACTCCCAGAATGGTGCCTTTGAATTTCTGTGATCTTTCAGGATCCTTCAGGGCTGTGTGTGCACCCAAAAAAGTGAGGATGAATCCCAGACTGGGGGAGGAGGGAGCACGAGGGGCACTGGGGGTCAAGATTGTGATGTTCCAAATCCCAAAGGCTTTCGGAGCTGGATTAACGCTGCGGCCCCAATGACAGGGGCTTACAAGGTTCACCTGGGAATCTCTGAGCATCCCAGATGTCCTGGGAGAGCTGCTCCTGTGGGGTGACAGGGGGTCACCCCCTGGTTATCGCTTCTCCCGGTGGGAAGTGACAGAAGCCCCTGGAAATGAAACATTGGAGTTTCCATCAGCGACATCCTGAGGCGGCCAGAGCTGATCAGCTCCAGATGGGATGGCAGGATCCAATTAATGCTCCCGGCCCCGGGGAGGGAGAGGACTGGGGGGGCCTTGGTGAGGATGGGACGGGGTCTGGGGGAGTCTGAGATGGGCTGGTGGGTGGAGGAGTCATGCAGGTGGAGGGCACATGGTGCTGTGGGAGCAGAGGGCAGGGGGATGGTGGGATTGTAGGATACTGGGATGATGGGATGGTAGAGTGGCGGGCACAAAGCTCATGTACAGCTCCCAAGGTGCCCACAATTGCCAGGTGACTGGAGAGAGGAGAGGAATGACAGATTCAGGTGGCCCTGCAGCATTCCAGGCCTTCCATGGGCTCTCCACAGATTCCTCTCCACAAAATAGAAATAAAAATTTAACAGTGACACCAGTCCCGGGATGCAAATCCATCCCTGCTTTAGAGTAAGCAATGGGTCAGGAAGGGGATTATCCCTGGGATCCTGTGAAGAGGGACCAGCCTGTGGCTGCTGCCAGCACCTCCCTCCTCTCCCATCCCAGCCCCTTCCCAGGGGTCTCCAAGGCCTGTCCCAGTCTGGGGTTCCATCTCCTCCTGCTTGCCCTGGATGAGGCCATGCCCCTATGGGGTTGTGGGGTGGGCTGGCAGCCACCAACACCAGGGGGGTCCCAGTTCCAGGGGCGCCAGGATGTGTCCTGGTGGGACTCACAAGGCTCTGGCACTCCCTGCTCCCACTGATTAATGACTCCTTACCAGAGCCCAGCTCCCTGTGGAAAAGAGCGTTTCCGTTTGCCCAATTAGAGCTGAAGACGTGATCTCATTAATTCTGGAGGTGGCAACATGGAAGAATTAATTTTGGGGGGCATTTTCAGGGATATTTGTCTCCCAGGGCTGCTGGGAGCTGCCCTGTCAGGGAGGAGGGATGGGCTCAGCACTGAGGGGCTGTGGGGGCAGCTCTGGCATTCCCGGGGTAGATCCCACGCGCCGTGTTTGCTTTGGCTCTGCTTCCCGTCCCTTCAAGTGGGTCCTGGCTGGAGGATGACAGGGGCCAGTGACAAATTGGGAACATTCTTTGGGAATCAGAACCCAAAGCAGCAGGGTCAGCATGGGGAGGCCAGGGCCTGCGCGTGGTTCTTCTCACTCGAGCTCAGGCTTGAAAACCGGGAAGAAAAATCATCCCCAAGTCCCTCAGGTCCCTCCAGAGCCTCTGGATGGAAATTAATGAGCTGGAACGTGGCAGTGGAGATGGGAGTGGGGGAACTCGACAGCGCTGGCAGCTGTAGGTGAGGAATTGTGGTCACCATTGGGGCACACGTGGCACTGGGAAAATGGGGGCACATGTGGCATCTGTGCCCAGTCCTGTGCATGGTGCCAAGAGGATTTCCTGCCTCCTGCCTCTTTTTCCAGCTCTGTCCGGCTGCCTGGGCTCTGAGGTGGCCATGGAGTGGGGATGGGATGAAGCTGAACCTACTTGGGGGTGGGAGATGGGAAGGAGCACAAGGTCATGGCGCAGCACAGGACACATGGCACGGCATGGGACACATGGCACAGCACAGGACACATGGCATGGCATGGAGCACATGTAACATCATGGGACACATGGCACAGGACACAAAACCTTGGCATAGGACACATGACATGGCATGGGACACCTGGCAAGGGACACATGGCATGGCATGGGACACATGGCAAGGGACACATGGCATGGGACATATGGCACGGGCCACACACCCTCGGCACTGGGCTGCCACATCCCTCAAAAAGGCTGGAGGAATTTGGGACCATTATCAGCCCAATAAACCCAAAGCCCTTGGGATCACTCTCGGGATTTTATTTTCTCTGTCTCACTTTTTCCAGTTATTTCATCCCTTAAATTGGTTTTCTCCCTCTGAGATATGCCCTGAAATTTTCCTCGACCTGCACGGCAGAGCCGGAGGCTCCGCTCTGCTCCTGCTCTCCCGAGCCACAGCGGTGTCACAACGGCAAATTAAGCTGTTGAAGCCTTTTCCACTCTCATCTCTCCCTCGGTTTTGTTGTTGTTTTCCTGGCCACGTTCCCCCGTGGAGACTCCAGGTTCCGGCTGATTTTCCGTTCATTCCGTTTCAAAGGCGCCGGCTCTCCCCGGCCTTCAGCAGGTGCCAGCTCGGAGCTGGCAGTGCCAGCGCTGCCCAGCCCAGCAGAGCTCCTGCCAGCAGCCAGCCTGCATCCATGGAGAGATGTGGCTGCATCCCAAAGCTCCCTGGGCCTCCTTCCAGGACGAGGGATGGCTCCCCTGTGGAGCGGTCAGGGTGCCAGCCCCGGGCTGTCCTCATGCCACAGGGTCTCTCACTGGTGTCCCCACTGCCAGGACATGGCTGGCAGCAGCTGGGCAAGGCTCTCCCTGGAAGGGATTGATAAATAATCAGCTCCAGCCTTCACTCGGGCTCCTGGGAATTTTAAACCAAACTTTGTGGTGCTCCAGGAATTAATTCTCCCTTGCAAAGCTGGGCTCAGCTCCTTGGCTCTGCTGCTCCTCATGCCATGCCCTTGGTTCAGCCAGCAAGCCCAAGCATCTCCTCCAATAATTCCTCCCAAATTGCAGGAATTGCTCTGAATCTGAGTGCCAAAGTTTAGGTTCCCATATTTTTCCATCCCTTTTGGCTTTTTCACCCACCAGGTACCAGCAGAGTTTCCTCTGGGTGGGTTCACCAGTGAGGGATGAGCTTTCCCTCCAGCTTTGGGGATTAACAGGGTTTTCGTGGACACCCTTAATTCAGAGCCCACAGACAAAGCCAGGCTGGTAACACAGATGAGGAATCACAGAAGTAAAAACACTGGGCTGAACAATTCCACCCTCTCCAGCTCCCGATGGAAGGATGAGCAGAGTAAAGAAGAATCACGTAGGTTCAGCTCCCCCTGAACAGAGGAACGCTGGAGAAGATCTGTGGTTTTAATGTCTTTTTTTCTGGCAGACTCCTACCCATCATCCTTTCATTGTCCTTCCTCCCTGGCAGGAATGAGAGGGAAAAAAACCTAAAAAGGAGTTATTGGGAATCTGTGCTTCCCAGAAGTGCTGGAAGCGTGGCTGGTTCTCAACTCCTGCTCCCACCAGAGTCAGAGCCTCAGTTCCCTCATCCTCCTGCATCTCAAAACTCAATGTATCCCTGCACCCCAAAACTCAGTGTATCCCTGCACCCCAAAGCCCAGTTTATCCCTGCACCCCAAAACTCAGTGTATCCTTGCACCCCAAAGCCCAGCATATCCCTGCACCCCAAAACTCAGTGGATCCCTGCACCCTAAAACTCAGTGGATCCCTGCACCCTAAACCCCTGTGGATCTCTGCACCCCAAACCCCCATGGATTCCTGCACCCAAAATCCCAGTGGATCCCTGCACCCCAAACTCCCATGGATCCCTGCTCCCCACATCTGCTGGAAAGCCCAGACCTGAAAGCAACGCTGGGGATTCAGTTGGGGGAAGGAATGGCTTGGGAATGGGCTGTGCTGTCCCTCCTGGAGTGAAGCCAGGACTCGAGCTGAGCCCCTGCAGAACTTTTGGGGTGCAGCTGGTCCCTGGTGTGTCCCCAGGGCAGAAACCTGTGGCAGGAGGGAGGCAGGAGTGCAGTTACCAGGAGCCCACCCGGACTAACACTTCCAAACGCTTCCACAGCCACATTTTGAGGCAACATCCACCCCCCTGCTGCTTCCTTCCCTTGATCAAAGCCCAGCCAGGAGGAAAGTCCATCTGGGACACACGGAGCTGAGCCTTTCCTGAGGTCTGGGGCTGGCAGCGACATCTCCCTGACAAATCCAACCGGGAGAAGCGGCAAAATGAGAGGCTGGGAGCTGTGAGCATTTCCCAGCTGACTGGTGATGTGTGTGGGGAACATATGGACAGTCTGTGCCCGCTGTCCCACAAAACCTGCTGATTTTACACTTGGATTTCTCAGATTCCCTGACAGCTTTGGAGACCGGCTCCGACAGCCTGGGATTGAGGGGCACTCGGTGCCACTGGTGCTGTGCCCGGAATGGGCAGGGAATGCTGGGCACAGCGGGGCTGCTCCAGGGTGCCAGGGCTGTGGGAAGGAGTGGGTGACAGCACCGACCCCAGGCATCAACCCCGGATTTCAAACAGCATGGGAAAGGCAAGGTTTGTATCTGGCTGTCAAGGATTTCTATTTTCCGTGGATTTTGCAGCTCTTGCTTGGACTGAAATAGCACCGAAGCTGCTGCTTCTCCTGCACCTGCCAGGCTGGATCTGCCAGGCAGGGTTGGGCTGTGCTGTGCTGTCCCTGTTCCACCCAGTGTTCAGGGCCGGGAGCATTGGGAATAAAGACAATGCCACACATGGTCCCTCTTTGTCACCTGCTGGGTGGCTGGGATCCAGCTCTGATGTGCTGAGGGACAATTCCACATGTTGTGCCTTGGTTTTTCTTTTTCCAGGATAAAAAAGCAGGAAAATGCTGTTGCTGGGTCAGGCCATGGGTCTCCTTTGCCACCCCCAGTTCTGCCACATCCCAAGGGCCATTTTAGAGATGCACAGATGAGGAATCCAGCAAGACAGGGTGAGCTTTGCCCTCTCACCTTCTGATCCAAGGCATTCCTGGAAGAGGGAACAGCCAGGCTGGACCGTTTCTCAGCCCAGAATGGACATCTAGCACCTATTGGAGCCTGTCTGTAGCTGTGCTGCTGCAAAACCCTGTGGGGATAAATCCCAAAGGATAATCTTGCTTTTGTGAGAAAAGCCAATTTATTAACCTCAAAGGACTCCAGGGAGTCCAGGGCTCCCAGCACAGCCCTCACACAGGGAAATGAGGGATTTGTGAGCTCCCTCGTTGTCCTCCCTCAGCTTCTTCCTCTATGGAATGGATTTGTTTCTGTCCTAGGAAAGGGAAATTGGAGAAATGGGGAGGTGGGTTTGGATTTCCACCCCCAAAGCAGCTCTGTAGGGAACCACTGAAGTGCTCATCTAGAATGGACCTGTTGGGTCACCTCATGGAGGGGAGAGCTGGGAATGTTCAGGCTGGAGAACTTGGAGCCCCTTCCAGTGCCTAAAGGTGCTCCAAGAGAGACTGTGGACAAAGGATGGAGTGACAGGACACAGGGAATGGCTTCCCACTGCCAGAGAGCAGGGTTAAGTGGGATATTGGGAAGGAATTCCTGACAAAGACGGTGGTGGGGCCCTGGCCCAGGGTGCCCAGAGAAGCTGTGGCTGCCCCTGGACCCCTGGCAGTGCCCAAGGCCAGGCTGGACAGGGCCTGGAGCACCCTGGGACAGTGGAAGGTGCCCCTGCCCATGGCAGGGGGTGGCACTGGTTTTATAGATCCCTTCCTACCCAAACCATCCTGGCATTCTGTGATTCCATATTCCTGCTCAGAGAAAAGCCAGGATGAGCTCCCAGCCACCGACTCTGGCCCAGCCTCACTCTGTACCTTGCTTTAACAGGAGATTGGATTCCTGCCGTGTGAAGGGACTCTGGTGACAGATCCCAGTGTCCCCTCTGGTGCTGATGTCCTCAGGTGACAGGGTCTGGGATCTCCCCCTGGGGGACTGTAAAACACCAGGGTCATGCAGGGCTGCAGCAGCTCTGCTATCAAAGGTTCCCAGGATCAAGGGAAGTGCTGATTCTGCTCCAATTGCTCGGGAGCACAGAAGCAAAACCCTCACAGTCAAATTACCACGGAAGTGTCTTGCAGAGACACTCCAGAGATTCCCTGGAGTGCATCCATCAGAGAGGGAGGATTTGGAGAATGGGGAAATAATAGTGGCATGCTCCAGTCTGGCATTAACTCCCTAATTCCAGGGGTTTGCAGGGCCCTGCGTGGAACTAATGCAGGTTCTCCCTGTATTTATGATTATCTGCAGTGTTAAATATGAGCACTAATCACGTGGGGGATTGGGGCTGGCGCTGGGAAGGCTCTGCCTGGCTGCAGGACTCGTTTGCTTCTGCAGGGGTGGGATGGAACCAGCAAAACCAGAGAAGCAGAGGGTGGTGAAGGCTCTGAGGGGCTTCTCAAATGCATATTCCATGGAATTATAGAATCTCAGGATGGGTTGGGTTAGGAGGGACCTTCAAAATCATCCAGTCCCACTCCCTGCCATGGGCAGGGACACCTTCCACTATCCCAGGCTGCTCCAAGCAGTCCAACCTGGCCCTGGAATGGGGCAGCCAGAGCTGCTCTGGGAATTCCATTCCAGCCCCTCACCACCCTCAGAGCCAGCAATTCCTTCCCAATATCCCATCCAACCCTGCCCTCTGGCAGTGGGAAACCATTCCCTGTGTCCTGTCCCTCCAGGCCCTTGTCCCCAGTCCCTCCCCAGCTCTTTTGGAGCCCCTTGAGGCACTGGAAGGGGCTCTAAGTTCTCCCTGGATCCTTCCCTTCTCCAGGTGGACAAACCAGACTGAATCAGCTTCTTGAGCAAAGGTGAGATGGAAACAGAGTCAGGAAGGGGAGAGAGATCAGCAAGAACCAGGGGTGATCCCAGAGGGAATCCCCAAAGGCTCTAAGGCTGCTCCCCTGGACACAGAACAACAGGGACTGACCTTTTGGGGTGAGCTCTGGGAAGCCACAGGATAAATTCATGAACCAGAACCTGGGTGTTTAAGTGGAGAACCTTCCAGAAGCCTTCCAGTACCTAAAGGGGTTGGGAACTGAGCCGGTGGATGTGGCTGAGCGGGGCTGATTCCAGAAACTTCTCCCACTCTGCCTCCCTCTCCTGTCTGAGCCGCTGGTGGAGCCGCCAAGTCTGGGAGCAGAAATCCACATTTCTGTGGGGAAGCGGTGGCTGCACACGCTGGGAAAAAGTGCTTTGGGATCCTCCTGAGGGGAAGAGCAGCAGAAACCCAAACTGGTGCTCCAAGTGGGATGGGAGCCGGACATGTCCTTGGTGAGCAGCTCTCCATGTGTGTGGTGCAGCCTCGTGCCGGGCATCCAGCCCCTGTTTCCACACAGAAATATGGATTTAATCCTCCAGTGATGCTCTCTAATGTTCAGTAATGATCATGGCTCGGGTTTTCAGATGTATTTTAGATTTCCCAGCCGGGCTGTGGGATGAGTGAGATGCAACAGAAACATTCAAAACATATTTAAAGAAGGGTTTGCAGCAGCTCCAGAGTGTTCCTGCTACCAGGCACAGGAACGAACTGGCCAGCTGGGAGACTTCTGGGAGGATCTGTTGGAAAGGCAATTGGCACATCCTTAGCCTGGAATGCAAATCCAGTTGGACTGGAAGAAGTCCAGGACCAGGCAGCCTCTTCACATGCTGGATTTGGAGGGCAGGTGCCACCTCTGAGCAGGAAACATGAAGATGGAGCTGAAAAATCAAAGATGAGAGGTGGGAATGAGCTGTTGGGAGCCTTCTTGGTCCTTGCAGAGGTGGGGAAAACCTCGTGGAGGGTCTGGATTTAGCCTGGGTGTTCCAGCTTGGCCTCTAATCTGCAGGATGGAGCAGAAGGCAGGAAGTGTCCAAAGGTACACGAGGTGAGCACAGAATGGTTTTGGTCTTCCCAGAGCTCAGCAATAACTGGAACAGTGGGGATGAAACAGGCAAGTTTCCAGTGTGGCAGGAGGAGGAGGAGGAGGAGGAGGAGGGGTTTGGGGAGGATGGATCTGCTCCCTGCTTCTTCCAGCAGCATCGCTGGGGACTGGAGGAGCCTCTGGGAAGAGAGCAGAGCAGAGATGGTGCTGAGCTGGTGGCTGTTGTCACCTCCCCTGGATGTCACCCACACCAGGCTGTGCATTCCCACCTTCTGGACAGCCAACAGCACCCTGCACCTTTGTACAGCGGGACAGAGATCTTCCTCCCTGGTCCTGCCCATTTCCCTGTCCCTGAAAAGTCCCTGAGGATGCACCAGCCCATCCCTGCAGGGACTGGGGGAATTTGGGGCTCAGCAGATCGTGACCCATGGGGGAGACTTGGAAAGATGCCATCCCTGGGGGCCGGGGGTTGGGGGCTTTCCTTTCCCAAGCAGGAATTTTTCTCGGGGTCACCTCCTCAGCAGCTCCGTGTGCTGGAATCTGCTGAGCGGGCACGGAGAGGCCAGGCAGGGTAGGGAGCAGCCTCCCATGCAGCAGGCTCAGGTGTGAGCTGAAGTCCCATTGATTTCTAATCAGTGAGCTCATATTCCCTGGGCTGCGGTGGGACAGGGTCAGCAGCCAGGGGAGGGTGGGGGGATCCTGCACTTGGGGTGGTCCCGGGGTGGGACTGACGGAGCCGCTGACAGAGGCTGAGTTATGGCTCCAGAGATGCTTTGGAGGGTTCCTGGAGCCTCAGTTATTGTCTGGCTGAGTCCTGCTCGGGGGAGAGCAGCGAGGGACGGACGTGTGAGCCATAAACCACGTTGTCTTTTAATGAACAAGACTCCCGGGGGATCAGGACTATTTTTTACTCTGTCGTTTTTCTTTCCTCAGCTCCAGGAAAGTTGTTGAGTGTTGTGTCTGCCAACTGCAGGCCAGATGCTCCAGGAGAACTGGAGTCATGTCCCATCCAGCCTGGCCCAGCCCAGCTGACATTCCCATGGCATTCCCATCTGCTCCCAGGCTGATCCAGAGCCACCCATCCAGGCTGTGGTCACCCCAACCAAGAGCAGCCACCAGGGTTTGATATTCCAGAGATGCTCCCAGGAGAGCAGGGCTGTAGCATTCCCCATGAGGGATCTTAGTAATGCTGCTGCTGATGAAGGAAAAGCAGTGAT
Organism: Agelaius phoeniceus; assembly: GCF_051311805.1. Taxonomy (NCBI): domain Eukaryota; kingdom Metazoa; phylum Chordata; class Aves; order Passeriformes; family Icteridae; genus Agelaius; species Agelaius phoeniceus. Next base: position 15,209,239 of record NC_135278.1, on the reverse strand, counting down.
TAACCCTGAAATCCAAATGTTGGAGGGGTTAGGAAGAAAAGCAAGTCCAGGCTCACTCTCCTAAGAGTGAGAAAAGTGCACAGAAAGCACAGGGATGTCTCTGTTTTCCTCCCCCTGCAAAGCTGATGCTCTTGGGTGGCTGTGGGGAAGGACCTTCCTGCAGAACCCCAATTGCTCACTCACCCCACCTTCCACACCTCCCCTTTCAGTGACAGGGACCTGCTCCAGAGCCTGAGGATCCTAGGAGGAAATGAGGAGGGAAGAAAAGACAGGAATTAACATTTGGAAGCCAGAACATGTGCTGAAATCTGACTCCAGACTCACTCCAGACTAACTGGAGACCAAACTCCAGGCTGTGCCCTTTAAGGTCAGGCTGTGGTGGCACACCTTGCTCTGGGTTTGGTAGGACAGTGTGACAGGGGGGAGTCTCTTCTCCTTTACTTCCATTGCTGTGAAACCCTCAGGAAAGTGCCCTGAGGTGTCAGCCCCATCCATGGGGACCTTTGCTCTTTGTGGGGAAGGTGGCTGGCAGTCCCCAAACCCAACTGTGGGGTCACGGGGCTGCCTTGGGTGGGACCAGCCAGGGCTCTGACCCCACAGCAAACCCAGGGGCACTGGGTGGAAGGGCTTTGAAAGGTGACCCCTGGGATGTGCTGGGAATGCTGCAAGCCCAACCCCTGTGGTGGGAACATGGCTCTGCCCCACCCACAGCCCCTCTGAGCATGGGGAGGTCCCAGCCTCCACCTCAGCCCTTCCCTCCCATCACAATTCCAGCTCACTTGGGATTGATGCCAGTCACCCATCCAAGCTGCAGCTGTGGCCAGCAGGGATCGAGGGATGGGCAGGGCTCCTTCTCTGCCCAGCACTGGGGGCCTAAATCAGGATGTTCTGTCCCCTCAGCAGAGCCAAATGACATTTTCCAGCACAGGCACTTTAAAAAAGAACAATAAATTGGGAGATCTGCACTGAGCTTGGCTGTAGGAGCAGGATCCCCTTTCAGGGAGTATTTTAGGATGAAGGCACTACAGCTGTTGGTTGGTTAATCCCTCTGCCCTCCCCATCAACCTCCAGAAAGGACTTAGCAGCCCCACTCCAGCCAGGAATAAATCAGGAAATGGCACTTTGTCCTCCCCAGGAATAGGCTCTCCCCAGCCTCTAGAACCTGGCATCTGAGCCCAGCATCTGCTCAGGGGGAGACCCCACCACAGTCAGGCTGTGTTCAGCTCCCAGAGATCCATGGAACACATGTTCTGCTCCTGGGACCCATGGGACACAGGCTTGGCTCTCAGGGACGTGTGAGACCCACACACATCCCTGAGCTCCCAAGGACGTGGTGAGGAATCCATCGGAGTGGGAATGAGAACAAAAGCAGACCCAGGCACAGGGTGGGATTGTTGCACGGGGCCAGGGGTTGGGCTGGATGATCTCTGTGGATCTCTTCCAGCCTGGGAGATTCCATGATCCTTGTTTTCCTTCCCAGAGGATTGAGCTGGTGCAGGACCAGCTCTGCCCTCACCAGTAAAAGGTGATGAGGGACCAATATTTTGATCCATTTTTTCCCAACACCTTGGACAAAAGCAGGGATTTATTGCCAGGTCTTGGCAGGGGGGAAAGGCTTTTTCCCAGAGGCATTGGCAAATCTAAATTCCTCATTCCCAGAGACACCCCCGACTGTCAGCCACCACCACCACAGGGCAAGAACAGGAGCTGAGCCAAAAGTCCATCAGTTCTGGGGGAAGCATTTGTTCCAAGGGGGATGAGATTCCCACACACCTCAGAGCTGTGTCCCCAGCCCACGGGAGCTGCAGCTCTCTAAGGATGCCTCTAATTCCACAAAATTCCCCTTGTTTCAGTAGGCTGGGGACTGCTGGCTAACAGGGCTCCAGTCAATCCAGAGGGATTTGCCTATGGAATGGAAGGGCTCCAGATGCCCTCAGCCTCCAGTTCTCCTGGGAACCTTGCACAGAGCATCCAAAGAGGGGAGAGATCCAAGAGATCAGGCTGGGAAGGCAAGATGGTCATGGCACTGGGAGGCTTTGAGGAATTAAAAGTGAAATTGAAAATGAATCTATCAAAATACATATTTTTTCCTGGCATTTTAATGGAGACTCATGCAAAGAGGAGAGGGCCCACCCCATCCTGCATTCCCAGCCTCCCACTCTCCAAGGTTATTTATGGGCTTGCTACACAAGTTGGGTTTTTTCCTCCCCTTTTCTCTTCTCTTCTTTTTCTTCCCTGCTTTTGCAAATTGAATTATTTAAATGCATTGTTTGGCAGCCTCAAATCCCAGCATTTCCCTCTTTCCCCCTTGGCTGCCATTTCTTTCTCTCCTTTCTGCTCCTGCATTTTCAGGATCATTTCCCATGTTGTTCCAGTGGCATTTATTGAAATTTGCACAAAAAAAGATCCTTCTTCAATGCCACCATTTCAGCCCTGGCAGGAGATTTATGGGGGCAGGAAGACACCCGTGGCGGGGAGGTTTTGCTGGGAGAAAGAAAGGAAGGAGGGAAATGTGGTGGAAAAGCGAAGGATGCCCAGAGCTGGGGATCAGGGAGGATCCACAGAGGTGAGGGCACAAGGGGACAGCCCAGCTCCTCCACGGGTGACACACACGGTGACACGGGCACAACACGACTGCAGGTTGGTGTCAGGGTTGTGTGGGGGTGAGGAGGGAGCACAGACACCCCTGGGTGGCCTCAGGCACCAGTGACACTGGGGACATGGCCTGGAGAGGGGCTGGCATGGCCTGGGGGCGCTTGGGCACACCTGGGGGACACTCTGGGACATGCTTGGTGTGCTCTTGGAACATGCCTGGTACATGCTTGTCTCATGCTTGGTCAGTACCTGGCACATGCTTGGTGTGCAATTGGGGTGTAATGAGTGTGTAATTAGTGTGTAATTGGTGTGTAATGAGTGTGTAATTGGTGTGCAGTCGGTGCACATTTGGTACACGCTCCATCCATCCTTTGTGTGCACGTGAGGCTCGGGGCACTCTTGGTGAGCACTTGGAGCACTCATGGGACACGTTTGGTGACAATTGGTACATGTTGGGCACACACCTGGTTCATGCTTGGCACACACTTGGCACACACTTGGCACATATTTGGGACACAATTGGTTCATGCTTGGTGCACACTTAGCACACATTTGGCACAAAATTGGTTCATACCACACATTTGGCACATATTTGGCACACATTTGGGACACATTTGGTTCATACTTGGTTCACACTTGGCACAAAATTGGTTCATGCTTGGTGCACACTTGGCATGTACTTGGCACACATTTGGCATATATTTGGGAAACATTTGGTTCATACTTGGTGCACACTTGGCACACATATGGCACACGCTTGGCACTCACTTGGCACACATTTGGCACATATTTGGCACACATTTGGGACACAATTAGCTCATGCTTGGTGCACACTTGGTGCACACGTGACACATATTTGGCGCACGTTTGGCACACACTTGGTTCATAGTTGGCGCACACTTGGCACACACTTGGCACACACTTGGCACACACTTGGCGCACATTTGGCACACATTTGGTTCACATTTATTGCACTCTTGGACCCATCCCTCCATGGCACCCAGCGCTGCTCCCAGAGCTGTCTCTGAGCCCGCACACCGCGGAGGAGCCACTCTCGGAGCCGTTTGAAGGAGCGCCACTCTCCAGCCTCGCTATCTCTAATCCTGCTTCAAAGCCAGCTCCTTCTATTTCCATATTGACTTATGATTCCTTTAATTGACTTTCTTGCTTCAGAATTGTACTTACTTAATTAATCTGATTACGTTTCTGCTTCTAGTAAAAGAGTTTCTGTGTTGCAGCCCAGAGGTGAGGACGTTCCTGGGGAGGGATGAGCTTCTGGTTGATCCCACCAGCAGATAGAGCCTGCAAAGCATTTTGGGATCCTTTGGAAGGGGAGGACAGGCAAAAGCCATGGAAAGTGCCGCAGCAATTTCCATTTTCACACACGCAGCAGCTTTCCTCGTGGCAGGAGTGAGGCACATCCCTCGTCAGTGGGATTGAATTATCTCCATAAATTCATTACATTTTAAAAATATGATAATCAGCACGGAATGAGCCTCCCGAGGGAGACGGAACATGAACATCTCAAGTACTGTTAATAATCAGCCTTTATTTTACAAATGCCCAGGGCTGGCTCGCAGCACCTCCGTGGTGGAGGGGCTGGTGCTGTGCCCCTGCCAGGACCTGCTGCTGCTGTGCCCTTGCCAGGACCTCCTCAGCTGTCAGTCCCAGGGTGGTGACCCAGACACAGCTGGGATTTGGGATGGACAATCTCTGCTGCTCCAAATGCTCCACATAAAGCCTGGGCACTCACTGCCCTTTGGGGTCCCCATAGGTGGTGGCCTGCTGTGGCACCTGTCCAATGACTCAGCTTCTCCCGCACCACCCCCACAAATATAGGATTTAGGGGATCATTAGTGCCAGTTTAACACAAATCTGGGGCAACTTCACACTGGGTCCGTTTGTGGTCATAAAGGATCCCAGAGGATCAGCACAGGCGTGGGGTTGGAAGTGTGTCCTGGCTCCAGCACTCCTGGGGACAGGGGCTTGGAGGAACTGGGGGTGTCTCACTTTTGGCAGAACCTGACAAGGTCAGGAGAGTTCCCAGAGCAGCCCGGGGATGAGCCAGGGCAGGGGGTGCCATGGTCACCTCACTGCCTCAGAATCCCACAACTGGGATCCAACCAAATGGAATGGTTGGGACTGGGAGGACTTCAAAGCCCATCCAGTCCCACCCCTGCCATGGGCAGCGACACCTTCCACTATCCCAGGCTGCTCCAAGCCCCATCCAATCTGACCTTGGACACTTCCAGGGACAGGGAATCCACAGCCTCCCTGGGCACCTTGTGCCAGGGCCTCCCCACCCTCACAGTAACAAAAGAAAGACAAAATCCCACTTGGACACTGTCACTGTAAAGTTTTCCTCTTTATTATTCCACTTTGGTGGCAGACAGGCGGCTCCTCCACCCCCGTTTGTTAAACACTGATTAATTATTAAATTGGCCATTAACTATTAATAGCTGATTTTGTGAGTGTTAAAATGCCAGCCCTGTGCAAAGAGAGCTGTGTCTCTGGCAAACCTCAGGAACCTCAGGGAATGAATCCTCGATAATCAATCCGGCCTCTGTTCCATTTGCCATTCCTGTCTCATCCTCTCTGCTTTTGGCACCTCTTCAGGGGAGTTTATACAAATGGAAAAGCCAATTTTACTGCTGCTGGAAATTCCCAGCTCCCCGAGATGATGGCAGAGCCCTGTGTTTTTCTCCAGTGCTGGAGGGGCTCCCTGATCCAGTTCTGCCTCTGCAACGCAATCATAAAATCCTGGAATTGTTTGGGCTGGAAGGGACCTTAATGCCCATTCCATTCTATCCTTGCCGTGGGCAGGGACACCTTCTACTAGCCCAGGTTGCTCCAAGCCCCATCCAGCCTGGCCTGGGACACTTCCAGGGATGGGACAGCCAGAGCTGCTCTGGGAATTCCATCCCAACCCCTCACTACCCTCTCAGGGAATAATTTCCTCCCAATATTCCATCCAACCCTACTCTCTGGCAGTGGGAAACCATTCCCTGTGTTCTGTCATTCCAAGCCCTTGCAGATCCATAGAAGTCATCCTGTGCCACAACCTTTCAGCACATCCCAAATCCCCACTGGATCCTTGCTCCTGCTTTCGCCTGTGGATTTCCATGGAGGTCCTGGTGTATGCTGGGGCCTTTCCTGGGAATCTTCCCAAGGGATTCTCACCATGGAGTTGCATCAGAGACAGGGAGCAGGGACAGTGGGACCCCACACCCCCCTGGGGGGACAGGAGGGAAGGTGGCAGCAGGAGCAGGAAGGGGAGCAGAAAGGGACACGGAGCTGAGGGGCTGGAGCCACTCCACATCCAGTGTGAAATCAGCAGCCACAGGCTTTTCCAGAGCCTTTGGAAGCAGATGGCCTTGCCCCAGGGAAGAGCTTTGGCCCAGGGAATGTTATTTTGACGGATGCATTTGCAGTCCCCCAAAAGCCGCGCTCCTTTTCAAGCCGTGCTGTGAGGAGAACCTTCCCTGCTCCAGAGAGAAAGAGCCTGGGATTATTTTCTCATGTCAATTAACGGAGCTTTCCAAAGGCAAACCAGGCTCCTCGGATCCCGAGCTCGGGACCCCAGCCAGGCTGCTCCCCCCGGCACGCTGGAGGGAAAAATCAAGGAGCTTTGGCCAGCAAGCTCCTGGCCTGAAGCCAGCAAATAAAATGGTCATAACGAGGCCTTTGGAGATAAATTTGGAGGCCGGGGTTGCTTTGCTTTAATTTTTTATTCTTCTGGTGGAGAAACCCCCTCACCCAGCAGCGATGGCAGCAGCTCCAGAGCAGTGGCTCTGTGGGGTCACCATGAGGGCCACTTCCCCCTGGAGCTGCTCCTGGCCAGGTGTGCACCAGCACCTGCTCAGGTGTGGGATCAGGTGTGGGTTTGGGTGTGGATTCAGGTGTGGATCCAGGCACATGGACAGTGAGTGAGTTCTGGTGCAGGATCAGACCTGGATTCAGGTGTGGATTACCTGGATTACCCTCTGCCCCTTTCCTGGCTCCGTGTGCTTTCCTGGAGCAATCCTGGAGCCCTCCAGTGGTGGACACACAGGTAGAGCCACACTGCTGGGCTGGCTGCAGCCAGGATGGGCGGAATTCCCAGGGACACACAGAAATCCCTCAGACAGGACAGGTTTAGAAATAATCTCTTTTGGAGATTCTTGCATGGAACCCCTCTGGAAAAGCTCGTGGAGCTGCACAAGCTGCCCACAAGGAGAGTACTTCCCATCCTCGGTGACTTGGGATCTCTGTAGTTGTTGCCAGGAAGATATTCCCTTTTCCAGAGGGAAGCAGGTGCCAGCTGGCCACGGACAGGGATCTTTGATCCCTCGCAGCTCTTTGGGAAGGAAAGCAGGATGTTTTCCATGGCCACCCTCCTGGAGAGCCAGGGCTCCTGCACCAAAAGTGCAACAGCCCCCGCTGTCCCCCTGCTCCAGCTCCTCATGTGTCAAAGGCTCTCCCACTCCCACCGCTCTTCCCAGCTGCTTCTGAACACCCCTTTCCATCGGGGTGGGCTGGGACAGCGCTGCCAAACAGCGGGAACACGTGAGGCTGTCCCGGGGAGAAGGAGAGGGATGAGCCCCGCGCTGTCCCACCACCCCCGGCTGTGCGGGGGGATCAGAGGTGCTCTGGAGCAGGTGGATCCACCCGTGTCACTGGGACACCCCAGCGGGGATGGCACAGCTGCCACTCATCCTGCAGGGGACCCCGCGTGGGGACAGAACCCCTCCACCCCATCCCAGTGGCAAAGGGAAAGGTGTGAAATACACCTGCCCCTTCCTGCATCCTCCTCATCCCCGAGAGGACGCGGTGCTGGAGGGTTTGGGGAGGGAATGCAGGCAGGGATGGAGCTGGGACCCCTCTGTCTCACGGCCCTTGCGGGTGTCCCTCGGCAGGGAGCCAGTCCGGGTCAGCAGAGCTTTCCTGCCCCTGTGCCACCTCCTCTCCTGCCGTGTGAAACGCGGCACCGGGAGCAGAAAAAAGCAGGAACACTCGCCTGGAAGCTGACCCGGTTTAGGGTTTCATTCCAAGTGGAGCGACAGAGGAGCTCAATCCGGACCCCCCGAACTCTTCCTGCCGCTGCCCCCGCTCGCAGCCAAACCTCTGATCCCTGTCCAGCCCTCCACATAACTCCTGAGGCTTTGGGGGGTCAGAGCCGGGACCGTGAAGCCGGAGATGCTCCGGGGGCGGCAGCGTTTGGAGTTTTCTTCCCGCCTCCTCTCGAGGTCCGTGACCTATTCGGATCCGGCTGTGCAGCTCCGGAGCATCCTCCGGGGATGAACCGGGCCGGGCTGATCGGTGCCGGTGGGCGGGAGCTCATCGGGAGCGCCCAGGAGCGGAGATGCTGTGCTGGGATGGGGGAAACCTGGACAACCCGGAAAGGGGAAAACTGGAAACCTCAGGAAGGGGAAATATGGACACCCCAGGAAAGGGGAAACTTGGAAAGCCCAGGAAAGGGGAAACCTGGAAACCTCAGGAAGGAGAAATATGGACACCCCTGGAAAGGGGAAACTTGGAAACCCCAGGAAAGGGGGGACATGGAAACCTCAGGAAGAGGAAACATGGACACTCCTGGAAAGGGGAAACCTGGACACCCACGAAAGGGGAAACCTGGAAACTCCAGGAAAGGGGGGGACATGGACTCCTCAGGAAAGGGGAAACCTGGAAACCCCAGGGAAGGGGAAACCTGGACACCCCAGGAAAGGGGGAACCTGGACAACGCAGGAAAGGGAAAAGCGCAGGGTTCAAAGCCATCACCATCCCTTTGGAAGCCCGGGCAAAGCCCTGTCCCTGCTGCAGCGGGATGCCCGCGGCCAGCAGAGGTGGTGGAAGCACAGCCCCTCTCCCGCACCCGCGGCAGGAGCCGGAGCCGCTATTGGAAGCAGGTGTGCTGCCCTGCCGGGCGATGGGAGCCATTAGGGAGAAAGCCTCTCAAGGAAATTTATGTCCGTCTCTCCTCACCCCTCTCTCCTGAAACCAATTACACCCCAGCAGCCCTGCCCCGCTCGGGGGGACCCGCCGGGCTGTGCCCCCTCCGGGGTCCCCGGGGATGCGGCAGCGCGGTGGGGGCGAGCAGCGGGAGGGATGGGAAGCGCTGTGCAAAGCTCCTCTGGCGGCCCCTAATTCATCTCGCTGGGAGTCCGGCGGGAGGATCCCGGATCCCGCAGCACCTGGGGCTGCCACCCCTCTCCAGCCGCCCCTTGGCAGCCGCACGCTGGCTCCGAGCGAGCGGGGAGCGAGGGGGGACAGAGCCGCCCCCCCAGCAGCAGCAGCGCTTTCCCCGAGGTTTATTATTACACAAATGTGAATTCCAGAACCGGCATCTGGGGAGCAGCTGCTGGGAGTTAACCCCTTCCCTGCCGCGGGGGAGCTGTGCCTGAGGAGTGGGCGCCTGGCTGGAGCGTGGCCACCCCTAGGGAGGAGCCCATGGGGACGTGGCCCTGTCCCACCTGTCCCCCTGCTGTGTAGGGACACATCACCGTGCATGGATGGGGAGGCAGGTTCCACGTTCCTCCCTCCCTTCCTTTCTTCTTTCTTTTTTTCCCCTAAAACAGGCACTTCTGTTTCCATTCAGGGTTTTTATGGGAATTTGCTCTCCCTCCCAGGCAAGGCCTGAATTTCCAGCGTGCTCCAGGATGGAGCTCTAAGGGATGCTGCCCTTGGGTTTGATGAGCAGCCTGGAGATAAGGAAGGGGTGACAGCGGGAGGCCAGTGCTGCTGAAAGGAAGGGCTTGATCTGGACAGCGTTTTTGTTGGAAGATGGATGTTTGGGAATGAAGGCAGATCCTCACAGCCCCACTGGCTTTATGGCATCTTCCAAGGCATTGGGGGTTGGTCAAAATCCCAACTTTTCAGCCACCTGAAGTTCCCCAGGCTCTTCCCAGGTCCAAGAACCTGCTGCCCCCACAGGAAGTCATGGATATTAGGGCAGAACATGATGAGGAGGATCTTATCCCTTCTTGACTTGTCTGGGAAGTGATGCCTGGGCTGTCCCTGAAACTCCTTTCCATAGAAACCCAGAATCCAGGATGTTTTGGGCTGGAAGGGACTTCAAACCCATCCAGTTCCACCCCTTGCCATGAACAGGGACACCTTCCACTATCCCAGGTTGCTCCAAGCCCTGTCCAGCTTTGCCTGGAACACTTCCAGGGATGAGCCAGCCCAAGCTGGTTCCCAGGGATGGAGGGAGCACTCCCAGAGCAGCTGGGACATGTGGGCAGGCAAAGGTGAGGGGCAGCAGTGTCAGGTTCTGTCAAACACCTCTGGCTGCCAGGTGCCACCATGATGGACAGAGCTGCGGCAGCAATGAGTGCCAAAAAAGGCAAGAAAAATTTGGAAGGAGGTTTTGGTGCCTGGATGAAAAGCAGCTGTGAATTCTGCTCCTGGCTGCTCAGCCTGGCTGGGAGAACAGGGAGAGGTGGGAGGCTGGAGGGTCCAGCAGCCACGTGGGGTTGGGGTGGCTGGAGACAGCCCTGGGACAGCAGGGAGTGGAGAGCTGGCCTTGGGCAGAGGGACTGGCTGCCCTGGTGAGCAGCTCTCAGCTGTGGGGACTCCCAGTGCCTCCTCTGGGAGTGGTGCAGGCATGGAAATCATCCCCTTGGCTCCTCAGGAGGGGACGGGAGCAGGGCAGGACAACCCATCCTCATGATTTGCAGGCTCCAGCTCCCTGCTGCTGCTCCCTCCCACTCCTGACTCCACCGTGGAGCTGCCAGGGCAGACAAAACCGCAGCAGGCAGAGCAATCCCCGAGTCCCAAGGAGGCGTTTGTAACACCAGGAGCTCCTGAAGGGATCGGAGCGGGATTGGGAACAGAAGCTCCTTTCCCGGGGCTCAGCTCCTGCCTCCTGCTCTGCCGGCACCGCTGCTCTCCGGGCTCCCAGCCCGGGAGGGGAGTGAGAAATGGAGCTGACAGGAGCTCCTGCAGCACCAGGAGCTTGGCAGCCCCAGAAAAACCCTCTCCCTGCTCCAGCAGTGCCTCTCCAAGCCAGCTCTGCCAGCAGCCCTCAACCTCCTCCTCCCTCACCTCCTGCCCCGGAGTTCACACCGTTTGTTTTTCTCAGCCTGCAAGTTTGTGGGGATGGGGAATGAGCCCCACTCCAGATTTCCTGCCCCAGCCCCACGGTGTGAGGGGCTCTGGGCTGTCCTGAAGCCCAGCGTGGCAGGAGCACGGGCTCCATCTCCCGAACACATTGAATCCCAGAATCCCAGCAGGCAGCAGGGGTAGGATGACAAATTGTTCTGACTAATAGTCTAAACAATGGGAAACAATGGAAGTCAGGGAGCAGCCCATAAAATATGCGGCACGCAGGGGGCTTGGCTATTTTATTTGATTTTCAGATGGATATTCCAGTGGCCAGGATCCATCAGGAATAGAACAACACATGTCAAGCTCAATAAGGGTTTGCCAGGGATGGTGGCGGGAGGATGCAGAAATTCCTGCTCTGGGGTGAACTTGGGAAGCCTGACTTGGAGTCAAGTGCTGGGGAAGAGGAGCAGCTCTCCCTTCCAGGCACAGGAGCATCCATCCCACCTTCTCCGGAGGGATGGCGATGAAGTGCCTGAGCCTGACCCGTGGAAGAGGGGCAGGAAGGCTGGGAAGAGGCGTGGGAAGGCTGCCCGGCTGATGTGGTTGAGCAGACGGGGGAGGTTTTCTGTCTCCTCTTTGAAATTCCTCTGCGTTCAGGGTTATTTTGGAAGTCAAAAGCTGTTAGATTCCCTGGAAGCTCGGGGAGGGAGATTGCCTGGGTTCGTTCTGACGCGATTTCCCTGCACAGCTGTTTGTGCCATCAGCAGTGGGGCTGCTCTTTCAAAAGAAGACATTTTATCCATTAAAAAGAAATCCATAGATGATGAATATGGATTTGGGCTAAGGCTGAGTGATGAAATCCTCTCTGAGGTGCAAAGATCCCATTATCCATCCGTCTGCGGCCTGCCAGGGACCAGCGGTGGGTTCCCTCAGAGACCCCTCAGCTTTCTGGAAGCCTGGAGGTCACTGAGGATGTGAAGGGCTCTCCAGCCAGGAAGTTTCTCTCCCAAGTCTCCTTTCAGTGCTGTGTTTGAGCAGGGCAGGAACGCTGTGAGAACAGCCCTCAGAAGTTGCTGCGAGGCTCCAGCTGGATCAGAAAATGTTGGCTCAGCACGGGGGGGACACAGAGCTGCTGGTGGGAAGGAGGGAGGTGGAAGCGCTTCCCTCTGCCCTCTGAGAGGGGTTCATTCCCTGATCCCACCTGGACCATGGATTTCTGCTGTGGATGGGCTTTCCTGGGTGAGTCTGGCTGGGGAATGCTGAGCCCAGATCTGAGACCTGCAGAATGCCCAGGGACTGGGACCTTGGGGTTGGAGCCAACAGTCCTTGGGGACAGGGTGGCTCTGCTCACAGGACAGCGGAGACATGGCTCTGGATGGGCAGCACCTGGAGGCAGAATGGGTCTGGTGCCATGCATGGGTGCAGGGGCTCTTTTCTGATGCCCTTGTCCCTATCTCAGCATTCCTGGAGATTGTTTGGATTGTAGGATCCAACCACTTCCCCATCCAAACCAGAGATGTTTCATTCCCACTTCCACACACAGCTTCCACAGCCTAATGTTTCCTAATGACCTTAATGGGAGTGACTTGAACCTTGTCCACAGGGTTGGCACAGCCACCTCCTTCCTTATTACACTTGTCAGGTTGTCACTTATTTTTGCATTTATTTTGCATGGGATGTTGGCCTGGAGCTGGCACATGGCCCTGCAGTGCCAGTAGCAATGGTGACAAAGAAATGGTTTGGCTTGGGACGGACCTTAAACCCCATCTCATTTCTCCCCCCCTGCCATGGGCAGGGACACCTTCCCCCATCCCAGGTTGCTCCAAGCCCTGTCCAGCCTCGGACACTCACAGGGATGAGCCATTCAGTCCCTCCCTTGACCTCTTTTCTTTGCTTCTCCCTCTGTGTCTCCAGGGTAGAGCAAGAGGATGAGAAGACAAAGAACACCTGGCGAGAAGGCAGAGAGAGCAGCAAGGCAAATCACCGCGGCAGGAGGGAAATGGAGCAGCTGAAATTGGGAAAAACAGCTCCAAGTTTGTCACTGTCTGCACCTGATGCAAATCCGTTTGCCGGGGGATGTTGGGAGCAAAGAGCAGAACGCTCCTGATTTCACAGGGCTGCGTTGAGAGCGGGAAGATCCCAGAGAGAGCGAGGCTGAGGGGGAAAATAAAATGGACAATGCCAGCCAAACCAAATGGATGCAACCCTCGGCATTCCCGGAGGGAAGCGCTGCCCTGAAGGGAGGGGGCCGGCAGCAGGCCCGGCCAGAACGCTTTAAAAGCCTCCCTTTTAGATGGCATTTGTTCTTCAAAGCCATCAGGGCTCGGGGAAAAGCCGGGCCATTTCCCTCTGCCTCTGACATGTTAATGGCTGTATTTTGGAGTCATTAAATATTGAAATGCAGCGCACTCAGCAGCTGCCAAACCTCCCCGCAGTCCTGCTCTCCCCCTTCTCCTCTCCTCCAGAGCCTTCTCCCCTCTCCGTTTTCTCCAGCGTTCGCTCCTCTGGCATTTCCCCCTCCATCCTCCTCTTCCTCCTTCCCCTGCTTCCCCCGCTCTCTTCCCCAGCTTCTCCCCACTCTGCCTTCCTCCCCATCCTTCCTCTGCTGGAATCTCACTTCCTGGGAAGCACTTGATAATCTGCAGCTTTAATATACTCACCTTGCCAGTCTCCTATTCAGCGGGACTCGGAGAATTACAAACGTATTTATCTGGGTCCACTGGAGAGCGAGAGAAACAAAGAAACCAGCGGGGCTTTTCTAACGAGGAATGACTAATTTGACCCAGGAGAGCCCGTCCTCTTTCAAGCACTCAATTTTCCCCTGGTTTTGCATCCAAAGATAAGGTTGGCGGTGCCAGGGGCGGGGATGGGGCAGTGCCAGCTCGGGGCTGCTGCTGGCAGGGTTTGCTTTACCTGCTCCCTCGCTGGGACCCAGCCTGCCGAGCCAGCCATGGAGGGCTTGGAAAAGCTGCTCTTTGTGGATGGCCCTGCTCAGGGCTCTGTGAGCACCGAGAAATCCCAGTCCCAAAGCTCGTCCTTGCCGGGACCGGGCTTTGTGCAGCTTCCCTGCAGCAGATCCTGACAGCTCAGGGGCTGGGGAGGGGACACTCCAGAGATCCAGGAGCAGCCACGGCTTCTCTGGCACCCTGTGCCAGGGCCTCTCCACCCTCTCCTTCCCAGTATCCCATCCATCCCTGCCATGTGGCCGTGGGAGCCATTCCCTGTGTCCTGCCCCACCAGATCCTTGTCCCCATTCCCTCTCCAGCTCTCCTGGAGCCCCTTTAGGCCCTGGAAGGGGCTCTGAGCTCTCCCTGGAGCCTTCTCTTCTCCAGGTGAGCACTCCCAGCTCTCCCAGCCTGGCTCCATGGCAGAGGGGTTCATTTCCAAGAGAGTTTTCCTTCTGGTGAGCCTGGTTACTCCAGGGTGGATGGGCTAAATTCCAGCTCAGCCCTGTGATCTTACTGGATCCAGACTCTGCCTTCTGGCTGATCTACTCAGCTCCCATCCTGCACTGGATACACATGGAAAGGACAGTGGATGTAATGGATTTCTGGATAAAAAAGAGTATTTAGACCAACAGATTTGGGATTTTTTTATTGCAAATTAGGAGCTGGGATGAAATTTCTGGAGGCTAACACAAGTCCTCTGTGGATTTTTTTTTTTTCCAAATAGAGGAACAAATGTGGTTTAGTGGCACAGACAGGATGAGTGGCCCTGGAGAAGTTGTGCTTGTGTAGTCTGGAGAGAAATCAGAGGCTGAGATGGTTCTGATTGCTTTCCTGGAAAGACATGGAAGAGGAAACACCCAGGAATGCAAGGAACTCTGGAAGGACACTGTTGGCACAAGCACGAATTGGTAGAAACCTGTCGTGAACAAATGTCAGTTGAAAGCTGAAGGAGGTTTCTCCCAATCATCAGATGAGGGAGTTTATAAAATAACTTTCCAGCAGGGTAATTGAGGGAGGAAACCTAACTGGTTCAAGATGGGAGGCTGACAAATTTCAGAATTTCAGTTTAGGATGGGGCTGGATTTGACAGTCTGGCCCCTCTTGTCTGTGTCCTGCCTCAGCCCAGGACTCTGCACTTGTGTAGGGTGGGAGTCCCTCTGCTCCCCATGGAGCTCATCCCTGCCTGGCCACAGATCCATGGGCAGCCCTGCAGTCCCTCTCACCTGTCCCTGACACAGAGGCTTTTCTCCTGGTTAATAAGCCCTGACATGCCAGACATGGAAACTATGAAAATTGGCCAATTTTTTAATATTTTAAGCCCCATCACAGCCTTTGCTGGGCAGAGCAAAGCGCTTTAGGACGCCTTAGCAAGGAAATGGGAACTATCATTTGGGATAATCTGCCTGAGCTGGATTGACCTGCTGATCCCAGCCAGACCCTCCTTCTCCAGCACACCCCTCCCTACACCCAGCTCTGCTGCCCAGATGGGGAAAGGAAAATCATGGAATTGTGATTTAGGTTGGAAAAACCCTCTGAGCCCACCAAGTCCAGCTGTTCCCACAGCACTGCCAAGGCCACCACTGGCCCATGTCCCCAGCTGCCACATCCACGAGGGTCTGGACACTTCCATGGTGACTCCATCTCCTCCCTTCTCCCCTGTTTGTCACACCTTCCCAGCCAGTGGAGGGGCTGTGCCTGAGGCTGGGGCTGTGCAGGAGCAGGATTGGGAGCGGATGCTCGGGCTCCAAACCCTCTCCCAGCATCCCCTCCCAGCTCCCCCTTTCCTGTGCTGCCCCAGGAAGGGCTGGGTGAGATCCAGGCTCCTGCCCGAGCTCCTTCCTTAATCTAAATCAGGGAAAGGTATTTTTTCTCCTTCCTTTTATTCCACCCTGAGTGTTGTGCAGTTGCCACTGACAAAGGAGCCGGAATTCCACGCATTTCTCTGGCTGTTTAGCAGAGCTGCTGCCCTACTCTCCCCTGTCAGACACTAATCTCTCCTAATATTTAACAGTCCCAGTAGGCAGCAGGATTTATCCTCTGGCCTTTCTACCTGTCATTCCATCCCTTCTCACTAAGGAGCCCTTTGATTCCCTTCCGAGGAGAGGTGCCAGGACCAGCGTGATGGATTGGCTCGTGCTGGCAGTTGGAGAAGCAGCTCCATTTCTCTCTGCTCCAGCTGTCGGGTGTTTATCCGGGGCAGCTCCCTGCAGCTGGGAAGGCCCTTGTGCCTCCTTGCAGGGAGCCGTGCGGACGGGCAGGCATTCCAGGCGGGAAGGGGCTGTGGGTGTTAATGCTGCAGCTCCTCAGGGCGCCGCTCCAAACCGCAGCCGGAGCTGTGGATGTTGGAGCTCCCGCGATGATCTGCATCTAAAACCCTCATCCATCGCAGGGAGGAATTCCTCCCACAGCGCTCCCGGATCCCTTCCCAGAGCTCTGCCTCCACATGTTCCCTTTCCTCGGCATCCTGGCTGCCACGGGCTTGGAGGCACGGCCCAGGGGATGAACAGGCTCAGAAGGAAAAGGTGGGAATAGCCCGGGGGGCTGCTGCTGGCAGAGCTGTCCTGTCCTCATCCTGCAGGATCAGATGGCATGGCCGGTGCCAGGGAGGAGCCCACATTCCAGTGAGGATGCTGCACTGTGGGGCAGGGATGCTGCATCCCTCTAACAGAGCCCAGCGATGCTGTATCCCTCTAACAGAGCCCAGGGGTGCTGCATCCCTCTAACAGAGCCCAGGGACAGAGCCCAGGGATGCTGCATCCTGCTAACAGAGCCCAGGGATGCTGCATCCTGCTAACAGAGCCCAGCGATGCTGCATCCTGCTAACAGAGCCCAGGGAGGCTGCATCCCGCTAACAGAGCCCAGGGGTGCTGCATCCCTCTAACAGAGCCCAGGGACAGAGCCCAGGGATGCTGCATCCCGCTAACAGAGCCCAGGGATGCTGCATCCCGCTAACAGAGCCCAGGGATGCTGCATCCTGCTAACAGAGCCCAGGGAGGCTGCATCCCGCTAACAGAGCCCAGGGATGCTGCATCCCGCTAACAGAGCCGGTCCCTGCTCCACGGGCAGGTGCTGGAGCAGCTCAGGAGCTGAAGGGGTCAGGACAGCACAGGAGCTCTTATTGCCACTAACGAGCTCTTTAATTGTCACTTCCTTAGGCCAGGATTGGAAGTGAGCTCGCCTCAGCCTGGGCTCGTGGCTGGCCGGGCTTTGGGGGTCAGGGGCTGCTCCGTGGGCTGTTTCTCCATGGCAAGGGCAGAAACCCAAATCCCTCACTGATGGCCCTTCCCGACGTCACTGTCACCCCAGGCAGCAGGACCTGTGTAAGGACACGATCCAATGTTTCCTCTGGCTGCAGCTCTCTGCAACATCCTCACTTTGCTCCTTCCCCTCCTACCTAAAAGCAGCCAGGACTCGGCAGGGTCCATCAGGACACGGATGATCCTGCAGAGCCATGGAAAACAGGCTCCACAGAATCCTTCTGAAGGGGCCTGTGTTCAACAGTGACCTGTCTAGACCACGATTTCCCAGGATTTCCCTTTCTTCCCAGATATCATTCCTGGAAGTGTTGCAGGATTGGAGCAACCTGGCGTATGGAAGGTGATCCCACCCATGGATGGGCTTTAGGATCCTTTTCATCCCACACCATTCTGTGACCCCATGATAGTCCATCCTGGATTTCTCTTCTTTCCCCAAATGGGGTGAAGGCAGGAGCTGGCAGGACAGACATTCCCATCACCCTCCCTGTCCCTATCTCTGTCCTGTCTGAACATAGTGCTGAAATGTTGGTCACAGCTTGGTGTGACCAGAGTGTGTCCACAGAGGGAAGAGTTTGCAGTGTCAGCATCCATATGCAGCTATTCCAGAGGGAACAGGGAGCACAGTGCCTGGAAGCCTTTGGACACAGGGGGCTTTGTCAGGAAGAGGGAATAACCAGGACTTTTGTCCAGAGGCAGAGTGGGATCTGCTGCTGCTCCACACAGATCAAGTTTAAATCCACACGCAGACAGCTGGGATGGCACAGCCACATCCCGAATCCAGGCCTGGCTTAGCTGCCCAAAATCATTAGTGAAGCTTTCAGAGAGGAGCTGCTCACTGCTTGATACAGCCAGAGCAAGAGGAGAAGCTCCTGGGAATGTTTCTGGGAAGGTGAAATTTGCTCCATGCTCCGGCTCTGGTTTTGCTGTGCTCTTGGTGCCTCCTTGTCCTGCAGTGGGGGGAACTGGCAGAGGCAGCTCTCACCTGTGCTGGGGCAGTGGGACAGACCCAGAGTGGGATGGGAGCTCTGGGATGGTGGGATATGGGATGGTGGGATAAGGAATAGGGAGCAATAGGCTGGTAGCACTGGGGTGGTGGAATATGGGATGATGGGGAATAGGATGGCGGGATATGGGATAAGGAATGGGGAGCTCTGGGATTGTGAGCAGCTGTTCTTCCAGCTCTAGGACTGAGAACCAGGATCTCTCCTCCCACTTTTCCTTGCATGAGAGCAGGGATGAGATGGCACCACTCCCCTGGACCCATCCCAACCTCACCTGAGCCCTCCCAGGGCTCACCTGGGCTCAGCTGATGTGGGAGCCCTGGGTGACCCCGATCTTGCCCTGCTCCAGCTGGGGGGCAGAGAAGAGACAAGGTCCCCCTTCTCCTCCTCCAGCTCCATCCCAGCACAGACGGTACTGAGAGAGAGGAAACATCACTGGAAATGTTAAACTTCTATGGATCTCCAAGTGGACTCGGCCTGAACTTGACTTTGTGGGGTTAAATCCATCATTACTGGACATCAGCCAGAGTGTTTTCCACTAACAGCAAACTCCTAATGGCTTTAAATTGAAAGAAAGCCGGATGAGATGGGAAATTGGGAAGGAATTCTTCCCTGTGAGGGTTGTGAGGCCCTGGCACAGGGTGCCCAGAGAAGCTGTGGCTGCCCCATCCCTGGAAGCATCCAAGGCCAGGTTGGACGGGGCTTGGAGCAACCTGGGACAGTGGAAGGTGTCCCTGCCCATGGCAGGGGTGGGTTTGGAAAAGCTTTAAGGTCCCTTCCAACCCATCCCACTGTGAGATTCCTGACCCAGGGAATGGGGCTATCCCCAGCACAGCCCATAGCTCTGCAGGATGCTGGGGGCTATGAGTGTTCCCAGGGGTCTGGGAGGCTGAGGGGAGCTCATGGAGCACGGCTGGGACACTCAGAATCCCATGCTTCCCCTCCTCCTCCTCCTCCATCCCTGAGGAGAATTCCCATAAGGCATGGGGGGTGACCATCCCTGGCACCTCCTGACTCCATGACAGGACAGTCCTGAGCAATCCCGACATTTCCCTGCCCAGCTGCAAACAAACCCAGCTGGTGCTGTTACCCCTGTCCATGCCCAGCCCCATCCTTCCCCAGCCTGCCTCTGCTGCCATTTCCAGAGCCGTTCCATGATGGATGTGATTAAAATCTGCTCGGAGAGCACTCGATCCTCCCGTGCTGCCTTTGAACCTCGGATCATTAATGTCTCCATATGGGCACCATTTTTCCTTGTCACGACACAGCTGGATCTGGAGAGAGCGGGAGCTGAGGCCGCTTCCCACTGGCAAAACCCTCCAGAGCCTGGACTCCAGAGCTTTGCCCACCTTTGGGAAAGGTCAGGAATATAAATAGGTGTTGCCAGGGGGTCTTCAGGCACCGGGCAAGAATGGAGATGGCTTCTGGAATGGCAGGGAGGGCTTGAAGAGCTCTTTTCTGCCTGTTTTGAACTCTCTCCCTGCTCTCTGCTCCTTCCCCTCCACTGCTCATTCCCTCTTTTCCTCCCTCCCACTCAGTCTGGTTTTTTGAAGGGCCACAATTCCTTTCCAGTTTTATTTCTCATTAAAAATAAATAGTGGTGCTATAATTTACAGCGAGTTTAATTAGAAATGAGTTACGTGAGCTGAGCATTAGGACTTAATTGCTCGTTCCTAAAACAATTTCCTCATCTGAAACGTCCCCAGTTAATGATGATTCATTAAATAGGATTGGAGGCTCCGAGGTGGAGTTGAATGGCTGGAGATTCCCTGTGATGGGGCAACAGCCACTGGGCATGGAGCCCCCAGAGCTAGAGGGGACTGGGATGAGGGCAGCTGAATTCCCTGCAATGGGAATGACCACTTTGGAAAGAATTCCCAGTCCTGGAGCTGGGAGTGTGCCCCCCAAGCACGAGGGGTCCAAGGCTCTGTGGGGTTGGAATTCCCTGGCCAGGAGCCACATGCTGACACCCAAACCCTCCACCCACACCTTCTCTCTGAGATGTGGAACCCCCTTCTCTGTGGTGAGGGCAATCTTGGCCAGCCCTGCCTGGGGTTTTTGGGGAAGGAGATGATTTTCCTGAGGAATGTTGGTTAATCAGAACAGGATCGCTCACAGGAAGCGGGGGGCGATGGTGCTGGGGTTGGGCTGTGCTTTACTTGCGCATTTTTAGTCCAAAAATTCCTAATCAAAACCACATCTGCAGAGAGCAGCCCTGAGCCTGCCCCCAGCCCCATGCCCAGGGAATTGGGTTGTCAGCAAGGCCAGGAGGACTTGGAATGGCCAGGAGGGCACTGGAATGGCCAGGAGGGCACTGGAATGGCCAGGAGGGCACTGGGATGGTCAGGAGGGCACTGGGATGGTCAGGAGGGCACTGGAATGGCCAGGAGGGCACTGGGATGGTCAGGAGGGCACTGGCACTGGCAGGACTTGTCCTTGGTCCCCCAGGTCTGTGCCCTGTGGGGCTGCAGCTCATGGGGACACAGCTGGCAGGGATGGGATGGGATGGGATGGGATGGGATGGGATGGGATGGGATGGGATGGGATGGGATGGGACGGGATCAATAGAATGCAATGGGATGGCAGCACTCTTTCCTCAGTTTTGAGCAGGAATTCCTGAAAAGCTGAAACAAGCACATTCCTTAAAAAAAAAAGAAAAAAACCCACCCCTTTGTTTTGACACATCAGCGTTTTTCCAGGGAGACAAGAAAAAAAAAATCCCACAACAAAACCAACCCCAAACTTTGTCCACTTGATTGGAAAAGTCCATGGCAGATCCTGCTCTGAGCTTCCCCACCCTGCTCCTGTCCCGGGACTGGGCTCTCCATCCCAGCATGTGCCAGAGGTGCTGGAGCACAGGGAATGACCCTCACAGCCCCTGCCTGTCCCGGGAAGAGGCTGAAACCTCCAGGCTCTGCGGGTGGAGCTGCGGGATGAGCCCGAACTGAGCTCTGCTACATGTCCTGCAGCTCCGGAGAGGCTCCGGGCCACGAGGGAAGGAGGGATGGGAGGGAAGGAGGGATGGGAGCCCGGTGAGAGGGAAGGAGGGATGGGAGGGAAGGAGGGATGGGAGGGAAGGAGGGATGGGAGCCCGGTGAGAGGGAAGGAGGGAGGGATGGGAGGGAAGGAGGGATGGCGACCCCAGCGGAGGGATGGCATCCCCGGGACACGCCTGGCCCCGCACAGCAGGACTCTGTCACCTAGCAACGGGAAAGCAATGACAACACTTCCTCGGGTGACAAACATCCCGTGTCACTGATCTCTTTCCGAGGAAGTGTAAACCAGGGAAGAGCAGGATTTGAAGAGGGAGAGAGCGAGGGAGACACGAGCCCCTGGATGACCTCGCCCTCCCTCCCTCCCTCCCTCCCGCACGGCCGAGACCCGAGCAGGCATCGGCGGGGCCGGCCGGGGGTGTCTGGTTGCATCCAGCATCCGTCAGCAGGCGGCTTTCGGGAATGGGGGCAGATAAATAACTGCAAGGAAAGGTCTCAGCTCCAGGGAAAGGAAATGAGTCCCCTCTCAAGTGATCCTGGGCACCGTGATGCAAATAACAGAAAGGGAACAGGGATGGAGGCAGGGAAAGGGCTGCGGGGAGAGAGGGAGGGACAGAGCTGGGGACAGGGGTGAGGGACACACGGGGGGCAAGGAGGGGTTTCCTGGGGAGGGGAATGGTCCTGACAGGGAGAGGAGAGGAGAGGAGAGGAGAGGAGAGGAGAGGAGAGGAGAGGAGAGGAGAGGAGAGGGAAAAGGGAAATGAAGGGAAGGAAAAAGGAAAAAGGGAAAGGAAAAAGAAGAAGGCAGCAAGGCCTCTGCTTCTCTCAGCCTGTCCTCAGATGCTCAGGGGTGGTTTCAGAGCCATGGAGGCATGAGCAAGAGGGACAGGGAGAGCTGGGGTCTGCCCTGTGTTGATTCAAACACTTGGATTCCAAAGGTTTGGGTGGTACAGCCAAGTCCTTGCAGGGAATCCAGGCAGGGCTGCCCTGCTCTGCTCTCGGACACGCTGGGGATCCCTGGAGCTGTTTGCTCCCCTCTTGCACACTGCCACGGTTCCCAGGGCTGTTCCACCCTCAGAACCCAGCTCCAGAGGCTCCCACTCCCTTCCCACTCTGTCTTCCTTGCAGGATTTGGCAGTAGCAGATAAATAAACAGCCATCAATCACCAGGCCCAGCAGCGCTCACCTTACGGGACTTGTTTCCTCTCCAAATACACAATTTAATTTCTATTTAGCTTCCCTTGAATTTTAATGTCGACTTTGGACATAAATATTTGAGTGCTGGGAGAGGGACAAAGTGGGAGCAGGTGATGGGAGATCCCACAGGGCTGTCTCTCTGCAGAGCAGGAGCATCCCTGTCTTCACCCCCAGGATATCCAGGGTTTGGGGACCTCAGGGTCTCTCCTGAGCTCTGGGTTGGGATCCTCCAGCATGGAGCATTGCTCGGGTCCTCTGCCCACAGCCCTGGATTTTCCAGGCCAGGGAGGTGATGCAGGACAGTGACATTCCCAAAACACAGGGATGTGGGAGCAGGAGCTCCTCCCTGGCCAGCAGCAGGGCTGTGCCTCGTGTGCTGTGTTTATGGAAAGCTCTGTAAACTCATCCCAGGCATCCCTGGGGGCTGATGCTCCTGGAGCTTGGTGACAGTTTGTTTCCTTAGGGAATTTCATGTAAGGAGATTTAAACACTCCATGGAAGAATGGCTCCTGAACTCCTTCCCTCTTCCCTGGGCATGGAGCACTCGTCTCCCCCACTGCTGTGGTAGCACAGGGGTGCCCTGGCTCCATCTAGGCAGGTTTCCCTTGTTGCACAGTCCCTGTTCCCATGGGACACCCCAGCCAGGCTGCTGCATCCTGGTGGCACCTCAGGGCTCCTCAGTGTCACCTCAGGGACTTGTGCATGGCCAGGGTTCCTTCGCTGGGAGCCGTCCAGCTCCAGCAGCCCCAGCAGGGATGGGGGAGCAGCAGCCCCTGCAGGGCTCAGGGCTGCTGGGTGATTGATTTGTATTCCCACACTCCCCCCCAGCTCTCCCCCTCCATCCCACATGTGCTTATCCACGGTGGGAAGCAGGTGCAGCTGTATGGGATCCATATGGAGAGCGTTTGGGCTCACTTTGCTGTGGGATAAATCACGGCACGAGGAGCAGAGCAGCAGTCAGAGCCAGCCAGGGCTGCTGCTTTGGAGGGAATGTTTTCCAGCCCCAAACCTGCTCACAGCCTGCTCTGCTTTGCTGTTATCTCAGGGCTGTTATCTCCCTCAGCCTCGTGACAAACACCTTTTGCCTGGAATCACGGGATAGTGAGGCTGGAAAAGCCCTCCAGGATCAACTCCATGCTGTGCCTGATCCCCACCTTGTCACCAGCCCAGAGCACTGAGTGCCATGTCCAGGTGTTCCTTGGACACCTCCAGGGATGGGCACTCCAGACCTCCCTGGGCAGCCCCTGCCAAGGCCTGAGCACCTTTTCCATGGAGAAATTCCTGCTGCTGTCCAACCTGAGCCTCTCCTGGCACAGCCTGAGGCCGTTTCCTCTCATGGCTTCACAAAGCCCTGCCTGCTCTGCTGTCCCACAAATGGTGAAATGAGTGCATGAAAGAGAAGCAGTTTGCACCCAGGATTGCCTGCAAGAGGAATCCCAGAGCTGGAGATCTCCAGCTGGATGCCATCAATCCCTGTCAGGAAAAAGCCCCTGGCAGGTATGGCTGGAGTGACCAGAGCCTGTGTTGGTCACAGTGTGTAAATAAAGCTCGTGTCAGCCAGGATGGAGAAAGTGATGGGACAGGCCAGGACTGATTATCCCAGTAAATTTAGGGATGAGGCTTGACTCATCCTCATGCCAGACCCCAGCAGGACAGCAAACATCCACCCCACCACAGCCCCCCCTCAGGAGCCACCAGGACCCTGTTGTTCACATTCCCTCCTGCCCTATTCCTTCACGTGCTCATTCCCAGCCTGGTTTGGGTGATTTTAACCTCTGGCCCCGTGTCTTTCCCTTGATCTCCGTGGAGTTTATGGAATGAGATCCATCCCCTTGCCCTTTTCAGCTCAGAGAAAGCTCCCCCTGGCATAACAGAAATCCAAGAAATCAGCAGCTCAGGATGTTGGTAATAAGGCTGAATCCTTCCTAAAGCCAGACACTCAGCACAAAGAGGGGTCAGTGATCCCCGGGCTCCTTCCCCTCTGCCTCCTGCCCTCTGTCTGGGGGATGATGGGAAGCAGATGAGGCAGCTCTGGACACTTGGCTGCCTCCAGGTACATTCATGGTTTGTGTCTCTGGGGCAGGCACAGGACCCTGCTCGGGGTCCAGAGGAGACACAGACCTCCCACCCAGAGACCCTGGAGCACTCCCACATCCCGGCTGCCTCCTGGGCTCCTCTCCTGGGAAGCAGCCAGGGGCAGGGCAGCAGCAGCAGGGAGGGAATCTTGGGCTGGGATAGGACATGGCAGACACAGCCTGGGCATGCAGGAGGGGTTTGGGATTCTCAGGGTGTCTCACTGAGCTCCCTGGAAGCCCCTCAGAGCCTGGAGACCCCCCTGCTGAAAGGGAGGCTTCAGGAGTGGTGTTTAACCCTCTGAGGGCTTCATGCAGTGCCTGGGAAGGGCCCCTGGATGGCCAGGGAAGCAGATCCATCACCTTCCCTCCTTCTGCCTGCAGGTAAAATAAACATGGCTGCAAAAACACGGGGCAGGGTCACTCCACTTGCTCCTGCACATCCCGACTCTCACACTCTCTCTGTCCCTCTGGTCTCACATTCCTGTCCCAACATTTTCCTTCCTGGCTGCCCCAGCACCCCATGGAGCAGCTGGGGGTGCACGGAGCCCCAGCTGGGAGCAGAGGGGATGGAAACACCGTGGAGCTGAGGCTGAGAAGCTGCCAAGGCCCATAAATAAGGGAATTCTGTTTGCTTTCTCCTTGTCCAGCCTGTACAAATATTTACTGCCCCAGTGACCCGTACAGGCAGCACAGGCAGCAGATCCTGCAATGGTTTAGGTTGGAAGGGACATTTAAGGATCATCTATCCCCTGCCATGGACACCTTCCACCATCCCACATTGCTGCCAGCCCTGTCCAGCCTGGCCTTGGACACTTCCAGGGATCCAGGGGCAGCCACAGCTGCTCTGGGCACCTGTGCCAGGGCCTCTCCATCCTCAGAGAGAGCAATTTCCTTTAGGGATTTGCAGGTCCATCTTGGAGCAGCTGGTGGGACTGGAGAGCAGAACCAGGTTGCCCTTTGCCTGCCCTGCCATCCGTTGGGGGTGAGGAAGGAGCTCGGGATGATAATGGATGGGAAAGTGTTAATTGCCCCCCTGCCCCCAGCCCTGGCTCAGGAATGCCACACTCCACTGGCCCAGCTGGGATTTGCTGGTGGGAGGCTGGGCCAGCCCCTGTCCTGTATTTAGGGCAGGGAGGAGGAGAAGGATGGGATGCTTTGGGTCACCTCAGGGCTGTGGGTGAGGTGTGGGGACCAGAGCTGGTCTGAGAGTCTTGGATGAGTGACTTGTGCCTTCTGGAGAAGCTCTGGCTGATTTCTTTGCCTTTAGCTAAAGGTTTTCCCAAGTTTCCCTGCAGTCAGATTTTTGGTGGATGCACAGGCTGGATACAGCTCAGATAGCACCAATGGAGGAGCAGAGATGTTTTCCCTCTCCAGATAAGCCTGCCCTTGCTTTGTCTTCCCTCTGACCTGCTGCATTACACGCGTATCCCTGTAATCTTCCTACGAGAGAGCTGGGAATATATGGAAATATGAAATGTCCTCCTTGCCCTTTCAGCATCCCCAGTGCTGGAGAAGTTCTGCATCCAGCCTGACCTGGGGCTGAACAGCTTCACTAACAGCTTTCTTTTGCAATATCGCAGCCTGGAGGAGTTAATTATCTCCAAATATTGAAAAGGGCAGATGGATTTTGTCAGATTTCCTTGGCTGTGTAATTTTGGTGCCCCAGAGATGCTGTTTGGTCTGCCTGGGCTGAGTGACACCTCATTGCACCCGGGTGCAAATGTCACCACGGTGCAGTACTGCCTCCCTCTCCTGGTGTTTGCCCACCAGGAGAAGTGGTTTTTCCAGGCTGGCCTGGCTTTGTGGAGCTGCTGATGCTCCCAGCTCACCGTGGCCAGCTGGGGATGGACCCCAACAGCTCTGCAAACTTCCAGCCCTGGATTTAAACCCAAGTCTGGAGTGGAAGGCAGAGCTGCAGCCCCAGCTGGCTCAGGCTGACACATAAATGTCAGGGAGAGCTTGGAGCACATCCTGTGTGGATGGGGGAGAGGCCAGTTATTCCTGATGAGCAGTCCTGGCTCCAGCTGCCTGGAAGGCGGCCCCGTCTCGGCCCCTCTTTCATCACTCCGTTCCTCGAAACTCCTCTCGGGGTTTTTGGGGAGCTGTGCTAATGCTCTGGCAGGGAAAGGAGGGGTGGATGTGAAGGTTTGCCTTCCCTGGGGGGGTGTGTTCCCCTTTCCCTGCCCTTGGCTCTCCCTTCCCTGCCCACTGCTCCCGCTGTGGTAGAGCAGAACCCCGGCGGCGTTTAGGGACAGGGATTTTTGGTGTGGTGCTTAGCACAGGAATAAACTCTCCTTTATTTTTCCAGCTCCTCCATCCCCTCTGCTTTAGATGTGCCACCAGGTTTAATGTGCCACTGGGTTTAATGTGCCATCGAGTCCCGGGTGTGCTCAGCCGAGACTAAATCGAGATGTTGCTGCTGAACTCCCTTTAATCTCCGCTTGTTTGCCAAGCACAGCAATCTCCCCACGCAGCTCTGGGAGGCTGGCGAGGTGGAGGTGACTGCTAAAGAGGAGGCAAACACACCGATTTTATTATTTTCTGGGGTTTAACGCAGGAATGAACTCCGGGAGACCTTTGCAAGGCTCCCCTTCTGTTCCTGGGCAGAGCTTGACTCCGGTGTTGGGCGGAATCTGGGTCAAACAGCTCAAGGGCCTGTCTGGGAGGGTTTGCCAAGTGCTGGAGTTGATTGGATCGGACTGGGGAGGGCAGTGACCACAGAGCTTCCCCCGGCCTCCAGCTGCTTTGACTTGCAATGCAAATGTTTTCTCCCCTCACCTCTTAATGATCCTTTTTCCCCTCGCGGGTGTATAATTTCCCCTGGAAGTCTCCAGTGAGTGGTTTCCATCACAGTTATTTGTCCCTTTCTTTTCAACTGCTCTGGAATTGCAGAGCTGGCATGATTTGGGCTGGGAGTAGATTGAATTGCAGGATTTCATCTCTGGCTCAGAGCTGCCTTCCATGGGGCTGCAGCCAGAGACACCAAACCTGCTGGAATATGGAGCAGGGGCTGACACACCAAACCTGGAATATGGAGCAGGGGCTGACACACCAAACCTGGAATATGGAGCAGGGGCTGACACACCAAACCTGGAATATGGAGCAGGGGCTGACACACCAAACCTGGAATATGGAGCAGGGGCTGATACACCAAATCTGGAATGTGGAGCAGGGGCTGACACACCAAATCTGGAATATGGAGCAGGGGCTGATACACCAAACCTGGAATATGGAGCAGGGGCTGATACACCAAACCTGGAATATGGAGCAGGGGCTGACATACCAAATCTGGAATATGGAGCAGGGGCTGACATATCAAATCTGGAATGTGGAGCAGGGGCTGACACACCAAATATGCTGGAATATGGAGCAGGGGCTGACACACCAAACCTGCTGGAATATGGAGCAGGGGCTGATGAGTGGCCTGGCTTGCAGAGGGAATTTTGCTCTGGGGGAGCAGCAGCGCTCCCCAGGCCTGGGATGGAGGAGGAGAAAGGAATGCTTGGCTCGGAGGAGACGGGGAGGAAAGGGAGAGAAAATGCTCTTCTGGGGGATACGATTGGAAAGACATCATAGAGGAGGAGTTCATAAATCCACGGGGCTTCTCCTGGCCAGGCTGATTCATCTGCACATCAAAGGGAGCCGTGAGCCCCTCGGGCAGCAGCAGGGGATGGGGAGAGGGGGTGGCTGAATGACGGGGCCCCCACATGTCACCCCCAAACACGTGTGCTGCAAAACACCTCAGAGGCAACATCTGGGGGAAAAAAAAACATTCCCTGCAGTCTGGGATGTGCTGTGTGTACCTGCCTGGAATCTCCTCCCTGAATGAGGGATGCTGGAGCAGCACTGTCCCAGTGAGTGCCAGCCCTGTGGCTCAGCTCTCTGGCAAGGAAGGGAGGGGAGCTGCAGGATCCCACTCCAGGAATGAGGCTTGGGTACTACAGCTCCATTAAAAATCCCAAAGGATCTCATGGATTTAAGGAGAATACAGGGCATGTCCGTGCAGGACGGGGTGATGTCACTGTTCCCATATAGAATATATTACCCTGCTGCCAAAATACAGATCTGGGGACAAAGGCACACAGGGATTAGCCTACATGGTGTGGGAGGAGAGGACAACAGCTTCAAGGGAATACTGGGAAGGATCCACCTGAAATATTCCTGGTCAGAGTTTGGGCAAAGCATGAGGAGCTTGCAGCCCTCCAGGTGCTCTTTCCCATGGCACAGGAACATGCAGGACCTGCTGATGTGGGAACTGGGGACCCTGTGAGATGTCACATCTGAGCCACTGCCCAGGGAGGTGCCAGAGCCCCTGGCAGGAGCTCAGCCCATCTCCCAGCAGTTTTTCCTTTCCTCCTTGGTGTTTCCAGAGCAGAGTGAGCAGCTCTGGAGGAGAAGGCTCCATAAATCAAGCTGCTTTATCACTAGGCTGCTGCAGCTCAGCCCGGAGCTGGCTGTGGGATGAGTCCATCCCTGCCTTCCAAAGGTCAAGCCTTGAGCTCCCGACTCAGTCCCTACAAAGGCAGAATCCCCCTTGAAGCACTCGCTGGAGTCTCAGCTGCTCTATAAATAACACAGGACCAAGGGGAAGCTGAGCCCAGCTCTGAAGCTCGTGGAGTGCTTGGGGATCCTTGGAAACGCTCGGTCCTGGGGTAACTTCCGATTTTAGCAGCAAAGGCAAGAACAGAGGCTCGGATCACAGAGTAGGAAAAGGTTTTTTTCCCTTTTTCAGCTCTTCTCCAGCCTGACTTCCTCCCTTTGACAGAGGAGTCCCTGAGAAGTGCAGCCTTGCTCCGAGCTGTTTGGTCTGATCACCTCACAGGAGATTTTTAGGGCATCACTGGGAGGATTCAAAGGGGAGGGAGTGCGGCAGGCAGATGGAATTTGCCATTCCTGCTGCCCTCTGCATTGCCCTGCTCTTTGTTTCGCTCTATCCAGCTCTTTTTTTCCCAGTTTGGCTTGCTGTTCCCAAGGGAGAACGAGCTGCGGCTCCTGGAGACGCAGGCGGTGCCCCAGCCCCGCTGGCCCCGCTCGATCCTGCCCGATAAATCACCCTGATTCCGAATTGATCGCTCTGGGACGTGGAAGAAAGCGCAGTGGGCGGATTTCCCCCATTAGGGTGCATTGATCACCATTACCGCGTGTAATCAGGGTTAATCTCAGGATTAATTGGGGGGATTTGCTGATGGAAACGATCGGCAATTTGTGTTACTTACTGCTCCATTCGCCTCTAATGGCTTAATCAGATTACAAATTAAAAGTGGCTTCTTCCAGAGGATCTCCCTGGACTTCAGCAGGAGCACTTGGAGGAGGCAGAGCCGGAGCATCTGGTTTGCGACTCAGGGATCAATTATCCCGACAGGAGCAGGGATGGAGGCAGGGCTGGAGGGAAGAGCTCCAAAAGGAGAGCACCCCGGGGCTGCAGCAGCTCAGGGCCAGCTCTGCCCGGGCTCTTGGGGAGCTGGGGACAGAACAGAGCCTGAGGAGGGGACAATGGGGCATTTTTTAAGGGTTCCTCTGATGTGGGAAGGGGGAAAAAAATCCAGTTCTCTTTTGGTTGTGCCAGGCGCGTGATGCAGAATCCTTGAGGTTGGAAAAGCCCTCCAGGATCGAGTTCAAACTGACTGATCCCTACCTGAGCACTGAGTGCCACATCCAGTTGTTCCTTGGACACCTCCAGGGATGGACACTCCAAACCTGCCCGGGCAGCCCCTTCCAAGGCCTGGCCACCCTTTCCAGGAAGAAATTCCTGCTGATGTCTGACCTGAGAGCTGGGATGGCTGGCTCTGGGTATGCTGGCACTGACAGAAGTAGTTCTTGGGCACTTTGGGGTGGGAGCAGGACTAATTTTAGCTCAGTAAGCCTTTAAACAGTGTTTCTGCAGCAAATACATTAAGGTTGATGAGCTGAGACTGATCAAACTTAATGACAGAAAGGGGTCTTGTCCTGGAAAGATTCATCAGGCAGCAGCTGAAAGCCTCTGAACTCCATGGGTTCAGTAGATTATAAAGCCAGGAGGGTCTATCCATGAACATAAAGGATGCAGGAGAGAAGTCTGGCAAGAAGCAGCAATCACCTGGAACTCCCCACCCACAGAACAGGCCACAACGGGGAGAAATCAGGAACTGTCAAGTCCAGCTCTGCTGTGAGCAGGCAAAAATGCATTTATCTGTTCCTTGGAAGTGCATTCCCATCAATTCACCTCCACAGCTGGGGCTGCAGGGAGGTGGGGAGGCTCGCTCTCACCTCATCCCTAATCTGGGCCATATCGATTGAGGTTTGATCCGTGGCAGTCAGAAGTGCTGGAAATCTATTTATCCAGCTCTTTATAAAGACATTAGCAAAGCTGAAGGGGGAAAAAAAAAAGGGAAGGGAATGTTTCAAGTGGCTGCTGACAAGTTGGAGCAGTTTAATAAATCACTGGTAATAAACTGCCTCCCGTGTGCTGGGAAATGCCACTGGCTGCCCTGGAAAGCCCTTGGTGATGGAACAGGCACCAGTCACAGCTCAGAAATCCAGGGAAGGGGGCTGGGAATGAATTCTGGCTGTTCCCTGCTGTTACAGGTGAGGCTGTGCTGGGATGCGCTCTCCGCTCCGTGGATAAATCCAGGGGCAGTGTAATTCCTGGGGAAGGCGTCTCTGCCAGGAGCTGCTCCCCATCAATGAGGGGCTGAGCAGGAAGGGGCAGCCCCTTCCTCATTCCTGGCCAACACTCCCTTCTTTCCACAGCATCCTTATCTCCCTTGCAGCTAGCACAGGCAGAGCCCTTTTCCAGGGAGGGAGGCAGCAGCTCTGAGCTTTTGCCATCCCTCTCTTTTGGGATTAGGGGAAGACCCTCCCCGCTTTTAGCAAAGCCAGCAGTGCCAGCTGCTGCTCCTCACTTTTTTCAGGCCTTTGAAATGCAGCAGCTCCAGCTGGGGTGGGATCCTGGGGGCCAAAGGACACAGATTTGTGCAGGGAAGAGGCAAATCCCAAGGATGGATTTCAAAGAGCCTCAAAGGTGTGTTTAGACTAAGGGGAGGGGAGTGCCAGGACAAAGGGAATGGTTTCCCACTGCCAGAGGGCAGGGTTAGATGGGATATTCGGATGGAATTCTTTCCTGTGAGGGTGGAGAGGCCTTGGAATGGTTTGTCCAGAGCAGCTGTGGCTGCCCCTGGATCCCTGGAAGTGTCCAAGGCCAGGCTGGACAGGGCTTGGAGCAATCTGGGCCAGTGGAAGCTGTCCCTGCCCATGGCAGGGGGTGGAATGAGCTGAGTTTTGAGGTCCTTCCCAACCCAATCATTCCATGATCCATGGCTCTGGAGAGTCTAGGCTGGGAAGGGACAGGATCCTGGGGCTCAGCCAACCCAGCAGGGCCAAATAACACCTTAGGTAATGAAGCTCTGGGAGTTTTTGGTGTTTTCTGACAGCCCTCAAATCATCCCATTTCCAAATCAGGGCCATGGGATCACTGTGTCAGCCACATCAGGGAGCTCAGGGACATCTTGCTGTGCCCATTATATTCAGGGGAAAAGGAAATATTTTTTTTTTCCACTCTTGATTTGTCTTAGAGTTGGGAACCTGCAGCCTTTGCAAGGGACCTGCTGAGAAACTGTTCTATCCCAGAATATCCACATGAAAAGGTGGAAAACCCCTGTGTGAGAGCTGCTCTGAACACTGCTGTGCTCCCAGGCCATGAGGGGCTCCAGGAGAGCTTTGCAAACCATCACCTACAGAAATCTCCTGCTCCTCAGGCACATTTCTCCATAAGCAAAACAGAACAGGGATGAGAGGGTCACTGGTGATTCCTTATTTTTATTTGGATGCAAACAGAGCCACAGCATGAGATTTGTGCAG
The DNA here is from genome assembly GCF_051311805.1 of Agelaius phoeniceus. Classification (NCBI taxonomy): domain Eukaryota; kingdom Metazoa; phylum Chordata; class Aves; order Passeriformes; family Icteridae; genus Agelaius; species Agelaius phoeniceus. The sequence goes on along the minus strand of NC_135278.1, from coordinate 15,177,312 downwards.
ATAAATATTATTCCTGGGGGAAAGTAGGCAGCTGTAAAAAAAATGAAGACTTTATTAGCTTGGGGGATTTTTTTCCTCTCCACCCCATATGGGGTGTAGAGAGTGATTCCTTTTTCTCCTCCAAGCTCTGGCTCTGAGGAGCTCAGCTGTGCTGTGTTCCTGTGCCAGGTGTGATTCCCAAAGCCCTTGGCAAGCAGGAGCTGCTCTGTTATTTGGTTTTTTTACTGTTTCTTTATTAAAAAACTCCAGCCCCAGACAGGTCTCTCTGTCTGGTGCCTTCCTGGGGCCTCTGCTCACCCCTGGCATAAACAGCCCAACATTTCCATTGCTCCTGTGTATTTCCAAGCCATCCCACCTGGATCTGCTCCCAGATTGCTGCAGGTCTCCCACATCCTCCTCCTCTTCCTGCAAAGCCCTGGCAGCTCCATGACTCCAATCTCCCGTCTCCCTCCCAGCCAGGCGGGTGCTTTGCCCCCTCTGCTGCCTCCTCACCATCCAAGGGACCCAAGCCACAGCTGGCTGGCACCCTCTGCCCTCAGAAATGCTGGATTTTGGGAAACTCCCCCACCCCTCCATTAAGCTTGCTTCTGCAAGTCCTTCCAAAGTCACTCCCTGCAGCTTGAATCTCTTTTCCAGAGCCTGAGCATGTCCAGGACCTGTGGATCTTCCCCATCCAGACCAGGCTGAAGCTGCAGGATCCCCCCCAGTTTTTCCAAATGTTTCACCACTTGGTGAAACACCACTTTGTGTTTTCCCCCTCTTCTGCCCCCCAACAACCTGGGATTTTTCATGGCACAGGTGGGCCAGAAGATGCTTTTCCTCCTTCCCCAGTCCCTGCAGCTGTGGTGGAATGGGACAAGCAGGGCTGGAGGTGGCTCAGCACCTCTGGGATCATTTCCCAGCCCAGGAGCTCTTGGCTGGGCAGAGGAGCTGCCGCCTTCCCCGTTCCTGGATCAGCCACATGGGTTTTATGGTTCTGATTATCACTTTTTCCCTTTTGGAGGAGGTTTAAGAGCAAGTGCTCAGAAAACAGTGTTGGTGCTTGGCAAGGCGACCGCAGAGCCCATCTGTTGCTCCTTACATCGTTCAGCTGCTCCCTGCTTCCCATGCCAGCCTGATTCCTGTTAAACGGAGCCTCCCCAGGTCAGCAGAGCCAAGCAGCTCCTAAATTAGCCGAGCCATTAATCAGGCCCGTTCGGGTTAGTGCAGGGTGTCTACGCCCTCCCCCTCCCGCCCATAAATTAAGGAGGTTTTTAAGATCTCCAAGGCTTCCCTGGGATCGCGTCCTCCGTGCCCTCCACCCCCTCCCCGGCGCTGGTGACAAGTACACACAGCTTAATTGGTTGGCATGGGAAAGGGCTGACATTAATTGGCTGTGTTTGGCACGCGGGCTCCCCGTGCCTCCCAGGGATCTTATCAATCCCATCTCGGCGAGCAGCGGCTGCCAGCGAGATGGGGCTGATTCCTCCCTGCTGCTCCCGCTGCTCCTGCTGCTGCTGCTGCTGATGGAAATTTGGGTTGGATTTGGCTGTGGAAGAGCAGCTCCCCAGCCCAGCTGGCAACGCCTGCAGCGGCTGGGGAAGGATCTGCAGGCATCTCCTCCCTGGGGATGGGATGGGATGGGATGGGATGGGATGGGATGGGATGGGATGGGATGGGATGGGATGGCATGGGATGGGATGCGATGGGATGAGATAGGATGGGATGTGATGGTGCCAGAATTCAGGACACCCCTCTGGCTGTCCAGAATGGCCAAGACCCCTGCCAGGGGCTCAGAGACCCTGTTACAAAGCCCAAGACACCTGTGGTTTTGATTATGACCCATGGAGCAAATTACCAACCTGGTATGATGATCTGCAAGTCACGACAGTTTAAATAGAATGGCAGTGAATTTATCACAGGGTGAAAAATAGATTTTTGGGGTTTTAGAATGGGGGTTCAAGGGACAAGATGGAGGAATCTGGGTGTGTCCAGCCTTTCTCCTTCTTCTTCTTGGCCTCCATCTTCTGCTGTGATGTTGGCACTTTTAGATTGGTGGGGCTTGGAGCAGCCTGGGATAGTGGAAGGTGTCCCTGCCTGTGGCAGGGGATGGAATAAGATGAGTTTTACAATCCCTTTGGACCCAAACCACCCTGGGATTCTGTGGATTTTCAGTGGGAATAGAGCATCCCTCCATCCCGTGCAGTGATGATGTCCCCTGATGCCACCTCCTTCAGTCACAGCCCCCTCTCCACCTCCAGCTGGAGATCTAGAGCATCCCCAAACCCTCTCAGCCCCCTCCCAGACCCTCAGCCTCCTTTCCAAGGCCCAGAGGGCTCTTCCCAGACCTAGCACCAAAGCCAGACGAACTCCCTAAACATCCTCTCCTGTGGCTCTCCCTCAGGGAGATGGGACCTCAGCCTGACTTCACTGCTGGGAAGCTCAACCACATTTCCCTGAAGTTTTGTTTCATTCACATGATCCCTGTGCTGTGAGCAGCCTCCCTGCCCCGCAGTGTTTATGGATTCCAGCTTTTTGCAGGATGCTGTCATTCCCCCATTTAGCTGCTGCTTGCTTGGAGTAGGCAGATGCTGCTCTTAAAACATTTCTGCCTGGATTTCTCCAGCCTCTGGATCATTACAGCCTCCCCTTCAACCCTTCTCAGTGTCTCAATATCTTTTGAGTGATGAGAGCCTTCAGGAACATCCCTCAACCCTGTTTAATCCTCCCTCTCCAGCCCAGTATAAACACCCAGAACATGTGTACAGAAAACAACCCCAGATCCTGCCGGGAAGGTTTTTCCACTCCAGCCAGGATTATCTCCCTTGGGCAGAGGCTGGGAAGGGGCACCTGGTGCCAGTGAGAGCTCTTGGTGTCCCTGGGAGCTGCTGGACTGTCCCCAAGGGCTGGTGGCAGTGCCAAGGAAGATGTTTGGGAATCAGGTGGGTGCTGCCCTGGGTTTGTGCAGCACTGGGTGATTGGGGGGGGGGGGGGGGGGTTGGTTTTAATTGTAATCAAACCTATTTTTGTAATTTCAGGAGAAAAGTATCCAGGCATCCTTGGCACGTGGTCCTTCCCCATGGTGGGTGCAGGTCTGGGGGGTGGCACCAGGACAGGTGAGTGGCAGTGATTCCCAATAATCTGTCACTGGGTGCCTGCACTGATTTCTTGGCTACCCCATCCCTGGAGTTGTTCCAGGCCAGGCTGGATGGAGCTTGAAGCAATCTGGGATAGTGGAAGGTGTCCCTGCCCGTGGCAGGGCGTGGAACAAGATGGGCTTTAAGGTCCCTCCCAACCCAAACCACTCTGGGATTAAACCCATTATTCTTGTGTGCAGGAATTGCCACCCAAAGTGGGAAAAATTCCGCTTGCTGCTTGAAAATCCCAAATTCTGAATTTCTGGGAGCATAACTCATTTGCCACTGAGCCCTGAATCTTTGCTGATGAGGCTGAGCCCTCAGGAATACATTCCAGAGGGCAGGGAGCTCCAATCCTCCCCTCTCCCTCACTGCTGGCTTGTCTGGTCCTGCTCCCCAGAGCTCAGCAGGCAGGGAGGGCTCCACGAGCTCCTGGCCCCATCCTCTTCTCCAAGGGAAGAGCTGGGAAATGCTTTTTCCAGGGTGGGAATGGCACACGGACAGACCAACACCTCAAAAATCCCTGGGGATGCTCTGGGACTGCTTCACACAGGTTTCCCTGGCAAAATTGGGAATTTGGGATGACTCCTTCCTGCACTGCTGCACACACTCAGTTGAGCTTTACTGGAAAAAATGGGATATATTTATTCCTTCCTAGTGCAGTTTTTAACCTCTGCCCTAAACTGCAGTGGGATATAAAATCAGATAGGATCTGTTGCTATTCATTATTCCTTGTTTTCCATCAGATCCTCCTGTTAAACCACTCTGCTGTTGCAATGCTGAGACGTTATTGCAGACAAGTGACCGGGCCTGAGCATTCCAAACGTCTGGCTAATGAGGAATGAAACTGGTTCCCAACAGGAGAATGAAGGCACTGGAGGGAATTAGATCCGAGGAAAAGAAGAAATCCTGGAGTGTGTGGCTGGAGTCTGTGACCAGTGTGTGACCGCACTGACTTTATCCATCTGATATACAGGTTAATCATTATTTTATTTTATAAAAAATATAAATTAAATTCATAATATTCCAAGTTCTCTTTGGGAATAAATATGTTTTCACTTGTCCCAGTAAATGAGTGCAGGAATTCACTGTCCAGTGGAAGCTGAAGACTCTGTTGATGTTTGAGTTCATTGATTTTGTGAGCAGAGTTGTCCAAGGGACCTGTTTTGTGAAGGATTAACACTCATCCAGGGAAAACAAAAAAAAAATGAAAGCCAGAGCAGAGGGGAATTATCTCCCTTTCCCTCCACTTGTACAATTAGAGAGGGTTTTCTTTGAGCCTGGGCTTAATTGCACTTCCATTGGCAACTCCAGCAGTCCCTGCGTGTGTTTGGAAGGAGCTCCCCACTGCAGGCTGGTTTTGCTGGGCACCTCGGTGTGATTGGCCATTAAATCCTTTTCAGGGAGAATTATCCCTGTTTTCCAGGGTGCCCCTCCCTCCTTTGCCTTGCTCTGCCTTTTGCATTTCCTAATATTCCCTCAGCTCCTTATCTCTTGCAAAAGCCCCTCGCTGAACCATTTGTCTCCTCCCTTGATGAGATCCATGGCTCCGGGAGAGCAGCTGGCTTTTCCCACTGAACGGGATGGTCCCGGGGCTGCAGCAGCTCTGCCCGCCTTTTAGGGGCTTCTAGGGAATAAAGGAGAAGTCCGGGAAAGAAAAAAAAGAAAAAAAAATAGGGATGAAGAGAGCAAAGCAGGGTGAAGTGAGCCCAGTGGTAAATCCATCCCTGGAGCTGCGGTGCAGGCAGGAAATGATCTCTTAACACCGTGCACCTGCATCCCGGGAAGAGCATCCAAAAGGGGCCCAAGCCGGCGGCAGGGTCCGCGGGAATGGCGCTCCCGGCTCCAACTGCTGGGAGCTTTCACTTCAGTCTTCCCTCGGCTTCTGGCTCCTGCCTCCCTGTGCCGGATGTGCTCTCCCTTTCCTTGTCCCATGGGAAATGGAGCTGGTGTTGGTGAGCATTGTGGGAGCAGAGGAGCTCTGGGGTGGGGGATGCTGGCAGCGCCTCGGTGTCCTGCACTAAAGCCCCCGTGGTTCAGCACCCAGAGCAATGCTACTGAGGGGCTTCTGGCATCCAAATCCAGTCTGGATCCATCAAACCCGGGATCTCAGAGCTCTCCCACTATCCCATGCCAAAGCTCCTCATCAGGAAGGAATAAACGTGGAGACAGATGAAAAAGTGCTTATCCCGAGGCCGGGATGTGGCGCTGGGCGCCAGCGCGGAGCCTCCCCGGCTTAACCACGCACGGCTGGAGAGGAACATCCAGAGCCCCGAAACCAGAGGGAATGTCCTGCCCAGCCAGGAATGCGGGCAGGCTGCCGGCAGGGCAGGTGGGAGGGCGTCGCGTCCCTGCTCTCATTAGTCCCTACTCTCATTAGTCCCTGCGCTCATTAGTCCCTGCGCTCATTAATACGGCCGGGGCTGATGCGTCTCAGGTGCCACCCGGAGCACAGGTTGGACCAGGTCTGCTGGCTCGGGAGTGACACGAATCAAAGCTTCCGGCAGAATCCAGGGCTGAGGGTTCTCCCTGACCTTGAAGGATTTGATGTGTCTGGAAAGGCTGGGAAGTGAAGTCACGCAGCAAGAGGATCCCCAGGAAGGCCGGCTCGCCCATCCAAAGGCACTCCCTGTAAATCCCAGGGAAGGTTTCCAGGGGAATTCCCCTTTTCTTTCCAGCACAGGCAGTGTCCCCACGAACAGCTGCTGCCTGCTGAGCACACCTTGCCCTCTCCTCCAGGGATCCAACCTCTCGCAAACCGGGTCCTGCCCCGGCTCAGCGCTGCGAGTCCACGCTTGGGTCAGCGTTCCCAAATTCCCTGCGCTCCCCTCCCCACCTTCCAGATGAGGAGGAAGAAAGGGGTCAGAGCGCCTTTGGCAGCTGAGTCCTAAAGCTTGGAAAGGCCTGAAAGCAATTCCCTGCAGCTGCTGCCGCAGCAGCTCCGGCCCCAGCCGGGGCAGGACTGTTCGGATTCCAGCGGGATGGGAGAGGTGTTTTCTCCAGGCTCGCTCCCCCTGCCCCGCGGGGGGTTCTAACGAGGCGATTGTGGGATTTAAATCCATGATGGTGGGATTAGGCGTTCCTCAGCCGAGACTGTTCCACATTCTTTACCCCTGATTTGCCACTCTCGTTCCCGCACCAGAAACCAGCTCAGCGCAGCTCCCTTCCAGCTCCAGCGCTGGAACTTTCCAGCCTCAGCCCCGCGTCCTTCCCAGCGTTTGTGCCTTGATTTAATGCTTTGATTTGAAAGTTATTTTTTACAATAAGAGAGAGATGGGCCCTGCCAAGAAAAGCAGTTTCATAAAACGCTGAACATGACTTGCATTCTGTAATTGCAAACCTGAGAGACTCGGAGTAATTGACATTTTGGATGGATTGCAGGGGATCGTATTTAATCCTGAAAAGCAGGTTCCAGGCACAGGAGGAACTGCCAAGCCAAACTCAGCCTCCTTGCCGGGCTTCTACCATAACTCATTCCCAAATCCAGCCAGCCCAGTCCTGAACCTAAATGTTTACATTTTTGATTTGCTAAGATAACATTCCTGGGTCACTGAAACGCTTTGTCAGGGAAGGGCTGGAGGAGACAGCGGGAATTAGTGATGCACGGCTCGGGTGGGATGTGTGAGGGATGCTGGTGCTTCCCAGGATCACAGATCCCACATTCACCCAGGTCTGACAAGATCTCCAGGATCACTGAGTCCAATCTGTGGCTGATCCCCACCAGAGCAGTGAGTGCCATGTCCAGGCATTCCTGGGACACTTCCAGGGATGGGCACTTCAAACCTCCCTGAGCTGTTCAAATGCCTGTCCATCCTTTCCATGAACAAGAGACTCCATGGAGAATTGCATCCATAACCTGATAGCCAGGGGATTTCAGTGAAGTTTTGCCATCTCCCTGCAGGTTCTGACCCTGTTTGCGGGGACAGAACTAAATGTGTATCCCATTCCATGGAGGTGATTCCTGAAGCTGAATGTTGGAGAGGTGTGCAATGGACTCAGGGCTGCTGGGAGCTCCATCCATGAGTGTGTGAAATTCCATAAGTGTGGGAGCAGACACGAATGAAATTCCATGGAAAAGTGACTCAGTGCCTGTGTATTTCTGTCAGTTCTGACTCCGTGCATGGGTGATTTTATAAATGTGTGGGATGTGGCCGAGGCTCAGGAAGTGCATCGGAAGCAGGAGCCAAACTTCCAAGTTTGGCTTCCAAGCAAAGCCAGGGCTTCTCCTTTTCCTTTGTCTCCAAACACAGCTCCTGTAACAGATCTGCCCCCCATTAGCGTGGTTTACAGCCTGGCTATAAACATTTGCTTCTGTTTGAAAAGCAACAAATATCAGCGGAAATCTGTTCCCAGCTTTCTGCATCCCGGTAAAGGATCCCAGGGAAGTGTTTCAAGGCCAGCCCTCTCCTTGGAAGCAGAGTGTTTACATTGCTGTAGATTTTGGTGGAGCAAACACTCATTTCCAATGGTGCAGATGGAAAGAAAGCAGAAAACTCAGGGATGTCAGAGGGAATTACACACCCCTGACCCTGAAAATGAGGACACAGCCCCAAAAGCATCATCAGAGTTCCTTTTGGATTGGGATGAATTTGGGCTCAGTGATTTGTGCTGGATGGGGCCTGAGGTTTGAAGTTGTCACCTCAGAGATGTCCTAGAAGGGCTGCAGGGGCCTGGAGTGGCTTCTCCAGAGGGAGGCCACCAGCACTGGGCCAGGCTGGTTTGTGCCACCCCTTGTAGCCATGCCCAGGATTCAGAAAGGGTTAGGATGGGGCTGGATTTAGTGCTATGTGCTGGAAATGATGGAATTATAGAAGTCCAGGATGGTTTGGGTTGGAAGGGATCTTCAAGATCATCTTCTTCCACCCCCTGCCATGGGCAGGGACACCTTCCACTATCCCAGGGTGCTCCAAGCCCTGTCCAGCCTGGCCTCGGACACTTCCAGTGATGGAACAGCCACAGCTTCTCTGGGCACTGTGTGCCAAGGCCTCCCCACCCTCAGAGGGAAGAATTCCTTCCCAATATCCAATGTAACCTGCCCTCCTTCCTGCCATTAATGCCCTTTACCATGCTGGGGAATGAGCTGCTCTTCCCCTCTCCAGGGGCAGATTTTCCAGCCCAGTTTAGGGACAGTCCTGGTGTCAAGACTGGCAGTGCTGGGACCAGTGATTATTTACCCAGCTGCACATCTTTATTCCTGCCATGCCCGTTGTTGTAGCCATTTTGCATATTCCATTGTGGAAGAGGGATGGGGAGGGGGGATTTGAGGCCGGGGGCGTGGGGCTGCTCCGCTCTCTCCCGGCGGCAGCGGGAGCCCGCGGCTGTCGGGACATCCACATCTGCTCCCGATTTGTGGACAATGGAGCACCAGCCCCTGGCTGCACACGGATGAGCTGTGACAACTTGACAGCCTGCCCAGGAATTCCGACCCAGCCGTTCCTATCCAAAGCCATCAGCGCTGCCTGAGCCAACGCTGGAAGGAGGGAGTGAATCATCATTTCAAAGGGAAGGAAAGAAAAGAAGAGTTGCTTCTTTTTTTGGGATTTGGGATGAGCCACATCAGAGCTTCCCTTCATCTGGTCCCAGAGGTTCTGGGAGCAGCAGCACAGGAGCTGGGATGCTGCAAAGCAGGGCAGGGTGCTGCTTTTGGTGGTAACTGCCCTCTGCTCCTGGATGGCCCTTGAATGTCCCCTCGCCCCTGGAGCAGCCAGGACACGGCAGCAGCTCTGTCCAGCCCTTCCCTGACTGCAGACAGAGAGGCAGAGAGGGGCTCTCCTCCTCCTCCTCCTCCTCTTCCTCCTTCTGCTCCTCAGGTGCCCCATCCCAGTTCTGTGCTCTCTGGAGCTCTGCTCAGCCCCTGGATGAGGGCAGGAGGGTGTTTGACCTCTGCAGCTCATTCTGGAAGAAAATCTCTGCTCCTGCTCTCAACTGTCCTGCAGAACATAATTCTTCCTCCCATCCATCCATGGATCCCATCCCACACAGAGCAATAGAGCACAGTGAGCTCTCCTGACAATTCCTGAGTCACGACTGGGACTGCTCAGCCCCTCTTCAGGCTCAGGATCTCTGCCCCAATCTCACCAAGTTCTGCTCTCTCCATTCCCTCCCAGAGCACCCTGCTGAAGGACAGCAGAGCCTGGAGAAGGATGAGGATGTCCCTGCTCCATGAGGATGCTCCAGATCCCTTCCCTCCCCCGGCACAGCCAGCAGGTGTAAAGTAGGGCTGAGCCAGCCTGACAAAATGCAAGGGACCAAAATTTCATTACCTGGCTCAGGAGCTGGGGCTGTGACCTTGGGGATTAATTAGATAAACAACCCCCTTGCACAGAGCCTTCTCTAAATGTCCCAGCAAGGCCCCATTAAGGATTTTGCTGTCACTAACCTCAGCCCTCAGTGATTTAATTAGACAATTAGAGGGTGCTTGGGAATGCTCTGTAGTACCCAGAGATATTAACACCATTTGTATTTATATTTAATGACATTGCAGAAGGGACTTTAATTATTCTTTCTTGTCTTTAAACTTCCAAGCAGGAAATTTTCCTCTGACTTCTGCAGCCTCTTGCAGGTGCTGTCACTGACTCGTGTCCCAGGGCCAGAGCTCTTTGCCATTGCTCCTTGGCAGGTAGGTTGTTCCTTGGGATGCTACAGGAGGAGTAGGAACCAGCAGGGTAAGGAACAGGGAGTGTCCCTTGGCTGTGCAGAGGTTTTGTGGGGCTCTTCAGGACTCTAAAATCCATGGAAGGTTCAACAACTGTCCGTGGAAGAGCCACCAGCACATCCCTTGATCCTTGGCATGCTGTAAAGAGCAGGATGCTTCCTGGCACAACAAGAGAGGGATTTGATGGATGAGGAAAACAAAGCCCATCCTTGCTCAGGTCCTTGGCAGCCTCTGAGTCACCCAGAATATCCAATAAAATCTGGGGCTGGGAACAGGGTCCAGCTGCCAGCAGCTGCAGTTGGGATCTGAGCTGGAATCCCTGCAGGAGCAGGGGCTGGAAAAGCTTTGTCCCAGCCCCCTCCTCACCCCCACCAGCCCTTCCTCCCTGCCCTCCCAAAGATGCCATCCTTGCAATCTCTTCCAATAATTGTGTTTCCCCTGGATTACAGCCCCAGTAATACAATTAAGCCTAAATAATACAGATGAAGTGGGGAATAATTTGATTTGCCAACTAATGTTTGAGTCGAGGGGTTTTTTTCCCCTGTTTTCCTGAATCTACAGCTGACAAATCCCACAACCATTCCCCTCTCCCTGTCCTTCAGTGAGACACGGACACAGAGCAGTGATTCATCACAGGGGTTGGATGCAGCCTGCTGAAAACCACGGATGTTTGTGTTGGTTTATGCATGGAAGGGGTGGGATCCCCCTGGGAGCTCCTCGAGGCAGTGAAAGGGATTGTCTTGGATAATCAAAGACAATGAGGGAAAGTGGGGTCAATGATCCGTTTGACAAAAGCAGAAGGCAGAGGATGCACGGAGCAATTCCAGAGCTGGGGATGTGACAAGAGGCTGCTGCTGCCAGGAGCCATCTGGCCAGAAGGGAGAGGGGGAGCACCAGCCTGTGGAATGGGCACCTTGGGAACGGTGCCTTCACACCTGGAGCCTTCGGGCATGACACAAGTGAGCTTGGGGCCATTCTGAGAGTTCCCCGGGACAGAATGGGATGTTCTGTTACACAGGATGGGACATTTCACCTGACAGAGCCACTGCTGGTGTCCAAAGGCATGAAAAAACCCTTTGGAAGAGCCGGTGTAGGTGTTGGGATGTGAGGTGCTTTTCCAGGTGATTGACTGGAGACAGCCCCTGCGAGTGGTTTCAGAAGGATTTCTGCGGGGAGTCACTCAGGGTCAGGGCTTTGGAATGTTCTGCTGCTCTTTTCCATTTGCAGAGGGTAAAAATATGAGAGAGGAGCTGGAACAACCTGTGTAAATAAGGAATAAGAAAGGAAAAATAAAACTGCAGGGAGCAGCTTCCTCCTGGGCGCTTTTCTCGCTTTTTTCTTTTTTAGGCAAATCTGCTGCTGGCCCTCAGCACCTCCCAGCTGCCCCTAAGCCCCACTGTCCCAGCAAGCCAGGAAGCAGTTCATGCTCAGGCTACACCTGGGATGAGCTGATTTCCAGGGATATGAGGGATCTCTGCAGAAAAGCAATGCAGCAGGAGCCAGGCTGGGCCAGCTCTGGAGAGGGCTCTGGTGGAATAGTTCCTAAATCCTTTTTATTCCTGGTTTACTGAAAGAGACTGAGGAAAAAAAACAAAAATACGTGGCTTTGGGTGCATGCCTCAAGTTCAGAGCCCAGCCTGCCCTGATATCCCATTTATTTGGAAGGGTTAGTGCTGGTCCAGGCCACATTCCTGCCTCCATCCCAGGCAGAGCAGCAGTCAGGGTTAGGTGATGGCAGGGAAAATTCCAGGATGCTTCATTCCAAGTAGATGTGCTCTCTGGGCTGCCAGACAGGGAAGGAAATTGAAAAAATAATCTCTTTCATGTGGGTTTGGTCCTTGTTGTGAGGAGTGAGGCTGGGATTAACTGTCCCACTGGAGAAGGGCCATGGAGCAGGGGCCCTGCTGGAGCCATGGGAGGGAGCTGGGGGGAATCTGGGGGGTTTCCCAGTGCTCCCAGGGTCTCCCTCTGCCAGACCTGGTTTTCCATGTTCTGGAAAAGCCCAAGGACAGACCTGGAGCTCTGTGGGCTCTGGAGCAGCCCCTGTGCTGAGCAGGACACGGGCACTGCTGGGGGCTCTCTCTGGGACAGCCCCTGTCCCTCTGCTGTGGCAGTGGTGTCCCCACACCCAGCTCACCCCAGCAGGGAGGAAATCCCAGGGTCTGGACAGGCACAGCTCGGGGAGGAGCCTGTTCCAAAGGGAGATGGATGCAGCTGCCTTCCTCAGGAGGACAAGGTGGTTCCTTGGGGGACAGAATTCACAGAATCACAGAATGACCACGTTGGAAGAGACCTTCAAGGTCATCAAGCCCAACCCAGCCCCCACAGCTCAACTAAACCCTGGCCCCCAGTGCCACATCCAGGCTTTGTTAAACACGCCCAGGGATGGCGACTCCGCCACCCCCCTGGGCAGAACATTCCAGAACTTTATCACTCTTTCCATTAAAAACTCTGTCCTCATATCCAACCCGTATTTCCCTTGGTGCAGCTTGAGGCTGTGTCCTCTGTTCTGTCAGTGCTGCCTGGAGAAAGAGCCCAGCCCCACCTGAGCACAGGCACCTTTCAGGGAACAATTTCTCCCTGTCTAGCAGAGAGGGAGTTGGAATGAGATGATCCTTCAGGTCCCCTCCAACCCAAAGCAGTCTGTGATTCCATGACAAGGGAGCTCAGCTGTGCATGGATGGAAGGGGCCCAGAGCCAGGGAAAGGTGCCTGGGAAAGCCTGAGCTGCTCCCTGATGGAGGTGCAGGGAGGGTGCTGATGTCCCACAACATCTGCCTGGGATTCAAAGTGTGGCTCAGGGCTCTTCTGTCACTTAGGCTCGGCTTAAAAACGATGTTTGTTCCCCCTCATCCAACTACAGCCAGGAAATATCCCAGAGCAGCGTGGGGAGGGATGAAATGGAGCCTGGGGGAGGGATGGGGAGGTTCCCCAGCAGCAGGAACTCGCTCCTGCCCGAGGCACAGAGTTCAGCTCAGCTCTCCAGAGAGCCCGGGCCATTGCAGCAGGGATGGAGGGTGTCCAGCAGGGCTGACATGATGGATGGGGAGGAGAGTGAGGAGGAAAGGCTGAAATGAGCAGTTTCATGCACTCAGGGGCTGTGCCAAAGCCCGGAACTCCTGGTTTTCCCTTGGCATCTGTGAGAGCAGCCTGAGCTCTGCTGAACAAAGCAGCCGAGCCTCCAGAGCTCATCCTGTGCTTCCCAGGCTGGGCTGGGGGTGACCCAGGGCCTGTCCCAGCACACACCAGCTCTGATGGACACTTTCCAGCCCCTCCATGTTCCATGTGAGCTTCAGGAGAGCGATCCCATCCCAAACGCTGCCCGAGCGCCCTGGGAGCGCGGCTCTGCAGCGCTGGGGCCAGGAACGGGCTGGGTTTGGGAGCACAAGGGATCAATTCTCTGCTCTCCCTCCAGGCTGGAGCTGCTCCCTCCCTCCCAGCACCAACACCTGCAGTGCCCTGCACTTGCACTCAGCTGCCCACCTCAGCTCTCACCTGCAGAGCCCAGGCCTGGATGGGTTTCCCAAAGGAGCAGAGCCCTGGGGCCCTGAGCCATGGATTAACAGCCACAGGGGACAGCCCTGCCAGCCAGGGACATCTGGGAGCCTCCCCAGCTGAATGTCACCACTGTCCTGAGCAGGGGGAAGCAGGGGAGGGTGTGACAGCACCATGCACTGGGGACCTGGAGCTGCTCAGCAATGGGGTGACTGAAGGAGCCCAAACCCCCCAGTCCTCTCCCACATCCATGGCCAAACATTCCCCAGTCCCCTCTGGGCTGGGGGCTCCAGGAAGGCTGGAGGGGGATCCCAGAGCTTTGTCCATGAAAAGGGCAGGAGGCACAGCAGGATTTGTCCTCCAGCCAGGACCAAACTTCTCCCTCCATGGCAGCTGCTGTCCCTCCCATTTTCCTCCTGGCAGCTAAGTTGTTAATAAGCCTCCTTTTCTCAGAGTCCATTGAAATGACTATTTTAAAACAACTACAGATGTGCTAAATTGGCTCAGCATAATAGGATGAGATGGAGAATAAAGGTTTCCCCAGTGGGCTGTCGCCAGCACAGGTAATTTATTACCTGGGTGGCTAATTACACGCTTCCCAGCTTTCCAGGGTGAAAACATCTTGATATTTCCTAGTTAAGGAGCCCTGACACGAGTGAAATGACCAGACATGTGAATAGGAAACATGGTGATGAAGTACCTGCGAGCTGAAGAATGCAAAGGAAAAGACATTCTGCAGCCAGGAAAAATGAACTGTGGGATTTCCCCCAGCACCTTGGGGGAGCGGGGAAGGGCTGCACCCCTCCAACGCCAGCCAATTCCTGCACTTTCTGCAGGAAAACGGCTGCTAACTGAATTCCAAGCTGGGGGAAAAAAAAAAAATCCCTCCTGTAAAGCAGAGAGGAGAAAGAATTTCATGAGTTCTGCACAAGCACTCGTGAGCTTTGGGGGCTGTGGGAAGGGGAAAGCTCTGCAGTCCTTCCCTCTGCCCGGGGCTGGCAGCACCCCCTGGCCCTGCTGATGGATATTCCTCCCCAGCAGAAGCTCCTGTATGAGAAGCTCCCTCATTCCAGCAGAACCCTCCCACCTCCAGCTCCTCTCCACCCTGAGGAATCACCCCTTCCCCTGGTGCATTCCGAGCAGTGCAGGTAGGAAACACATCTCCATTATTTCTGGTTTGTTATTTGATTATAAAATGTAATGTTTGCTTGGTTAATGGCTTTGAGACAAGGTATCCTATAAAATACACACTCCGTGAACACAGCAAATGGGCCAATTTTCCCAGGATTTAAAATCAATGGCTTGGAGCAAATCCCATCCAGGAGAAAGATGCCTGGTGGAAGTGCCTGTGGCAGCCCAGGGCCTCCAGCCACAGCACAGGAGCTGGGGTTGGCAACTGCAGGGCCAAACAAAACTTGGATAAAGGATTTCTTTTTGCCTGGCCAAACTGGAGTGGTGGGATTGGGCTGGATTGTGGGCTCAGTGCCTGCTGGGTGACTCATTCCTGTCACCAGCTTTGGAGGCTGCTGAGGGTGACCTGACCTTGTCCCACCTTGGCCAGCAGAGGGGACAGAGCTCTGCCTGCTCCTGGGAGCTCACCCTGGGCTTGGAGCTTCCCATGGGGACAGGAAATTATCTCAGCTCAAATGGAATCCAGGCTTCCAGGGCCCTGGGTGCTGTTTTAGCACCCAAAACCCACCCGGCAATGAGGAGGTACCTGGTTCTTCTCAGGTGCTTCCCACTCTGTTCAAGATCCCGTTGTTTACTGAAGGAAACTGTCCTGGAGCTGGCACAGCTGCCAAGGAAATCTGAGCAGGAAACTTTCCTGGAGGCCATGGGAAGATTCTGGAGCTCTTCTCCCTCCTGACTTTACAGAAGGGGCAGGAGCAGAGATGGCACCACCTGGGAAGAGTCCTGAGCTGCTCCCTGGCTCTCTGCAGTGGGGGAGCAGCAAACCCTGTTTCGTCTCTCTTGGGACCCCATTTCACAGCAGCCAGCAGGGAAGGATGGGGCTGGGTGGAGCCATGGCCAGGGATGGATGCAGTTCCAGTGGTGCCCAAAATGTGGATCATAGAAACATTGGATTATTTGGGTTGGAAAAGACCTTAAAGCTCATCCAGTGCCACCCCTGCCATGGGCAGGGACACCTTCCACTGTCCCAGGGTGTTCCAAGCTCTGTCCAACCTGGCCTTGGACACTTCCAGGGATGTGAATCCATTCTGGGATTTCCAGGATAAGATCCCATCTGCTGTCGCATTGTAACACTGAAATTCTGTGCATTTTCCAAAAAAAATCCCCATATTTGTGTGACACATGGGGCTGGGGTGATCCCGACTTTCTCTGGGAAGGGGAGAGTTGGGGATAAAGGGAAGAGCAGGAAACGAAGAGTTTGGGCTATGAAAGGGGCTTCATCCCCAGGGATAAAAGGGAGGGAAATGTGTGCGTGTCTTTGGATCCGCAGCATCTCCCAGAGCTCGAGGTTTCTGCTTCTTTATCCTTCGACTCCTTCCTTAATGAGAAATTAATTAGCCTTGTAGTTCCTGCTTGGGAACTTGTAAACACTCAGCGCTGCCTGTTGCTCTCCCCACCTGGGTCCCACCCCCGTTCCCTGCAGCCCAAGATATCTGACAAAAACACTCCCGAACAAAGCGCGCCGGCTGATTCGCGGAATTATCGGGGAGCTGGAGCAGGCATGAGATAATCGGCCGTAAATAGCGGCTGATTGCGCTTCCTCCCACCCCCAGCGAGCGGCTCGGGGCCACCGGGCCGGGAAGTGACCGGGCTGGGGATGTCCTGGATGCTCCTGCGGGGGATGATGCTGCGGGCTCCACTGCCTCGCTTTTGGGAAAAAAGAAAGGAAAAGCAGCGATTGCTTGGCGGTGCTGGTTGTGATGTCCCCACTGCCATGTCCTCACTGTGATGGATGTTCTCACTTCCATACCCTCATTTCCATGTCCTTCCCTCCTTGTCCTCCTCCCACCCGGGCTCTGTGTTGTCCCCGTGCCTTGGGCAGCTCCCGATGGTTCAGTGCCTGGCAGAGGAAGGCTCTGCAGCTCTGCAGCCCTTCACCAAGCCCAGCCTGAGTATTCCTGGGCTCTGCTGCTTCATCCCAGCCCTTCTCCAGCCTCTCCAAGCCCACCCTCATCCCTGCCAGCAGCCACAGCCTCTCCTGCTCAGCAGGGAGCTGGAATTGCACAATGGAGCATCCTCAGGAACACATCCAGAGCCATGCAAACACATCCCTGACACTGCACAGGACCTGTGAGCAGGATGTGCTCCCAGAGAAGGCAAACAGTGGTAAAAGAGGTGGGAACAAGGCTGGGAAAAGTGGGCTCAGCCCAGTGGATCACATTGCTGGGACACACCCTGGTTCCATGGCACGGAGCAGGATCATCTTCGTGCCAGGACCTCATTCATTTTCATTAAAATACCATTTTTCCAAAGGGAGAAGTTTAATTGGCAGGGAAATCATGGGATTGATTGCTGCAAATTCAGAAGACAAGGAATGCTCTGAGGCCACAGGGCAGCAAAGAGCACGAGCTGTGCACAAACTCCAGCACTGGGCAGTGATGGGGCCCTTCCCACTCCCACTGAGCCAAGGAGGATGGACCCTGTGTGCAAAGCCTGCAGCAAAACCAGGCTGCTTCGCCCCAAAATCCCTGTCCTGCCCTGCTGGTGGCACAGCTGCTGATGTGTCAGGGGACAGCTCTGCAGCCCTGAGGCCAGCCCTGCTGCTGACACTTTTCCCAGCACAGTCAGGGAACAGCCCAGGAGTTTCCTACCCACAGGAAGGTGGGTCCCACGAGCAGGTTTGGTGGCAGGGAACTCTCCTGATGCTCCTTCCTCCTGTGCTGCTCAGCTGATGGGACAAAATGGGTTTGTGTCATTTCCTCAAGGAGGAAATGTGCTGTTCCAAAGAGGACTTGGAGCTCCTTCAGCAGTGAGTCATGACTTTGTGTATAAGCTAAACATTGGAGCAGAATCATAAATAAATAAAACTGCCTTCATAAACTGGAAATTAAACACATCCCGTCCTTGTTTGTGATGCACCGTGATTCATGCTGCTGCTTCCTACTTCAAGGGTTATTTTAAACCAGGCTTTTCAGGCTCTTTGTGCCTTTTATCCATCTCTTGATTTGCCCTGTGCTGCTGCTCGAGGAACGTTGTTTGATATGATAACAAATTCCACCCTCGTGTTCCCTCTCCTCATGCTGTGTCCTTGCAGGGCTGGTGGCAGTGGCAGGCGTGAAGGAGCTGGCCTGGAGGCTGTGGGACATTCTGAGTTCACCAGGTCACCTCCCTCTGCACTCAGGGCTGAGGAAACACTGCCTGGAGCAGGAGCCAGAGCTGGAATCTGCTCACACAGGGCTGGAAGTGCTGATCCCACCTATTCCATTCCCCAGCCCCTCTCCCCTCCTCCCTATAGCAGCAGCAGAACTGGAGCAGGCAAAGCTGGGTCAGGCACTCGATGACAGAATAGAATCATGGAATCACAAGATCCTTTGGGTAGGAAGTGGCCTTAAAGTTCATCCCAATCCACCCCCCATCCACTATCCCTGGCTCCAAATTTCATCCAACCTGGCCTTGGACACTTCCAGGGATGGGGAGCCACAGCTTCTCTGAGCACCCTGTGTGCCAGGGCCTCCCCACTCCCTCTTCTTCAAGATCAGACCTCATCAGCAATTATTTTTTTCTCACCAGGATGGTTTCCAGCTGGATCAATTCCCGAGCCTCACTCCCCAGGAACAGTGGGAGGAGCAGCTGAGATGCCACCACAGCAGATCTGTCACCCAGGGGAGAGGTGGGGAACAGCCCAAACTCTTCTGTACAAAGCCTGTGCTCAGCTGCCCTGGGATCCCTCCTGTCCCAGGATCCCTCCTGCCCTGGGATCCCTCCTGTCTGCATTGGACATCCCCTGTAGAAGCACAAATCACTTACAAATGCAGAGAGGTGAGAAGGTGCCTTGTACCCCAATCTCTCCCACCCTCCTCCTCACTCCAAATGGGATCTAGACACTGCATTAGACCAAAAAAGCCATTCCCACAATGCCTGATCTATCCCAAATTTTACATTTCAAGTGGGAGCTGGCTGGTGCTCAGAGCCACCCAGCCAAAACTCATCCTGCTCTGCCCTCACAGCTGTCCCCCAGCCGAGCCCTGCTGCAGCACTGACACCACGGTGGAGGCACAGCAAGGATATTTTGGGATGTTTTGGATCCTAATCCTGCCCCACCAGCCCTGGCTCCGGGGTGTCTGTGGCGCTCTGGGCTCAGGCTGCTCCGAGGGCTCTCTGGGTGAATAGGTCACCTCAGGCATCTGGGGTCACCTTAGGGTTACCCTGCTCCTCATTTAGGCCAGGAAAAATAAGTCTGGCTCTGCCAACCCTTGGGCTGTGAGGAGGAGTGGGCTGGGTGACCTGTGAGCCATTGGTGTCATTTTCCAGGTGGGATGTCCTTCTCTGCCACTGCATGGAAGGGTTTGGGCTGAGGCTGGGAAGAACCAGGCTGGATTCTCCTGGTGGGTGATGCCAGGAGCCTTGGTGCATCCCAGAACGTGAGCTGGGGAGACAGAAAGGGCCTGAACACTGCACACTCACCCTAATTCTTGTCCTTTAATCCAGGTATCCCCTGAAATCCAGGTATTTCCTCCTGCTTGTGCTGTTCCCTAATCACAAAACACTGGGTTCATCTCTTCCTTAACACTGAGCCAGATCCTGCCTGTGATCCCACTGTGTTCAGAAACCCCAGAGATTTCAGTGCAAAAGGGTCCAACTCCCCTTCCCCAGTGAAATACCTGCAGGTCCTTGCTCCAGCTCTCATTCTCCAGCTAAATCCTGCAGTTCCCACCTCCAACTCTGTCTCTCCAGTTAAAAACCTGCAGTTCCCAGCTCCAAATTCCCTTCTCCAGCTAAATCCTGCAGTTCCCAGCTCCAACTCTGTCTCTCCAGTTAAAAACCTGCAGTTCCCAGCTCCAAATTCCCTTCTCCAGCTAAATCCTGCAGTTCCCAGCTCCAACTCTGTCTCTCCAGTTAAAAACCTGCAGTTCCCAGCTCCAGCTCTCCCTCTCCAGTGAAATACCTGTGATTCCCTGTCTTGGCAGAGCTCAGCTGCTGGATCTGCTCCCTCCAAACCAGGCTGGAACACGTCAAGCAGGAACATTAAGTGTTTTTCCAGCTGTCTGGAGCTCTGGATCCATAAAACACACGCTGATGTTGAACCTCCCCACCTCACCAAGGAGATGCCAGTGATGCTGGGATCGCTGGGTTGTTTTGGTTTTATTCTTTTAATGATTTTTAGAACTTGGAGGAAATCCTTGCCAAGGGTGATTCTTCTGCAGGTTGGGTGGGTGTCACTCCTTGGCACAGGTAGGACCAAAGGCAAGTGAGACCATTGCCAGCACAGCTCCAACAGGTGCCACCCTGGAGGCAGAAGTCACAGAATCCCAGAATGGTTTGGGTTGGAAAAGACCTTATAGATCATCCAGTGGCACCCCCTGCCATGGGCAGGGACACCTTCCACTGTCCCAGGTTGCTCCAGGACCTGTCCAGCCTGGTCTGGGACACTTCCAGGGATGGGATACCCACAGCTGCTCTGGGCAATCCATTCCAAGGCCTCCCTACCCTCACCGACTCCAGAGGGGGAGGTGGAACAGCCCTGAACATTGGACTCAGCTCTGTCTGTTCCTTGCAGCAGCGCTGAGATGCTTGAAGACCCCAGTCCATGCCAGTTGGTCCCAATTTTGGGTGGAATAGTGCATTAACTGGGCTGGTCTGAAACCAATTTGAGTCCATCTTTGAACCCGATTCCTCCCTGAGATTGTTTGGGATAGACCTGATCCTAAAGGGAGCAGCAGACAGAGCAGACTAAACATGCAATATTAAATAGCAAGTGCTAATATGAGAGCCATTAAACACGAGCCCTCTCCTGCCTCTGGAGCAGCTGGAACTGGGGCTGCTCTCCCACTGACAGACCCTGGTGCTACCGAAACCAGGCCGGCCGCACGTGGAGGGATCAAATTGCTGGAATGAGGGAGAAATTCCTGTTTCCTGCTGCCAATCTTTCTGCCATTCCATCCCCTGCCCCTGCTCTCAGCTGGGGTCCTTTTCCCTTGGGACATGTGGGAAGGGGGAGTGTGGCTGTCCAGCTCCTGGCTCTGGGAAGGTTGGCAGGGAGGCTTCTCCTCCAGCCTGCTGGAAAATTAGAGAACTCTTATTTTGTTTTGGGATGAATCCAAGAAGTTTTGATGTCCTGGGAGGGATCTGCTGGCCTTGCAAAAACTTCTGTCCTCCCCTCTCTCTCTCTCCCCCAGCACTGGGATAAATCCAAGAGAGGGTTCCTGGATGGTCACAGTGATGGGGAGTGCATGCAGAGCACCCAGGCTCAGGCCAGAGGTTTTCCAGCTGTGCTGGGAACAGCGGGGACAGGGAGGTGTTGGTGCAGGAAATCACCCAGAGCAGCCTGAGAGGAAAGCCCCCGAGCTGCATCCCTGTTTGCTCCATGCTTGTCCTGCACTTCTTTCACACTTCACTCTCCCTCTGGGTGAAATTCCAGGAGAAACTGGGCAAAAATCAATAGGCAAGTTCCCCATGGGCTGTGTGGGCTGCAAGAGTGAAGGAATGAGAGAAATCCTGACCCCATCCCTGACCCCTGAGCAGGATCCCCATCCCATTGTCAGCAGCACCTGTGGTCTGGGATCCTTGCCCTTATCTGCTGAGCTTTTCCCCTTTCCTGGAGCCTCTTGATTATCACTTCGGAGCAAACCTTCCACTTGACTTAACACTGACCGATGTCCCATCCACATATCTGTCATTCCTTACAAATGAGCCAGGGATGTGGATGGATGGAGAGCCTGCCAGCCTTCCAGCCCTTCCCCTTTTGGGATCCCTGCTGGCAATGGAGCTGGGGCCCCTCCTGGTGCTCCCAACCCATGCTCCCTCTGCTTCCTCCATCTCCTCTGTGAGGTTCTGGAAAACATCCTTTCTTCTTTCCTCTCTCTCTCTCATTGAAGGGATTTTTTAGATGTTTCAGTGAGCCAGCATCCTGAGGAGCCACCATCCCAGCTCTGCAGAGGTCAGGAGTCTCCCCATATCCTGCATCCCAAAAGATGGCACAGTCTGACTCTCCAAAGGGGCTCCTGCTGGCCCAGGAAGCACCAACCCCCCGGGCAGGAGGGACCTTTGCTGGGACAGGAGGGACAGAGCCACTCCAAGCCCTCCAGGGCCCGGCTCCAGCACCCCTCTGTCTGCTCCATGGATTTCAGCTAAGGTACAAACCCATGGATGATGGATTTGTCAAAGGGTTTTCATGAGAAAACCTCTAAACTCTGGGTTCTGGTTCTGCTGTTCCATCAGTGCAGCCTTCTGAGCAGAGGCTCCAAATCCTCCTGGAAGCATCCCCGTGGTCCAGCAATTCCCCCAGACTGGCATTGTCAGGGATTCTTTTGTTCTGAGCTTCTCCAGCTCCAGCAGCCTCTCGAGTGCCTGAGCACCAGCCCCTGAGTGCCTGCCATGGGAGCCTTGTTCCTGTGTCTCTGAGAGCTGGAAGTGCTCGGGAGGCTGAGGAAAGTGAGGAATGGCCTGGGATGATCCCGTGCAGAGAGGCCCTGCACTGATCCCAGAGTTATTAGGGCTGGAAGAAAGCTCCCCCAGCTCACCTGCTCCACTTTATCCTGCACATCAGGCTGGTAAACCATCCCTGTCAGATGTGTGCTTAGCCTTATCCTTGGATATCTCTGGGGAAAGCAATTCCGCAGCGTTCCACTGGCTGAACTCGTGTCAGAGCTATAAAGGTTTCCCTGATGTTTAACTTTCATTTTCTCCACTGCAACATAACCCCATTATGAGGCTTTGAGCTCCTGGATGGCTCCTTTCCCCTAAGCCCCCATTTTGAGGAGCTGGGAAGAGCTGGGATGAACTGACTCCCCCTTGGTCCTGACACAGTTCCAGCCAATTCCCTTTAATTTGAGTTAAGGTAGGCAGAGTTTATGGGATCAGAGCAGGTTTTAAACGGGCTTAGGCGGTGCTCAAATGTCCTCTTGTGAGATGAGCTGGGCTGTGGAGCTGCTGCCCTGGCTGTGTCTCCCTCCCCTGGCTTGGGAATGAGGAGGGAGTGACCTCCCTAAGGGCAGGGGGGCACACAGGGGGTCAGCAGGTCCATGGGGAGGAGCCACAGTGGGGAAATGAGATCTCAGTGGGATTTGAGGGTCCTGTTTGGGAATCCCTGCCCTCTGTCCCCTGTGGGCATCCACCCTGGCCTGGCACCCAGCGTCTGGAGTGGGTGGGATGTACAGGGGCCTCCCCATGTCCTGCCTGGAGAGAGGGGAATTTGCTGGATCCCTGCTCCCTTCCTTCAAAACCCCCTTTTTGGGCTCTTCCCAGCCCTGGCACATCCCAGGCTGCTGAGGAGGAGTGCAGGGGCAGGCAGGGGCTGCCTGGAGTGGGAATGAGGGGAGGGTGGGGTCTGCACTCCCTGAACTCATCCCCTGTGTCAGATGAGCTGGGACAGATCCTGCAGTCCAAACCGGAGAGAGGAGACTGGAATGGAGCAGGGAAATGAGGAAATTCCAGACTCTCCCCAGGTGAAAAACAGTGAGGAGAGGTTTTTGGCAAATGAAGCAGTTCCCAATGGCTGCGTTTTGACAAGGATCCTCAAACCACTTGGAAGCACTTCCATGCGAGGACAAGGTGGAACTCAAGGCACCAACCTCCGGTTATTAACACGACTGCAGGACGAAGTAGGTCGATCCCCCCTGCCTGGTCCTGGAGGGGCTGAACTCATTTTCTGCCATCCCAGAGGTTATCAGAGAGAGGGAGAGGGGGATGCAGGGATGGCACAGGGCAGAAACGGTGCTGGAATCCACCAGGGATGGCTGGAAAAGTGTGGGAGTGGGGAGCATGGGAAGGCAATGCCAGCAGGGCTGGGAGGGCAATTCTCTCCTTCCACACGCGGGCTCTCTTAAGCCCTCACCTGCCAATCACTCCCTTATTTCCATGAATCCTAAATCCACTTGCAGCTCCTTTCAATAAAGCAGGAACACGCACCTTCCCGGAGTGAAACATATTAGAGCAGTTTGTCACCGCCTCATCCAGGAGGGATTAATTCCCAAATCATTTCCTGACATGTTTTATCGGCACTTATTAAAGCAGGAGCTGCGTTGGGCAATCCTTGGATAAACGGAGCCATAATTTAACACCTCCTCCGTCCTATTAGTGAGAAGCAGGATTTATTTTCTCAGTGCAACTTTAATTATGGAGAGCACATGCAGGGGATGGAGGTGGCTGGATCCTGGAGGTTAAGGATGAATCCTGTGGAGAGCCCTGGCGCAAGGCAGGATCTCCCCAGAGCTGCTGACTCACCTGTGGCTGGCCGTGGCTGGCTCCAGGTCTGCAATGTGACCTTGGGATCTGGCCCTCCCAAAGGCTGTTGTGGTGTTGTAGGGAGATGTGGGGCACTGGGAATGCCAAGGCTGGCTGGATGCCTGGCTCCCGTGCCCTGGGGGAAGCTGAGTTCTCCTGGCTCCCCATTGCTGCACACTTTCCCAATGGAAAAGGAATGCAGCCCCAAATCCCTGCTCAGCTGAGCAGCTCGGAGTTGCCTGACTGGGTTCCCTGGAATTTGGCCATTTGTGGCTCACTGGACTGAGAAAACTGGGAAATTCTGTGCTACCTGCAGCCCTGCTGAGGCTGGAATCCTCCCCTCGGTCTCTGCTCTTCCCGGTTGCTTTGAGCATTTCCACTGCAGCTGGGAATTCTGCAAAATCACCAAAGGGTCCAGCACTGCTGGCTCCAGACCCATCTCAGAGGGCTACCAGAGCACTTGGAATCCCAGGGGTTGGGATCCCAGATGGTTCCACGGGAGCACGGCTCTCTGCTCCTGCAGCCTCTGTCCCTGGGGCAGAGCCAGCTGTGATCCCAGCCTGTGGGGATGCTGGAAAACAGCACCAGGGAGGTAGAGAAACCCCAGGAACTGACCCAGGGCCTTCTGGAAAAGCTGGATCCCTCCTCCCATGGTGGGAGTTAATGACTCTCCTGGCAAATATCACCAGGAGCTTGTCAGGAATCCTCACGTTCCCCCGAGCTCCGCTGTGTTCCTGCTCTTTTCTATGAATTTACTTTCAGCTCTGGAAATTGTCTTTTAATTTCTGCACCTTTGTTCTCTGGCTGGGGGGTCTGGGGGCTGCCTCCTGCTCCTCAGTCACATGCTGGTGAGGCAGGGATGTGTCCAGTGGCTCTGGGAATGGAGATACAGAATCCAGGCCCTTGGAACATCTGAGGACCAATTCTTGCTGCCACCTCTTCAGGGAAAACTCCAGGGATGCTTGGCCCTGGTGCCAAGGGATGCAGGAAAGCTGTCCCTGTGGAAGGGCTGGGATCCAGGGGTGCTGGAGCAGAGCAAGGGTTTGGGATGGTCCTCAAGGATCACTGCAAGCTGCCAAGAGAAACCAGCTGGATGCATCCACTGCTCCCTCACCGCCACTGCCATTCCAGACCCAATCATGGATCAGGAGAAATAATAATCCCTTATTAAACTCCAAATTCCAGAGCAGTTTGGGGCAGGGAAGGAGTGCAGAGGGAGGAGATGCTGGAACACCTCGGGCTGATGTCATTCCTTGCAGTTGGGAGCAGGAGAAACACAATCCAGTTCTCTTCCCCCACTACAGAACAACAGGGAAAATCCCCAAGGGAAGATTGGAAAAAGGGAAACAACAACAACAACCAACCCAAAGAACTCCAAACTGAGAGAGGAGGGGAAAAATAATAGAAGAAAGAAAGAAAAAAAAAAGGCCAGACAAACCCATCCCCTGAAGTGTCCCCTCAGTGTGGAACAGTTTTCCTCTTCCCCCACTTCCCCCAGCCCCAGCCGGGCTCCTGAAGCCATAAAATCCAAGTTTGTGGCGTGTTCAATCGATTATTCCCCGAACGCCCCTGCTTTGGAGACAGGTAATTCATTTCAGCCCCTCCATGGCTATATGCAAAGAACAACAAAAAAAAAAACCAATCCCCTTTCCCTTTTCCTTTCTTCCCATGCTGCTTCCAGCCCTTTCTCTGCCCCTTTGTTCCCTCCTCCCCCTCTCCCCCCTCCCCGTGCCCCCAGACACGAGTGATTCCCAGGGAAAGGTGCAGCCATTCCCACAGTGAAACCCAAGGCAGGTAATGACTTTCTCACCCCATCCATACTGCTCCAGAAACTCCTGCCCCTCCAGCTGCATCCCTTTATTTCTGAGAGGCCAGGGGGAGGGGGGATGTGCCAGCCCCCTGCAATCCCCTCTCCTCCAAGGCCTCTCCATAAAAAAATAAAGGAGGAAGATATAAAGGGAGCAAGTGTTTGCAGGGATAGAGTTTCCATGGAGGTGCAGTGGTTGGGAAGCAGAGGCTCTGTGGTGTCAGGGAAGGAGCAGGTTCCTGACGCCCTGCTGTGCTCTCCATATGGGATCTGCAGGCAGGATGGTTCATCTGCTGCTGCCAGCTCTGGGGAAAACATCATGGAATCATCATGGAATGGTTCGTGTTAGAAAAAACCTTGAAGCTCATCTCATTCCCACCCCCTGCTATGGGAGGCACATCTTCCACTAGCCCAGGTGGCTCCAAGCCCTGTCCAGCCTGGATTTGGACACTTCCAGGCAGCCACAGCTTCTCTGGACACTCTGTGCCGCAGACTCCCCACTCCCGCAGGGAATAAATTCTTCCCAATATTCAATCTAAATATCCTCTTTTAGTTTAAAACCATTCCTCCTTTCCTGTGACCATCTGCCCATGTAAAAAGTTGAGAAAGGAGGAGCTGGATTGGGCACCTGCTGGAGTTTGGGAAGCCTGGGCTGCTGATGGTCCCGAGCTGCAGTGCTGGGCCCAGCTCAGCCCAGGCCCAGCTGCTGTGTCCAGCTTTGTGCCAGCTGCTCTCCCTGCCCTTGGAGCAGCCACACCTCAGGGCCAAGGCCTGAAATGGGGAGAAGATTTAGGGCCTGGCATCTGGGAGGAAACTGATGTTTGTTGGGATCTGGTCTGTTCCAGCTACTGGAAGAGCAGAGCTCTGGCAGCCCAGGGCACCTCAGGGCTCCTCTCCTCCCTCACCAAGCAGGGTCATGTCCAAGGGCTGCTCCTGACCCCGGGAATGGCAGCCTGGGACAGGGTCAGCCTGGGTCAGATGCTCCAGTGAGCAGGGACACCCCAGTCCCTGTTCCCAGTTTGCTGTCACTCCCTGTGAATGATCTTCACAGAGCTCTGGAAATCCGAGCGTGGAGGAGCAGCTTTGGAGGGCTCTGGAACACGGTTTATGGGATTACACCTGGGCTCACCTGACTTCACAAGGGTTTTCATCCTAATACCTGCTGGCTTCCCGAGCAAAGAGGAGATTACCCAGCACTGACAGCTTTGCTGGCAAAGCCTCCTGCACTGGGAGGCTCCTCCATGAAAACAGGGGGTGCAGGTGCTGCCAGCCCACAGCCCTGGGCTGGGAATTCAAGCACGAGCATGTTTCTGCCTGAGGAATCCAGGGGCAGCAGGAATATTTTGATCACCAAGCCCTAGAAATGTTTTGAGGTGTTTCAGACCAAGGTCAAAGCTCATCGGTGCTCCCTCCCCACTCTTCCCTGTTCTCCTCCACAGGACTGCTCCTGGATCAAAGCCTGCCTGACCCTTTTCCGTGTGCTCCACTTTTTCATATTCCCCACCCTGCTCCAGCAGCCCTGGGTCACTGTCACAGACCTCCCACATCCCAAAGAAACCCAGCAAAGCTGGGCCAGAGGAGCAGCTGCAGTCCTGGTTTAACTGGGAATGAGGAGCCCATGGCAGAGCTGGCAGCAGCATTTCCATTTCCCAGAGCCTGGGGTGGCTCTGCAAGCCTCAGTGGCCGCTGGACTTTGAAGGGTCTCTGGTCTCTGCTGCTCAGGAGCCATCCCAGCTCCTGCTGGATTTCCTGCTGGACTCTGCAAGGCTCCCCTGTGCTCCTGGAAATCTGCAGCAGCTCTGCCCGAGGCGAATTCCCACCCAAGCTAAACAGGGATGCTGAGGAAGGAGCTGGCACCCTCTGAAGCAGCCCTTGAGGAAAAAGGGAACGTTGCTGACAGTTCTGAGGATGCCTGGCTCCCACACACTGCTCCTTCTGATTAGCTTTGAAACATATTTAATCTGGGGGATTCAGTTTATTCCTGCAGAAATCCCTCCTGCCTGGTGCGGGGAGAGCTGTGCCACTCCCACCGCCGAGGATCCCTGTCCCCATCCTCCCCACACACCAGGACATCCATGGGAAGGCCACCAGAGGAGGAGCTGTGGCTCTGGCTCTGCCCACGGGCGTGTGTGGGTCACACTCAGCGTTCCCTGTCCTGTGTGGGGGAATGGAGTGGGAACTCCCTTCTGGCAGCAGCAAAAGCTGGATCTGTGTCGAGCTCGGGGAATAAATCCCACTGCAGAATTCACCAAAGACTTCCCTGCTCCCAGCAGCTCCCAGTTCCTGCTTGTGTTGACTGGAATGAGGACAGGTCTGTGGGTTCCTCATGGTTGTGTCACAGGGGGTTCTGTTTTCCAATGGGATGAGTTAAACACCACTGCGGACCCCAAGGTCTGGCTCCTACAAGGACTAAAGTGGGATGAGCTGCTCCCGCTTTATTTTCTCCAACATTGAGCATTTTCTCTGCCAGCTGCACACAACAAAAGTATTAACTAGTCAAAGAAAAATGCCCTGGTGGTGTCAGGAACAGGAATTTCCTATTCCCTGAACAGAGTGTGGAGCTGGGCCTCGGCCTGGGCTGCAGCACCTTCCTTGCAGTGACCTGTGTGACAGCTCTGCCGGGCTGTGGGGTCCCCTCTTGCCACCCCACAGTCCCATGTCCCTGGTTCCAGCCACCAGCCTGGATCAGCTGCTGCCAGTGAGCTGGGATGCTCAGTTTGGCTCAGCTCAGCTCATTCAATGGTAATTTCCCGTGAGGAGCTCCCAGCTCTCCCATTTCTCTTCCCACCAGCCCAGCCTTTGGCTTAGACTTGCAAATGACAAATTAGGCTTCTCCCTCTAATTCCAGCTTCCCTGGCATCCTCCACCGGCACAGAAAGCAGCAGGATCTGAGCAGGCAGCGGGAGGTCGGCGTCTCCTCTGCTCCGGCTCCCTCCCCCTGCCTTAATTGCAGCCTAATGTGGGTTTGAGGTGTATTAAACACACAAATTATCCTGCAAAGCCTCGGCAAGTGCTGCTTCCCCAGGCCCCTAATGGGAGCTGACAGAGCGACCAGAGGAGCTGTGAACGTGGCACGGCTTTGTCTGGAATGGCCCTGGCGAGTGATCCCCGTGCTGGGCTGGCACCGGGGCTGGCACCAGGGCTGGCACCGGGGCTGGCACCGGGTCCCCTCCAGCGTCCTGGCCATGGTTCCTGTGCCGGGGCATCGCGGAGAACCAGGGGCTCTTGGCAAAGGCTCCCACAGCTGCACCTGCGCTGCCGCTGGAGCGCTGCTGATGGATGGGAGGCAGTTCAGAGGAGAAGCAGGAGCACAATCAGGGAGCTGCAGGGCAGGATTTGTACGGAGACTTGAAAGGGGCGGCGTGACGGCAACGAGAACAAGCACTCGAGCACGCCGAGGTTTAATCTCGGGCTCAGACAAAGCTGACGTGGAGCAGGAGCAGATTGAACACACTCACGAGGGAAAATAGACCTCCACCCACAGTGGGAATGACAGAGCCACTGGGAGCCTCCTCTGGGAAGGATGGAGAACCATGGGGAGCCTCCTCTGGGAACGATGGAGAACCATGGGGAGCCTCCTCTGGGAAGGATGGAGAACCATCGGGAGCCTCCTCTGGGAAGGATGGAGAACCATGGGGAGACTCCTCCAGGAAGGATGGAGAACCATTGGGAGCCTCGTCCAGGCTCAAATGCTGAGAACAGATGGAGGGAGAGCCAGGGAGGGGTTGGGGTCAGCCCATGGGCTGTAAGGAGTGATGGAAAAGCTTGGGAATGAGAACAGGAAAACACAGGGGTTTAGGGAATGTCGCTATCCTGGAGCAGGAGGGATAATCTGGTGTGTCCTAACCCGGATTTGATCACTCTGCTCCCAGTTCTGCTCCCAGCCCACTCTTCAAGGAGGAAGATGAAGCCCAACAGCCGAAATAAAGCCCAGCCTAACACAGGTGAAGGCACTGGTTTGTAGGAAAAATCTGCTCTCCATGGCTCAGTGAGGGGCAGCCACTCCCTGGCTGCCCATGGAAGCAGACATGGAATGTTCTGCCCAACAAGAATCCAGCAAATCAGGGGAAATGGGGGAAAAAAAGCCTTATTTCCCCAGCTCTCTCATCTCCAGCTGCACCAAGGACTAGGGGGGAAAGATAAATGTGGATCCAGGCAGAGGGATCAGGGCATGGCTGAAGGCTGCAGGAAGATTTAGAGCCTTGAAGTCCAAAGGCAGGGCTGGATCATCACACGGGGAAAGAAAAATCCCTGGGAGTGGAGATCACGTTAAACAATGTGTTGTAATAAGTGTTTTATGCTTTAGAGGAGGAGAGAGAACAGTGAAATCCCCTGTAAGAGCTAATTACTGCAAATTCCTTTTCAATAAAACAAGACCAAAAAAATCCTCTCTTAACGGAAAAATCCATTTAAGGCTCAGCTGAGGTAACCTCAGCTCACATCCTGGAGCAGCGTTCCAGGGAATCAAACAGGATTTAACTGGAGCTTGGCATGACCAGCCCAGCTCCTCAGGGAGCCCAGGTGTTGGGGTGAAGGTCTGCAGGGAGAGGGTGAACTCTGGGCACCAAAATCCCAGGGGAAAAGCTTTGTTGTGCTGGTGGTCATGTGGAAAGTCACTGTGAGCTTCTTTGGGAGGATGTGGCAGGGATTTTGGGAATGGGAGTGGCAGGAACTTGCAGACACCTCTGCTCTGGGGGCCAGGTGAGCTTTCATGGCTCCTCCCCAGCAGTTTCAGGCCAGTGGTGATGTGTGACCACAGAGAGGGACAGTGGGATGTCCCCAGCCTGTGCTGCTGCCTCCCCCAGCCCCACACAACCTCCATCGCCTCTCCCAGTCCAACCCAATTAAAATAAAATAAAGTCCTGGATTGGGAGAGGATTTGCCTCTGTCCCTGACACTCTGCATTTCCTGCCATTTGGAATGGGGCCACTTTGGTGGATTTCTTGCACATGGGAGCAATAGATTGAATTACACCAATGTCCAGTGCTGAGCAGAGAGACATTTCTTTTCCACATGTTCCTGCAGCTGCGTGACCCCAGGAAACCCAGCGGTGGGGTCTGTCTTGGAGACAAATAGGGATTGTTTTGTGTCCATGTGGAAATGCTCCCTCCCCCTTGGCTCCCCCTGTGTGTGTGAGTGTGGATGGGGGGTTTCATTCCGCACCAGACACGTTCACATCCCAAACAGCACAAACTCAGGATATTTCCCCACCACAAACCCCACAGGGTGGGAATGCAGCTCGGGAGCTCCCAGACAGGAGAGCTGTGGCTGCCCAGGGAAGGGCTGGGAGGCTCCTGGCAGAGGACAAATCCACAGCTGGATGGGGCTGCCATGGATTGCTCCATGTGATCAAGGAGCCACCTCTCCCTTCCCCACCACCAGCCTGTCCCAACACTGCCTTAATTGGGGCTGGAAGAGGGGGACAGGCAAAGAGGGCATGGAGGATGCTCACAGGAGTGGGATGCTCCTGTCAGTGGGGTGTTCTGGGCAGTGGGATGCTGTGGGCAGTGGGATGTTCTGGGCAGTGGGATGCTCCTGTCAGTGGGGTGTTCCAGGCAGTGAGATGCTGTGGTCAGTGGGATGTTCTGAGCAGTGGGATACTCCTGTCAGTAGGATGTTCTGAGCAGTGGGATCCTCCTGTCAGTAGGATGCTGGGGTCAGTGGGATGCTCTCAGCAGCAGAATGCCCTGTGCAATGGGATGCTGGTGGCAGCAATATCTCTGAACCCTCCCTGCTCAGTACCTCAACACTGATAAGAGATGGGGCTGTCATGAAAATAAAGGCAGGGTGAAATGGATTTCCTTTTTTGTTTGTTTTGTTTGAAAGAAAAGTGCAGGGTAAAGAGAACTGTTTGTAGGGTAGGAACCTGTTGGATGCAGAGCATCACTACCCAAAGATGTCCTTCCCAACCAGTTCTCTCAGCTGCTGCCTGAACACCTGGATCTCCAACAGCTCATTTCCCAAACAGCAGCTCAGGCAAAGCCCAGGGAAGCCTGGGGCAAGGCCTGGAGCCTCCCAGGGCATCAAAGGCTGCTGGAATCCAGTGCTGGCTCTGGGGTGATGCGAGGTCAAGGAGCACCAGTGCCTGCAGGTCCTGTTCCCACATCGCTGCA
Source organism: Agelaius phoeniceus (assembly GCF_051311805.1). Lineage (NCBI taxonomy): Eukaryota > Metazoa > Chordata > Aves > Passeriformes > Icteridae > Agelaius > Agelaius phoeniceus. Next base: position 15,145,774 of record NC_135278.1, on the reverse strand, counting down.
GGTGCCAAGATCCAGACAAAGCTCCTCAGCCCTGTGGGGATCCAGCAGCATCCAATGGCATCCACAGCATCCATCCACATCCACAACACCCATCCACATCCACAGCATCCATCCACATCCACAGCATCCAACCACATCCACAGCACCCAACCACATCCACAGCATCCATCCACATCCACAGCATCCAATGGCATCCACAGCATCCATCCACATCCACAGCACCCAACCACATCCACAGCATCCAATCACATCCACAGCATCACCGCTGGAATCAGGGAGGCCAATGGGATCCCCATGGACTGTGGGTGAGCAGGATGAGGAGGACAGGGAAGCTCTGGCTGGATAAGGAGCTGAGCTCTCCACATCCCGGGAGCCTGAGGCTGTGGATCAGCTGCTGAGCCCTGGGAGCTGCTGGAGGAGGAGCCTCTGGCTCTGCTCTCCCTGGCACAGCACTTGCAGCGTGGTTATAAATAGGAGTTTTAAGCACAGCAATTAATCACAGAGCGCTACTGTCCATGGGCTGGGCTGGCTTTAATGGGATGTGAGTCTGGCATTCCCTGGATTTACCAATCCAGCCTCCCTGGACAGACACGGCTTTGGGGATCCTTCCAAGTGGCACTTTGAGCTGCAGTGTGAGCTTGGTTTGGAGTGGTTTAACAAGTGACCAGGCACCAGCTGAGCTGCCAAAGTGTCACTGGCACGTGTGACCCTCGTGGGCTGGCATTGGCAGCAGAGGCAGCACAGATCCCCTGGTACTGGCAGCTGAGGAGCTGGAGGATCACAAACAGTGTCAGCCTGTGGAGGTCCATCCTCTCCCAGCCTGGAACAGGTGTATCACCCAGTGTGAACCCCTAGGTACACTGGAATGGCTTTAAACTAAAGGAGGAGAGATTTGGATGGGGTATTAGAAAGGAATTCTTCCCTGTGAGGGTGGGGAGGTGCTGGAACAAACTGTCCAAAGAAGCTGTGGCTGTCCCATCCCTGGAAGTGTCCAAGGCCAGGCTGGACAGGGCTTGGAACAACCTGGAAGAGTGGAAGGTGTCCCTGCCCATGGCAGGGGTGGGACTGGATGGGATTTAAGGTCCCTTCCCATCCTAACCATCCTATGGCTCTGTGTGTCCCTGACCCTTGAGCTCCCTGTATGTCCCATCCCTTATTCCAAGCCTGGACCCACCAATATCCACCTCTGCTTTCCTTGGAGAAGGAAAAGGTGAGAGCCTGCCGGGAATCAAAGCTGGGCAGTGCCCGCCCTGCTCTCGGCCCTTCCTTGGGTGCGCTGGGGGCCGTGCCCAGGCGGAGCCGTGCTGGCTCTGTCCTGCCGCCGAGTCGCTTTTAGCTGCGCGTCCAGCAGGGCCATATTGGGCTCGGTCTGTTGTGCAAAACGCTCCGCAGAGCGCGCAATCTGTGCTCCCCCGCCCGACGAGAAATGCTAATTGTGTGCGCAGGAGCTGCCAGGAGCCCGCAGTATTCCCGGGAAAGGGAGGGGGTTCTTGGGATTGTTGCCATTGTTCTGGCAGCTGCGGCACAGCCAGCCGGGCTGGGCACGGGAGCAGGGCAGGGGCGAGCGGCTCTCCCTGCCCGGAGCTCGGGATGGGATCAGGGGCCTCTGCTCGCTCCCTTCGGGATGGATCCTGCCTGTGCTGGGCGGGAGAGGCGGGCACAGCGTTTGTCTTGGGCTGAAAGTGTCAGTTTTGCATAAAATATGAAGTGAAAATTCTTCTCCTTTCAGCTACTCCCTCGTCTGCCAGCCCGTGCTGGTGCCTGCATCCCGCTGCTTCCCGGCCCGGAGCCAGAGCTCCCCCGGGGCTGCAGGCAGCAGCATCCCCAGGACAGAGGTGCTGGGGCAGGGACAGGGGCCTCACTGTGCCAGGGAACCTGTCCTGTGCCGGTGTTGGCTGTAGGACACAGGGTTTGCATCTCCAGGCGTTGGTTCCTGCCAAGGATGGGGAGAGAAGAGGGATGGGGATGTGGGGATGCAGAAACCAGGAGAGGATTTCTTTGCAGAGACTCAAAGCAGCAGGCAAGCCTGAATACCATCAGAAGAAGAAGCTCCTCTGATTCCCAGTGATCCGAGTGAGCTGGAAAAAAATAAAGTGGGAGAAATGATGGGTCTGGTTTGATTTGTAACAGAGCAAAAGCCCCACATGGTGTGAAAATGTGGTGCTTTGCTGGGCTTTGCAGGAGAAAATCAAGGCCCTGTTTTGCAGAACCACAGAATCCCAGAATCTTGGAGTGGTTTGGATTGGAAACAACCTTAAAGCTCATCCAGTGCCACCCCTGCCATGGGCAGGAACACCTTCCACCATCCCAGGTTGCTCCAAGCCCTGTCCAAAATGACCCTGGACACTTCCAGGGATGGGGCGGCCACAGCTTCTCTGGACAGTCTGTTCCAGCATCTCCCCACCCTCCCAGTAAATCATCCTGACTTCTCCCTCGTGGGCTGGGAAACAAGCAGGAGCCTTGATGGATTCAGTGTTTTTCCCTCTCTGTCCTTCCTCACTAATTTGCAGCAAAGGAACCAGATGAAGTTTGATAACTTGGAAGGAGAGAGAGTGAGGGAGAAGCCACCCCAGCGCCTGCTCCTGGCGCTCCCCCCGCTTCCAGGGAGGATAAATGAAGTGCTCTCCATTCCCTGCTCGTCTGCCACCCTCCAGTGAGTCTGTCATGGGCTCATCTGTGTCTAAATTAGCTTTGCACAGCAACGCCGTGTACAATTATTGCTGTCAGTCTTTGATCTGACCAGTTTATCTCATCAGCTTGTCAGGCTTCATTCTCCAACCTTTCTCTCCTTGGTGCAGCCACCGGAGCTGCCTGGGCTCCCTTGGAAGAGGCTCGGGGCTCCCACGGAGCTCCTGAGGGATTTAGAAAAGCTTGCAGCCGGAAAAATGGGTTACAACAATCCTGGCAAGATGGAACGGAGCAGCAGAATTCCTGCCATTTCCAGGCTGTTCCTCATTCAGAACCAGGGAATGACCTTTTTCTGGGATTGGCACGTGGCAGGGGACCCGCTGCTTGGAGTGTGGTGACATCAGTTCCATGGGATTCTCCAACAGCCGTGCTTGACATTCCGGCTTCTGCTCATGGAAAAAGCATTTCCATTGTCTGGGACTCCTTGTGCTCTCTTGCACGAGGGCTGCTGGGAAGGGAACCCCAAAGGGATGCAGCTGGGATGAATTAATTAGGGATTCCAAGGAATGGTCATCCCAGTTCTTTTAGCACCTTGTTGCAGCTCCAGGTGTCCCAGAGCTTTCACTGAGGGGGATCCTGTGGGAGGGAGGCACCTGAGACCGTGGGAGATGCAGAGTAAGGGATGGGATCCTGGGAGGGTGCCAAGCATCCCAAGGGATGCTCATCCCACAGCCAGGTGCCACAGGGAATGCTTCCCAATCCTGCTGACATTGGACACACAGCGCTGTCCGGGCCTGCTGCACCTTCCCAAGGCTTCCATCCCACCTCCCAATTCCTGCTCCACCTTCCCAAGGCTTCCATCCCGCCTCCCAATTCCTGCTGCACCTTCCCAAGGCTTCCATCCCACCTCCCAATTCCTTCTGCACCTTCCCAAGGCTTCCATCCCACCTCCCAGTTCCTGCTGCACCTTCCCAAGGTTTCTGTCCCCTGTCCCCAGTTCAGGCTGCCTGCCCAGCAGACCCTCTCCCCCAGAATCCTCTCCCCTCCCTCCTTCCCAGCTTCCCAAGGTTTCTGTGAGCATGTAAAAATTCCTTTATTCTGGAAAAGCAGAGGCATGGACTTCACCCTGGAGGTGCCACTTATCCTCTGCCACCATCCCAAGTGTGGCTCTGTGGTGTCCCTTCCTCAGCCTGGTGTCCCCAACCTGCTCATGGATGTTGAGGACACATCCCCAGCCCCTCACCCCTCCTGCCTCACCCCCTTCCTGCTGCTCTTTGATTTTTCCACAGCTGGTTGTGACTCCTGGATCCCCACATCGTTATCTGTCCTCCTTCACTCCCAGAAGTCCTGTGGGTTGGAATTCTGTCTGCTCCAACTCCTGAATATTCCGGACTCTGAAGTTTCCCAGCTCCAGATGTTCTGGCCAGACCAGAGGGGAAAAAAAAAAACCCACCCAAAAAAGCCTCAGCATTAATAAAAACCTTTTGAAAATCCCGAGTCCTATTGCGCAGCAGTGACATCATATCCGTGAAATATGAGCTGATGATGTCACAGCTGGGAAATGAGGGATGATTGTTCCTTCTTGGCACACGCTGCTGCTCGGGCCAGACCTGTTAAATAACTGCACATGGCCCATAAATGTGGAGATTAAACCCAGGAGTTGGGAACGCAGCCCCCTGGGCACCTGGGCCATGGAGCCGGGTGGGGACAGGGTTGTGGGGAGGGTGCCAAGGGTGGGGAAGGGGTTTGTGCCCTAATTCCACTCCCAAAGGCTGGAGGAGGGGTTTGTCCCCCAACTTTACAACCAAAGACCGGAGAAAGGGGTTTTTCTGCTAATTCTGTTCCCAAAGATTTGGGTAAAGGATTTGTCTGCCAGTTCTGTTCCCAAAGACTGGAGAAGGGGTTTGTGTCCCAGTTCTGTACCCAAAGACAGGGAGATGATTTCTTACCCACTTCAACCCCCAGACCTGGATGCCTTTGGATTTTCCTTTGCTTTCCTCCCCCTCCTCAATCCTGGTGGCTGCAGGGGACAGAGGAATGGCTTTGCCAGGCTGTCCCTGTGACCCAGGACAGTGAGGGGACAGCAGAATGTCCTGAGGGAGCAGTGGCAGCCCCTCTGCTCACAGACCCAGCACTGCCACCCATCCCCACCCCGTAAATCCCACAGCTGCCTGTGCCAGGCATGGAAAATCCCCCTGCCTTTGACTCCCCTGAGAAGCACTTATCCCTCAAATCCTTGGATTCACCTTCCTCATTCCCATACCAGGGCTGGCTGCAAACATTCCTGCCTGGGCTGGCTCCTCCCACAGCAGAGATTTGAGACATGGGAAGCAACAATCCATAAAATCCCAGCACTGGATCCCCCATCCTTCCCAATCCAGACCTCCCTGGCACAGCAGGGTCTGTTATCCAAGCACTTCCCTCATCCACACATTCACTTCCCACATGTGTGCAGCCTCCTGGTGAAGGAACACATTCCATGTCATGGAAAAGGGCTATTTTTTCCATCTAGGCCTCTCATTTAAGCTCCCAGCTGGATGTTTTTGAGTTTGGCCTTTTCCCTCTTTCCTTTTTGGGCCCATTGTTTGTGCTGGGAAGGATGTGCCAGGCGGGAGGGGAGCGTCTGCCGAGGTGTCCATCAGGGAGATCCCAGGGGATGGGATGTTATCTGGGAATTTAATAATCATTCTTGTTCATGCCTGATCAAACCAGGAACATTTATTTATTTATATCCTCGCTCATTCCTTAGGACAGGTTTTGATGGGACAATTTCAGTTCCAAAAGTTGGGGGGAAAGAAAAAAAACCCCACACCTGCCTATACATTTTTTCAGGAAGATTTTGTTTTGCTGCTCCAAAAGTAAAAATTTCCTTGTCTTCTCACTTAACACAGGCTCATATTTCCAAAAATATGCCAATCATAACAAAAGAAGTGGAAGGAGGGAAAGCAAAGGCTGCAGCCAAGATAAAACGCTGGGACCAACCTATGCTGACGCTGTTTTCCTTTCTTAGCTCCATGGAAAAGGTATTTTTATGTTTTAGCCCAATGCAGATTTTGTCTTTTTATTTCATTTGAAATCTGAATTTTCAGCAGGCAGGAAACTGTTTCTTTGACAGCTTTAATCAGAAATCAAAGATTTGATCATGCAGGGAGATGGAATTTCAACTTCAAAGCTCCGGCACAAGAGGTGGATGCAGGTACCCGTGTGCTTCGATGCCGTGGAAATGGGAAGGGTGATGGGAGGCAGCACTGCCCGAGGAAATTAAAGAGGGACACAGCACTGGGGAATGTTCCCAGCAATGAGAAGGGGCCTTCAAAAGGCAGGTGCTTAATTATTGTACAAAACACGGCAGCAAACAGCGATTGGAGCCCCAAACCTCCTCTCTGTGCAGCCACAGAGCACAGGCAGGGCTGGAGGCTGGGAGGGGGGGATGTGCTGGCTCCCCCTTCTCCAGCTCCTGGGCAGAGGCAGGCTTGGAAACCTGGCTGCACCTAGCAGCCAGTGGCAGCCAGGTGGCAGGGGAATGGGGACAGCAGTGGCACCTACAGCCAGAGCCAGCTGTGGCCACGGAGCAGGGCTGGGGCTGGGGCTGCAGCTGGTGCTGGAGCTGCTTCTGATGCTGGAGTTGGTGCTGGTGCTGTTGCTGGACCTGCTGGTGGTGCTGGTGGTGGTTCTGGTTCTGATGTTGATTCTGGTGCTGGTCCTGGTGCTGGTTCTGGTACCAATGCCAGCGCCGTTGCTGGTGCTGGTGCTTGTGCCATGCTGGTGCTCAGCTGGGACAGGCACAAATTCTCTTTTCCCCCAGGCATTTGTGTTTCTAAAACGAGTCTGAAATAGCTCAGGATCGCCCTGTGGGGTCCCTTTCCAGGGATATTTTTCCCGTTCAGGCAGCTGGAGGCAGAAAAGGTGGAATGGAGAACCTGTCCCTTCCCCGTGGCCTCGAGGCATCGAGGCATCCCCGGGTGGGGAGGTGGCTGCAGTGCCCAGCGAGGGGTCCCACAGCTCCCAGGAGTGATGGGCAGCTCCTGTGCCAGAGGCTGCTTTTGCCATTAGGAACTGGATGGACCTGGATGAACATTTCCCCTGAATATTCCCTGGAGAAAAGGTGGAAAATGGGGCCCCACATCCAGCACAGTGACCAGGAGCCACCCTTGGAGCCAGCCCTTCCCATGCCGCCTCCAACCAGGAATTTCTTGGTTGTGCATGGATAAAAGGCTTTTGTTTGAATGATGTCCTGGGATTTGCTTTTCCAGGCTCGACTCCGTCCCTGGAAGGAAAGTGGGGTGTCTGAATCCTGGGGATGTTCTGCAGGCTTTGGGAGGAAAGAAGTCTCATCCATCCATCCATCCATCCATCCATCCATCCATCCATCACCTGAGAGCCCAGGTGCCACAAGGCACAAAGAGAGAGACCACAGGGAAGCACCTCAGAGATTCCCCGTGGATCTCCATGCCTGCCAATGCCCTGGAAGCAGCAGCTGGCCGGGAATGACAGGGCAGGAGTCGGGCTTTGCTGCGAGCTCTCGGCACCTTGATGTCTGAACCTGCTGGTAATTAGCAGGAATTGGGTTGTAATTGCACCAGAGAGCGGCAGAGCGGGGGTGACCTCAGCAGCCGCTAATTCCTGACACAGAAGGACGATCTGGGGGCACCTGGAGCGCAGTTCGGAGCTGCAGCCCTTTCCCAGCCGTGATTAATCCCCAGGAAATGTTCTGTGGTCGGGCTATTACCACTCCAATCTGGGGCTGAAAATGAATCAGAGCCGCGGATGACTGTGGGAAAATTGTCACCAAACTTGGATGGCTTTGCTTTGTTTCACCACAAAACTCTTAACGAAGCATTGAAATGGAGATGGATTCTCTGCCTGGCCCCGACATTAACCCTTAGCGAGCCCAGCCAGGCTGAGGGGGAGCAATTCCACGCTCCAGCGCTTGGCAGGGTGGAAATTCCTTCAATCAAGACGGAGAGGCGGAGGGAGTGTTCGGGATGAGCTGGGCTCTCTTGGCTCAGCTCCTGCCCTGCTCTCCCATCCTGCACAAAGCCTGGGAGTGGGATCCTGACGAGACAGGTTTGGGGTTCTGCAGCCCCTCAGCTCCGGTCCCGCGGTGCCTGGGTGCCTGTTTGGGGCCATCCTCGCCCGGCCGCCAGTCAGGGGCTGTAATGAGATTCCTGGCACTGCCGCTGCCTCTCACAAAGTCCTTCTGCAGGCACTCGCCAGCCGCAGGCACAAGAGCCTCCCCCCGCCGGCACTCGGGGCTCAAAGGGAGCTTTGTGAGGCACCACAGGCTGAGCTTTCTGCCGGGGACAGGCGGCAGCAGGCAGCCTGCAGGCACGGCCCCGTCCAAGGAGAGGGGACACGAGGGATGGGGACACCCCTGGGCTGGGGGGGCAGGAGGGACTCGGGATGGAGAGAGATGGGGCAATGACACAGGGATGTAGGAGGGAATGGCTTCCTAATGCCACAGGGCAGGGTTAGATGGGATGTTGGAAAGGAATTCTGCCCTGTGAGGGTGGGGAGGCCTTGGAATGGTTTTCCAGAGAAGTGTGGATGTCCCTGGATCCCTGGAAGCGTCCAAGATAGGCCGGACAGGGCTTGGGGCCGCCTGGGATAGCGGAAAGTGTCCCTGCCCGTGGCCGGGGGTGGAATGAGCTGAGCTTTAAGGTCCTTTCCATCCCAAACCATCCTGTGATCCCATGAGGGTGGTACAGACTGGATTTCAGCACTGGGCACATGGTAGGATCTGCATGGAGCTCATCCAACCTCCCTGAGAGCCCCCAGGCAGGCTGAGCTGGAGCCATGGAAACAAATCCATCCATGCTTTGGATCCCAGAGTGTTTGGCCCCTCAGCTGGGGAAGGAGCAGTGCCAGGCAGGGCTGCACACCCAGGGCTGGGGGGAAACGTCAGGGATGGCAGGATCAGCAGGAACCCAGACTCCTGGAGCTGGGAAAGAGCTGCAGCCTGCTCAGGGAACCAATTCTCTAATGGGTTTTTCATACATTGTGGATATAAGACAACGTTTGAGATGGAAAGAGGCAGAAATGCGCATGCACGGCCTCAGCTCTGAAATTCCATCCCCAAGCCAAGGTGTACATAGACATATTTTGAAGTGTTTTCATTTAAAAGAGTAAAAAAGAGCTCTGGAAATGGAGCAGATTCTTTGGCTAATAGGATCCACAGGGAAACTGCAAGAACTTAATAGCTCTGCAGGAAAATCTGCACAGCACCTTCCCAGAGAGGATCGTGGAGGACAAGGGGAGAGGATGGGAGAGGTGGAGGGCAAGGAGAGGGATGAGGTCGCAGAAACTGTTTGGGCCTGAATATCATGGAGTGGTTTGGGTTGGAAGTGATCTTAAATCCCATTCAGTCCCACCCCTGCCATGGGCAGGGACAGCTTCCACAATCCCTGGTTGCTCCAAGCCCTGTCCAGCCTGGCCTTGGACATTTCCAGGGATGTGGCAGCCACAGCTTCTCTGAACCTGTGCCAGGGGGTGTCACAGGGTGCCCTGAATGGCTGCAGGTTGTGGTTCTGTCACCCTGCCCTGAGCACAGCAGAGCTCCAGGAGCCCTGGGAGGCTCCTGGCACCATCAGTCCTGGTTCCTTAGGTGGAATTTGCCTTGTGGAATTTGCCTCTGTACCCTCAGCACCTTGGTTAATGGGCTACAAACCCACCTGGGCAATGGCAGAGCCCAGCCAGGGGAGGGGGAAGGGAAGAGGAGAAATAAAATGAAGTGGTTTGAATTTTTCAGGGAGGCAGAGATTTCTGTGAGTGGGAATAGGACTGGAATGCTTTAGTAACCCAATCCAGTGCCAGGCCTTCTGCACGTGGGAAAAAAAGCCAGGAGTTTTGGAGACCTAAAGCCATCTCCTGCCTCAGCTCCTGGCACACCAAAACCTGGAAAAGGCTTCCTGGAGCTCTGTGCTGCCTGCCTTGTGTTTATGGTACCTCTTTTGCACTTTGTGGTTTACATGGATTGCAGTACACTGGGTTGGAGGTGTGATCCCACTGCTGGTTGTGCTCCCCCTCTGGAGTCTCCTCTCTCTCTGTACACTCCTTTATATTTATGGACTGTGGGATCCTCACACTTGTGGTTTCTGTACCACACACTCAGCTCAGTGAAATGTTATTTAAAACGTGCAGAGCAGCTCGGGGTGTGCTGACAGTACCCCAGGATTGAAGGGGAAGTGCTTTTCCATGGCAAGAGTGGATCCTGGAGGAGAGGGAGGAAGAGAGAGCAAAGGTGAGAGAAAAGGAAAGGGAAGAAGAGAGAGAAGGGATCAGGGAAGAGGAGGGAAAAGGCCAGGGAAGAAGACATGGAAGAGGGCAGGGAAGGGGAGAGGAGAGGAGAGGAGAGGAGAGGAGAGGAGAGGAGAGGAGAGGAGAGGAGAGGAGAGGAGAGGAGAGGAGAGGAGAGGAGAGGAGAGGAGAGGAGAGGAGAGGAGAGGAGAGGAGAGGGAAAATGCAAGGGAAGAAAAGAGAAAAGAGATCAGGGGAGAGGAGGGAAAAGGCAAGGGAAGAAGACAGCGAAGAAGACAAGAGAGAGGAGAGAGGAGAAGGAGAGAGGAGAGAGGAGAAGGAGAAGGAGAAGGAGAAGGAGAAGGAGAAGGAGAAGGAGAAGGAGAAGGAGAAGGAGAAGGAGAAGGAGAAGGAGAAGGAGAAGGAGAAGGGCCTAGCTTGCCACCCTTCACCTGAGCTTCACCTCATCCACATCCCTCTGGAAAGAGGCTGTGGCTGTCCCAGAGCACCTCCACTGCAGATCCAGCTGGGAATGACAGCCCACATCACCAGTGTGGTTCCATGATCCCAGCTTTCCAGGGCAGAGGCAGCAGCTGTGAGCTCTGGGGCTGGATGCAGTAGGATACAGAACCACCCCTTCCATCTCTCCTTTATCCCAGCTAGGTTGTCACTGCTCTGTTTATTTGGTCATTTTTGGGAAGGGAAGAAGGCAGGGGGGTCCAATTTTCAGCAGCCCATGACAGCATAATTAGGGAACTATAAATGAAAGAAAAACACACTCTAGAAATCCGGAGACTTTCACATATTTTCCCTGTTATTCCATCGCCCTGGAAAAATAAAAGCTACTCAGCAGGAACATTTATTAGCAATTAGGATCTCAGGCACTGGGGACAATTGGGGTAATTAAAGCTTCCCACAGCCTCCTGTGCCACCCCCTGCTCCCTGTGCTGCCTCCATGGGACTGGGCACTGTGGATGTGTGGGAGCTGAGGCACCAACAGCACTGAACAGGTCAGCAAGGCCAAAACCCACAGCTCATCCTCACCCTCGCCAGGTCAGATCATCAACAAATGAACAACATTCCCCGAGGGAAAAGAAAATAATGAAGAGGATCATGTGAAAAAGAGCAATAAAATCTTGTAGAAGAACAAGAAAATAGCTCAATTTTCTGCCTCTTCTCCGTTCCCTGCCCATCCTGACACAGGGAGCAGCTCCCTTGGAATGGAAGCTTTGCACGGGTACAGGAGGCAGAATCTCCAAGCTGAGTTTAATCTCAAGTGGCAGACCTGGGTTTATGTTAGTGTGAGGCTCAGGACTGGCTTTGCCAGTGGGAGGATGTGTGGCTGGAGCAGGCAGGGAGGAATTAAAGCTCAATTCCCACAGTGCTGTGAGGAGCAGGAGCCTCCCTCACTGCCTCACCTGCCCAAAGAATAAGAGAAATACAGGAATAATTCAAGAAATGAAGGAAATGGACTGGCCTAATATCCATTGCCTTCTCAGGCAGGAAGATCTCCACTTTCTCTGGGATTTCTGGTCTTGCTGCCATTCTCCCAAACCCACAAAGATCCAGAAAGATCCCAGAGTTTGGATTTTGGTTTCACCAGGAAGCCTCTGCTTTATACCAGTAATGCAAAGAGCTTTTAAAAAGTAACTTTTGTAGCGACTTTATTTCATTCCAGTATTGTAACATAACCCAATTTGAGTGAGGAACTCACAAACAGGGAATGCTGACGCTCATTCCATGACCAGCTCGGAATTTTCCTGCTGTGCTCATTCTTTAGGCTATTTTTATCTTCATTTTTTTCCCCTTTTGCAAAGGTTTTATTTTGGATGAAACCCTGTTTTCCAGGAAGCAAAAATGTCATTATTATTTTCTTAATCCCTTCTAGCTGGGCTGATCCCAATGCCTGAATGCTAGGGATCTCTTTGAGCATCCCATGGCATCACAGCAGCACTTTCCCTTTTCCTCCTGCTCTTTTCCATCCCAACACAACCCATTCCTGGAATTCTGAACTGGATTCAAAGTGCTACCAATCTGCATCCAAGTAGGTGGCAACAGGGAGTTCTTCCCATTGCAAAACTCTCCACACGAAATTCCCAAAGGATTTGGGACCTGAGCTGTGCAAACCCAGGGACTGAGTGGAATGTGAGGGGGCTGTCCCAGATTTAAGCCCAGAATCCCAAGGTGACCTCTGCAGCCAGAAATCTCTCACTTTGAGCACAAACTTCCAGATATTTTTGATTTTCCCTGGTGGGAAGAAGGATTCCTCTGATGATTCCAATATCCCATTTCGGAATATGCATTTCTCAATCACCTCCAATTACCAGGTCATGATCCCAGCAGGGATCCAGTGACCCTCAGGGACAAAATGCCTGGTTTTGTCACCAGTTCCAGATGATTATTTCTGGAGAGAGAGAAATCAGATTAAAAGTCATTCCTTGGCCACCAGGATGAACTCCTTGGCGAAGCAGGAAGGGGGAATTGGGACCATGCTGCTCCTGGAAGCCTCTTGGGCAGTGATTTCCTGAGAGAAGGGGAAAAGCAGACAGGACATTGTGCCCAGAGGCTCTCCCTGCATGGCTGCAGCTCCTCCAGCAGCAGGTTTGAGTCATTCCTGAGTGTTCCCGAGTGTTCCTGAGTGTTCCCAAGTGTTCCTGAGTGTTCCCGAGTGTTCCTTCGGCCACATCCACACCCAGCACCTGCAGCACAGGGCAGACCTGTTGGGTTCATCCCAGGAAATCCCTGCCCTCCCTTTGGGAAGGGCTGTGCATTGCCCTGAGCCCTCGCTGATGTTCCGGGCGAGGCGATGCCGATGATCCCTGCACAGAGCCTGGGATGGAAGGCAGGAATCCCAGCATTCCAGGGGGGATTTGAGGAAGGCAGCCCTGATTCTCTGCCCTAATGGGTTGTTAATCCATCCCCAGTGCATGCCATTTGCCAGCTGATTCCCGGGGGTCCCGGCGTGCCTCCATCCTGCAGACGTTTGCTGGCAGCCCGCGGTTTCCTGGGATCCCCTGGGAATGGAGCAGGGACTGCAATAATCCCCCCAGCATCCCCCCAGCATCCCCCCCCGGCCCCAGAGCCGCTGGCAGCCGCAGTGATCCGCACATTACGGGATTTATATGAAGTGCTGCTGAACAAGAAAGATTTGAGGGGGTTTAGCAGCTCCCTGGGACAGGGATGAGCTCAGAGCTTTGGCTCGTGCTCCAAGCGGGGCTGGGGCTTTAAAGTCACACAACAGGAGAGGCCTGAGGAGGGTGAGGGTTCCTCCTCCTCTCCCGTAGGATGTCCCCACGGCACAGCCAGGACCTGCAGCAGGACTGGGACTGCACAGGACCATCCAATATTCCAGAATTATCCTCAGAGCTTTGGCTCGTTCTCTGAGCTGGGCTGGGCTTTGAAGTCACACCAGGAGAGGCCTGAGGAGAGCAAAAGTGCCTCCTCCTCTCCCGTACGATGTCCCCACAGCACAGCCAGGACCTGCAGCAGGGCTGGGACTGCACAGGGCCCTCCAATATTCCAGAATTATCCTCAGAGCTTTGGCTCGTTCTCTGAGCTGGGCCAGGGTTTGAAGTCACACCAGGAGAGGCCTGAGGAGAGCAAAGGTGACTCCTGCTGTCCCCTGGAATGTCCCCATGGCACAGCCAGGACCCACAGCAGGGCTGGGACTGCATGAGGCCATCCAATGTTCCAGAAGTGTCCTCAGGTGACAAAGCTGGTGACAAATTATGCACTTGAGTGACACTTTACTGAGGGGACGGGGACAGTGAGAAACTTCTTGTGCAGCGCTGGAATAAGCAAAGGGCTCCTGAACAGGAGCAAGGGTTTATCCAAACATCAGCCTTGAAGCCACCCATGTCCTGCTGCTGCAGCCCCTTCCCTGTCCCCCCAGGACAGGGCTTTAGTCCCAGGCATCAGCTGGATTTTCCCTTTTACTCCTTTTGCTGGAGTCTGACCTGCAGCTCAGCTCGGTGCAGCTCAAAAACCAACCCAGCCCTGCCTAAAAAAGGAGCAGGAGCACCCACAAAACCCCAGGCCAGTGATCAAGTCTCACCAGGAGGCTGGAATCTCATCCATCAGGAGTGAGGAGCTGTGGGATTAACCCCCTTGGTGGCTCCTCACTCCCTTCAGACAGAAAAGCTTTTAATAGGTCAGCAGATAAAGAAGCAGCAGTGCAAACATTCCTTATCTGCCCTGCCATGCCTGGGCTCTGGAATACAACTGATCCCTGCCATGTGCAGCCCCACTCCAAGGAGTTTATCTTCATTGGAGGCACAGTCATCCAGCGAGATTGGGATGTAATTACCTCCTGCAAACCCAACTGCAAATCTTCCCAGCCAGTCATTAGCTCTGAGACAGGCAGACAGGCAATTACAGATGAATAAATGACTGAGAAATGACTCCAGGAGCCTCTCAGCCCTGCTTGCACCTCCAGCTCACAATCCGAGGCGCGGCTCTAAGCTGTCCATCAGGCCCACCTGTGCCTGGCACGAGCCTTTCCTGATCCCACCCCACTCCTCCTGGCCTTCCCAAGGGTCCCACAGGTTATCCCACACCTCCCTCCCCCTGATCCTGGCAAGGGCAAAGCCCCCAGCTGCCTTTCCATAGTCTGGGATGGACCTGGATAACCCTGATGAGGCCCAGCCCAAGGCTCCAACACCTCCCGAGTGTTTCACTCCTGGCTGAACTCCTCTTTCCCCTTTTCCCTTCCTCCACTCTCTCCACAGGTTTTAAAGCCTCAGTTCTGAACGTGTGAAGTCTCCCAAACAGGTGAGCCATAAAAAACTGGAGAGGACTTTGCAGGGAGGCAGCAGCACCAGGGGCTCGTGGTTGGAGCACGCAGCAAGCCAGGACACTCGGGATCAAAGCCTGGCTCCAGCAGGAACTTCCTCAGTGGCCCTGGAAAAGGGGCAGAGTGGAGAACCCACAAAAGCTGGGTTCTCTTCACAGCATTTCTGAAGGTGCCAGCACCCAGAAAGTCCCCCAGAGCTTTAGGAACACCTCTCCCTCCACTGGGATCACCCACCTTCCTCTTCCTCTGCCCCCTGGGAGCCTGGAACAGCCAGGCAGTTTCCAAACCTTTCCCGAGGAGGCTGGGTGAGTTGTGCTGGATGCATTTCCCAGCTCTGCTCATTCTGAACAAATGGAACACTCCCCGCCACAGACCCCCCCTAAAAGCTTTTCATTAATTCCTCTGCAGCGGTGCCAGCATTCCCAGTTACCTACTGGAGCATACTGGGACTGCCAGCACCTCATCCCCACGCCTGCATTCCTGCTCCCCCCTCCTCCATCCCAACAGCCTGGATGTTTTATCGGGTGTGATTATTTACTTAACGAAACGCAGGTATTTGCAGCCTGGAGGGTTTTCCCCACCGGGAGGCTGGAATAACAGCACGGAACAGCCCCGGGCCTTGGGAATACTCACAGCATCCTTTGCTCGGGGAGATGGCCGTGCTGGCAGGAGGAGGAGCAGCCCAAGAGGTTGTTTGATTGTTTCCTGGTTGTGAAAAAAGTCAGCTGGTTCCAGGGCGAGCAGAGGAGGAGGGAGATGCAGGGAAAGGGGTGGCGATGGCAGCGACACTTCTGGCACAGCTTTGGCCAGATGGAAGCCTGGATTCCTGGCAAGCCAAGGCTGTGGGTGGCCAGGTCTCCCTCATCTCCCACGGGAGGAGTTTCCTGGATGCAGAGCCTCCTCCCAGCCCAAACAGCTCCAGCTCTCCTCTGTCTCCTGCAGAAACCTCACCGTGCTTGGGATGCTCAGGGAAGGCTCCTTCTCTGTGACCCCACACCTACAACAAGGCAAATTTACCTAGTTCTGGGGTCCCAGCCTGAGCTGGAGCTCTGGGGGGATCTCACAGTTTCAGGGTGACCTCAGTGCTCCCTACAAGCACCTGGAAGGGGATTGTAGCAAGGTGGGGTCGATTGCTTCTGCCGTGTCCCAAGTGAGAAAGGAAAACGGCCTCAAGTCGCACAGGGGAGCTTCAGATTGGATATTAGGAAAAATGTTTTCACTGGAAGAGCAGTCAGGCCTTGGGATAAGTTGCCCAGGGAGCAGGAACCTGAGCAGGAGGTGAGGGAGACATCTGCTCCCTAGAGGATGATGGATTTTAGCTCCCTTAGGGAGCTCCCTGGCTTCTCCCAGCCCTTAGTGCTGGATCCCAGCCCTTTCCCATCCTTGTACTCCTTCTTTCCATGCTCCCAGTGCAGCACCTGGAACGTGGCTGCTGTACGCTTGGGCAAGGCAGGAATATGGAAATGTCAGGGTTGTTTGCAAGGCAATAATGTTTGGAGCCAGGAGGTTACTGGGCATTAACCTGCTGATGACACTGTTTAATCTTCCCAAGAGGTTGGAATCAAAGGGAAAACACAACGAGCTCATTCCCAGGAGTGTGTCCTGCATTGGGAGTTTACAATCAGAGGAATGTGGGCTGTGTTTGGACTTGGCTGGGTTAGGAAAGGCCTTTCCAGAGGTTTGTTTATTCAGAGGTCAGTGCAGCCACTGGGAGGGAGCTGCCAGCCAGGACAGGGGACAGCAGCTCCTGTGCTGGCCCTGCTGCCTTACCTGGCACAGCACTGGGTCAGGTGAGCACCCAGAAGTGCAGGTGAGGGCATTTTGCTGGAACATCTTCCACTGAATTAACAGCTGGAAGAGCCTGGAGTGTTCTCCTCTATTGCTCTCTATGTTCTGTGCCTGAAAGATCCAGGTGTGGTCCTTATCCTTTAAAGTCACCCTCATCCTTTAAAGTCACCCTTGCTGTGGTCCTCACCAGTGGGTGAGGCTGGGGTGGTTTCAGGGCTGTTCTCTCCACACTTATTCCTCTGGGATTCCCCTGTGCTGGTTCTCATCTGTCTGAAATGGCAATTTTTGTTTGGCTCTGTCAGGATATGCTTGCAATTCTTTTTTCCACTTCAACATCTTTAGTGTTTTCTCTAGAACCAGGCTGAAGCACAAAAGGCTTTGAAGGCATTTTAAGGCACCCCTCAAGCTCCTTGAGAAACTGCTCTGGCAATTTTTAGGACTTTCTTGCTAATTGTTTGTCAGCAGGACAATTTCTCAGTGATGCTGTCACTGACAGTGGGCACAGGGGGGACAGGTCCCAGAGCCAAGTCACAAAGTCACTGCAGAAACAGCTGTCATGGATTCAGACATTGCCATCCACCGCTGAGCTGGGATTACAGCTGGGAATTCTCTCCCTCAGCTTCAGGGCAAAGTCAGCAAGGTCCATGTATGAGTTAGCAAGGAGTGTTTATGGAGCATAATCAGGGATTCCCAGAATGGTTTGGGCTGGAAGAGACCTTAAATCCCATCCAGTCCCACCCCCTGCCCATGGGCAAGGTCACCTTCCACTATCCCAGGTTTCTCCAAGCTCCATCCAACCTGGCTTTGGACATTTCCAGGAATGGGAAGTCCACAACTTGTCCTTGAAGGAAGATGGAAACCAAGCACAGGACTAATTCCATGCCCAGAGCTGGGGAGATCCAAGCTGTGGTCACAGTCCTGCTCCAGAGGCCAAGGCTCCTGTCCTCCATTCCCAGGCTACCAATTCCTGCTGTCCTTGCACTTTGCTTCTCTTCCCTCAGAAGCTCTTGAGGCACCAAACTCCTGTCAGGGAGCTTTTTACAGAAGGGCACCAAGTCTGACCACATCTGACCTGAACAACCACGGCCACGGCAGGAGGCAGATTGCCTTTCCTCTGTCCCTTTCCACGGAATATGGCAAATAAAAGCTTAGGGATTGCTGTAGAAGAAAGAAAATCCTCCAGCATGGCTCTGTGCCTGCAAACTCAGGCTCAATTCCCCATCTCCCCAAGGAATCCGTGCCAGGAGCAATCGGATGCGGGGCATGACCTTTGTCAGCACTTCCGACGCCCTTTGTTGGTCACCTCCATAAGCTCCTGCCTGGTCTTTAATTCACAAAGGGAAAGGATCTGATCCCATCCTTCATAAACACCAGGAGGATTCCACTGGCTGATGTGATTCCAAGGGAGCCTGAGCAGCGAGAGGGACTCTGTGAGACAAAGCTCTTGGTTAAACAACATCGATGGCTCAAATATTTGCCAACACTTGCGAACACAAATATTTACGCCAGCAGCAGGAGCCAAGGCAGATTTTTCCTTCCAGATGTATTAAATGTTTCCTTGAGTGTGCAGAACTGGGAAAGGGCTCTTCCATCACTCGCCGGCTCATTTTCCAGGCCACTGGATGCGCTCACTTATTTGGCAAATCTTGCTGTTAACGGGTTTTTCTCAGCTGATTTTCTGGACTTTCCTGCTTTCCCTCACAATCCTGGGCAGGGAGGGAGAACAAATGTATTTTTTTTAACTCCAGCAACTCAACCATTGTCACCCATTGTCAACTCTCACTGCCAAAGAGGATGATCTGGGCTACTCTGTGTCTCTTGGACCAGCTCAATGTCCTCGTAGAAAGGGAGGGTGTGAAGCAGGTAAAACATCCAAGGAAGTGCAGGACCTTGGGAAGACACCAAGGCTGATGAGTGCTGGATGCAGCCCATTCTTTGGCACATTCTAGGGCCACCTAAACTGCCCCATTTCCAGAGGAATGCTCAGCCTGCATAAATTACATTCTTTTGGAGGTGTGTTCCCTGGTGGAGAAGAAGCAGCAGTGCTCCTGCTGCTCCTGCCATTGCCCAGTGGTTCTGGGGAATGCCTCTGATGCCAGGACACTGCAGGAGAGAGCTCTGATCTTGCTCAGACATCCACATTCCCCTTACATTCCAGGATATTGTGCTTACAATACATGGGAGGTTTGTTCCCAGCCCCAAACACTGGCAAGGACAAAGGGGAAGCAGCAGTTCCCTCCCAGGGAATTGTGGTGGATTCAGCAGCAGCAAGAAAACTTCAGATCCAAGAGGATGAAGGGAGGCACTGGCCAGCCAAACTTCAGCTTCAGGAGCTGAAGGGATTTGCATTTCAGAGATGTGCTACAGGTCCTTTGGAAGAGAAATTAAACATCAATTTAAGGCCTGGTGTGGTGCAATTCCATGGATAATTATGAAGGGAGAATATTGTGAATGAATAAAACTCCAAATCCCTTTCCAGGCTGTTTGGCTCCTCTAAAGTGAAGAAAAGCTCACACATGGTTCTGGTGTGGGTAATAGGGGGCAGATGAGGTTGGCCTTCCTCTGCCAAGGCAAAGCGAATCCAAATGGAGCCTCCAGGGATGAAGTTGTTCATCCCACTGGCTGGTATCCTGCCTCTGGAATTAACGGACCCAGAAATTTTCTGGAAAAAGGTACTTTAACACACAGGGAATGGGAAAAATCCTGTGTGAAATTGGGTGGAAAAGTGGGTGACATTGGACAGGAGCTTTGTTTTCCTGTGTGTCCCTCACACTGTCCCAGTAAAAGCTCCAGTGGGCAGACTGGGAAGGGGCTGCAGGATGGCAGGAGACACAGAAACACATTCCAGGGACACAGCCAAGCCAGAAAATGGGGAGGGGCTGCTCTGGCCCAGGGAAAGGTGAACAGAACTTCGTGGATGCTGAGGATCAGATGTGGGGAGGGTGTGTCAAGGGACAGGAATGCAGGACTGGGGACAGCTGGGAGAAGCTTCCCTCACATCTTCCCACTCCTTGGCTGGCTCTCTCTGGCACTCCCAGCCCTTTGCTTAACAACATAATCCAGCTTGGCATGTGGATTCACACCCCCAGATCTGCAGGGAGAGCACAGCCCCGACCTGCACTTCCAGCAGGGATCATCCTGGGAGTCAGGAGTGGCTCCTGTGCCTCACAGGGTGCCAGGAGCTGGGTACTCCCTCCTGCCCTGCTTCTCCCCACCCTGCAATTAATTAACTCTTGTTGTGCCTGACTGAGAACCGGGAGAGAAAGAAAGCAGGGAGCAGATGATCCCAGGGTAAATCAGTGGGACAACTGTCTGGTTCACTGCCTGGGAAAGGCGAGGGAGGGACGGACACACGGCGCTGGCCTTCGGACTGTGACGCTCTCTGGAGCCACCCCAGCAGGGCTCATGGGGTCACAGAGCCATGGAATCCCCTGAGCTGCAAGGCACCCACCAGGATCATCCAGTCCAGCTGCTGGCCCTGCACAGACACCCCACCCTGTGCATCCCTGGGAGCATTGTCCAAATGCCTGGAGCTCTGGCAGCTCTGGGGCTGTGACCATTCCCTGGGGAGCCTGGGCAGTGCCAAACATCCTCTGGAGGAAGAACCTTTTCCTAAAATCCAACCTGAACCTGCCCTCACACAGTTCCAGGTGTTCCCTTGCATCTACCCCATGGTATTTCAGGAGCAGCTTCCCTTGGTCTCAGCCATGGTGAATGTTCTTAGGGTGTGGATGATCCTCCTCCTGCTCCGTGGATAAACCCGGTCTGTGTTTCCTGGAGAGTGGCCCCTCTCCAACCCCGGGGAGGAAATGTGGGTCTCTGGACTCTGTTCCTTCCTCATTTGGCAACAAAAAATGGAGATGTTGGGAGGAAACAATCCAGAGAAATGTTTCACATCAGTGAGACACACTCCAAAGTATTTTTGGCAACGTGGTGTGGGAATTTGGCTTGGAGAGTTGCTCAGAAGCTCTAAACTCCCATAGATACAGCAAAAAATGGCACCTCCATCTCTTGTGTCTGGAGTGGTTTGGGTCCTAAATGAAGGAACCACAAGAGGCTGATAATGGAACTAATGGTGGTCTGAGGGGTTTTCTTTAGGGAAAAATCCTTCTGAGTGCCTAACAATGGTGAACGCTGGGAGCCGTGGATGTTGTGCACGGGTTTGCTGGCACAGCAGCAGTTTTCCTGTGCTTCCTGGAAAGCCGTGGCTGTTTCACACCCAAAAGGGCTCCAGCAATCCTTGTGCTATCCCAGATTGTTGAAGTGTCTGAGGAGATGGCTCTCACTGTGCCTGGTGCTGCCTTTGGAGATGCCTTTGGTGCACTGGGAACAGCAACTTCCAGCATCCTCTGGGGACTGGGATTTCAAAGGAAGACAACAGTCAAAGGGAGCCAAGCTCAGGCCTCACAGCACCACTCCAGGGTCCATAAATGAGCATCTCTATTGTTTGCTCCTGGATTTTGGAACTCAAGCCTATGGATCCTGCTCCTCCTCTGACCCAGAGCAGTGATAAAGAAAGCATTATTCCCACCAAAAACGTCAGGCCTTGTGGGCCTCATTTAATTAGGAAAAGGGAATAAACCCAATATCCAGTTCCCTGTCTTTAGATCAAGATACACCTTTAACTATGAAAACTCAGGATCTCTGGCAGGATTCTTTTTTTTTTTTTTTTTTTTTGCTAGAAAAACAAACAAGAAATGCTGTTTTCTGGCCAAAAAGCCCGAGCTGTTAATTTCTTCCCTCTCTTTGTTTGCCCCTCTTTCTTTTTTTTTTTTATTTTATTTTTTTCATTCTGGCGCTGGTTTGGAGCAGCTCAGTGAGGAGGACACGCTGGATAAACATGGCACCAGCAGGGTGCTTGGAATGCTCCTCGCTCCGGACCTGCTCCCCATGGAGAGGAGGAGGCCGGAGGGGTGGAGGAATCCGGGTCACGGAGCAGAGGGCAGGGAGAAGACAGCTCCTCTGTTCTCCTGGTGTGTCCAAAGCTTCTCAGCTGAGGAGAGCAACTGGGCTGTGCTGGGCCTTTTGTTTTGTGTTCCCGACTTCCCCCTTTCATCCCATGTGTCAAACAGCTTGGAAGCTTTGATTCCAGAGGCCAAGGAATTTGAACTGCAGGCCCAAATCCCTCGAGCATCTTCTGAGATATAAAATCCCGAAGGAAAGTGCAGGGGTGCCTTGATGGTGCCCTGGGGGTGCAAGTAAGGAGAGCCTGGGGGGTGGAATTGTCCTCAGCCATTCCTGGGTGAATAAGTTGAGGAGTGGGGAGTCTTCCCAGGGAACGCAGGCACCATTTCAGTCTGAACTCACACAGGGTGCTTGGATTCTGTGCTTGGCCACAGAGGGAAAAGCTTCCTAGGAAGTGATGAGAATCCAGCAGGAATACCTGTGGAAGGCCCTGCTGTGGGGATTGGAGCAGGATCGTGCCAGAGGGTGAGGCAGTCCCTGGAGTTTGGCTTGGAAGCTGTGTCTGCCCAGCCAGGACCCTCTGCCATGACCCTGTGCCTTCAGTAAATCCACAGCACAAGCTATGGGAGTCCCAGTAGCATCCTAATGGGAGCTTTCCATAGAATCCCACAATCCCAGACTGGCTGGGGTTGGATGCCCCCTCTCCTAGACAAGCACACCCCCACCAGACCAGGGTATCTCTGCAGTGCAGAAATGGGAAATCCCATCTCCCTGCAGAGATGCTCTTCTCCCAGGGAATGAGGGTCCCAGTGCAAGCCCATTGAATGCAGGGGAGCCTTTGTGCTGACACCAATGAGCTGGAGCCTCTCCCGTGCCCAGGGGCTTCCTGCTGCAGGGAATGAGCAGCAAACCCTTCCATGTCTGTGGGAGAGCTGGGCTATACCAGTCCCTGTCTGTGCCCACACCTCAGCCCAGCTTTTATTGCCACACTCACGACTGGAAGTGTTTAAAAGGAGGGAGGGGAGAGCTTTGGCTGTGCCCTCTCTGCCCAAGGGTGGTACTGAGTGCCAGCCTGATCCCAGGAGGTCTGGGCACTGCCTGGAGCTGAGCTGAGCTGCCCCTCTTCAGAAGTCCTTCCCTTTTCCCCAGGTATCCTTGGTGGTGGTGGATACAGGAGAAGTGGGTTAAAGCTCCCAGTCCTTTTTCCCTGGAGCAGAAGGCACTGAAGGGACCCAGATAGGGCTGTTTGATGCATTTCATGGAATCATGGAATCCCTGAGCTGGAGGAGATCCACAAGGATCATCCAGCCCAGCTCCTGCACAGGCACCCCAACAATCCCAAATGTGCATCCCTGGGAGTGTTGTCCAAATGCTCCCGGATCTCTGGCAGCTTTGGGGCTGTGACCATTTTGTGGGAGCCTGGGCAGTGCCCTCTGGGGGAAGAACCCTTCCCTAAAATCCAACCTAACCCCTTCCCTGCCACTGCTCCAGGTGTTCCCTGGGTCCTGTTCCTGGTCACAGAGAGCAGAGATGGGAGCTGCCCCTCAGAAGGAGGGCAGAGCCACAGCTGTGCTCGTGGCTGGCACAGGACAAGCCCTGTGCCAACAGGAGCTGCTCCAGGTGTGATGAGAGCAGGAGCCAGGTGCTAAAAACATGACCCAGCAGTGCCAGCACTTCCCTTTGGAACAATCACAATCATCTCTTGGAGTGTTTGTTGGTGCTCCTTCTCTCAGGGACAGGGTGCCTCACCCCTGGTGCTGGTGGATGGATTCAGGAGGTGGCTGCCCCTTTGGATCGTGGCAGTGGCCAGGAAAAGGCAGAGGGCAGCTGTCCCAGCCCTGGCATGCCAAGTGTGATCCAATAATCCCTCACTGCCCTCCTGCTTCCCTCGGCTCTCAACACTTGCTTTTCTCCCTTGAACCAAGTGCTACCTTGTGGCCAGCAGTGGATTTTTAGTTAACCCTGCCGGCACCTGAGAGGCAAATGCCACCGAGGGAGGAGTGGGAATTCACTTGGAGTGTGAGGAAAAGGCAGGAGTGCTTGAAAGAATCGGGAGCAGCATTTTTACACCTCTCTCTGATGTGAGTTACACACACAGGTGTGAGTGTGCAGGGAACTGGAGTGTGCACAGACATGTGTGTGCACAGAGCAGGGAGGGGCAACTTGGTACAAAAGGCAAAGGTGTAGAATTTGAGGGTTGCCATGGCTACAGGTCAGATGCCTTTGTTCTCACATCCTGGTGCAGCTTAGGGAGATGAGATGCGCCAGCCTCGGAGCACCAGCAGGCGAGGATGGGGTTTTAATTGTTTTTTAGATGTGAAGGCAAATAGCTGTACACTTATTTTATCCAGCTTTGAAAGAAAGAGCAGCAAACGAAGGCAATCTCCAGATGCAGATGGAATTGAAGTCACAGCAAGTCTGGGAGGCTGGGAAGCTGAGTGGCATCGAGGGAAATGTCCCTGTTGTATTGTCATGGTCACAGACAGCCCCTTTGTGGAGCCACAAAGCCACTTGTGTGTGGTGGCTCTGTGCTGACACGGAGCCCAACGTCCCCATGGCCAGCCCGGGCTGGGAGTGGGCACCATGCACGGGTGGGAGGCCACGTCTGTGCTCCTGCCTTTGCTTTTCCCTTTGAAATCTCCTGTCCAGCTCTCTGTGGTCCCAGCCTATTTGATTCCGAGCTGGAAAGGGGATTTCAAACCAGGATCCATATGGGGCCCGTCAGTTGCGACTGGATTCATTTTAAAGTCCTTGTTAAGTCCAACAAAAAGCCAAAGATTAGAGCTGATATGTTGGCTTTCATCCAGATGCTGATCCTTGAAAGGCTGCCTTGAGACCGCCAGGCGACTCTTTCATTCCCCCTTTTCCTTCTTGCTCTTCTTCTTCCCTTCTAATTGCTTCCCAAATTTGGGTTTATTGCCATGGGTTTGAAGCCAGGTAATCAGAACCAGGATTGTTTTTTCTCTCCCCCATCTCTTTCTGGTACCCATCAGATTCTGGCTCTCTGTTGGTTCAGAAAGTCCACAATAATTCCTTGACCACCAATGTCAAAGGCTTGGCAGGGCTGGAGCCCTTTGGGACAATGCTCCAAGCCAGCCCTCAGCATTCCTGACAGCCAGAGAACCACGGTGAGAAGAAAAGCAACGTGGCCTTTGTCTGTCAGGAATGTTCTGTCCTTTTCCCTCAACCCAGGGCTGCAGCCTCCCCTTCCTTTGTCCCTGAGGGGCATTGTCCTGGTTGTGCCACAGCAGATGGGGACATCTGTGAGGGGAAGGGCTGGCACTGAGTGCTGGGCTCCACCTGGGACACGGAGCTGAGGTCACACCCGGGTGGGTGATCCAGACAAGGACAGCAGGAATTCCCATGGTCATTCCCATTGTCCCTGGCTGCCCAGCTGCACTCCACTGCTGGAGAGCTCTCCCCCAAGCCCAGCTCCTCCCTGCTTTGCACATCCCAGCACAGAGTTGTCTCTGGGAACAGACAGCTCTGGACAGCCAGGATTGTGAGGGAAGCAGGAGAGGCCAGGAAAGAGAACAGAGCTCTGTTAAAGGCTGGGTGCAATCAGGGAGGGAGCGAGGGCGCAGATAAGAGGAAAGGGAAGGGATGTTGGTGCTACCTGGTGCCAGAAAGCAGGAAATTTAGCAGAAGCAGACCTGGGATGGAGCTGGGAACATGTTACACTCCAGGATCTCATGGTGGGGACACCCAGCAGAGGCTCCTGCTTTGTTTCTTGGTTGTGCATCATTGGGAACAGCCCATGTGGAGCCTGTGCCATCGTTGCTGGTCAGTGTTCCCTGTGCAGGGACGGACCTGGAGCTCTGCAGGAGGGGGCCTGAGCTGCTGGAAGCATGAGGAGGGCAGGAAAGGGGAGAGAGCCTGCAGGGCTTAGAGTTGTTGGAGTGGGATCCTAAAGCTGGAAGCAGAGGAGGGATTCAGGCTGAGCTGGAGATGCTGCAGCAGAGCGAGTGTTGCACCCTGGGCACCTCAGAAGGGGTAAAAAGGTGCCTCAGAGCTGGATCCAGCTCTGCAAACCCAGCCAGGCTGGCCCAGGGAATTGCTCCTGGCTCTGGCATGGGAAAGGCCATCCCCAATGCATCCCCAAGGCAGCTGCACCCATGGGATGTGTTCAAAGTGTTTGGAATGGCACCTGTGGGGTGTGTGGGAAGCTTTTGGAAGAGCCCCTGCCAGGGGCTGTGTGCAACCAGGGGCTTTAAACTCCCCTCTCAGAGTGTCCATACATTCATTTAAAGGATGTGCAGGCACAGAGAAAATAGAAACTAACACGTCCTGTTTGGGCAGTCCCAATGAGCCAGGAGTCCAAGAGATTCTCAATCTGTGCCATGCCATGTCCTGCACATCCAGAGCAGGCACAGAGATGTGCAACGTGTGTGTGAGAGGCTCCTGCACCAGGAACAGCTTGAAAAGCCATTCAGGGAAGTATTTACAGGAGTTCAGGGTGGGAATGGGCCTGTTCTGTCTTGGGTTTCACGGCTGCTTGACTCCAGCCTGTCTGTCCTGAGGGTCCCCCAGCACAGAGCAGTGACACTTTGGACAGCCAGGACACTTGTCACAGATTGGTGCCATGTGACACTGAGACCCAGCTGAGAGTCACAGCTGGAGTGGAGTGGGAGGTGGCACAGCCTGGGGACATGCCAGGGTGGGATGAGTTGGAAGGCAGGTTATTCCTGCACCTTGTTCCACTCACCCCTGTCCTCTTGCCTCAGTCACACACCAGACCCCATTTGTGAAAAAGCCCATCCAGTTTCCTTCTCCAGACAAACCATGCAGGTTAGTGCTGGAAGATGTTTCTTGTGTCTGGAAACACCCTCTGGAGCATTTTAATTTAAAAGCTTTAGTTTATCCATGAGGAAACTGCTGTTGGAAGTGGCCATTATCCACAGCACATCCCATTTCAACAAAAAGCCAAAGTTCGCCTTTTTGGAGCGAGAGGGAAAACACAAAGTTGGAGTGTTTGTTCTGGAGCCTGTTGAACAGCTCAGCTCTGCTCAGGGCTGGCCCCCAGCATCCCTTTTCCTGCTCCAGGATAATGGGAGCTCAGAGGCCAGGGCAGAGACAGGGAATCAGCACGCTGGGAAACCAGCGGGATGTGCACGAACCGCCTTGGACAAAATCCACACCAGCCACAGCCCAGGCCATAACACATCCCAGAGTAGCAGAACTCTGAAGTCTGAGGAGTAACATTTCATTTCTCCCCCATTCCCCCATTGCTTTTTCCACTCCTGCACCTACCAGGAGCCACCTGGGCTCCAGCCACCACATCTAAGGACCGCAGAGCCCGTGGTGTCACAGCAGCCCTAAACCAGGGCTCCAGCTTTGCTGAGGCCAGGCTTTGCCTTGCCCAGGTTAAGTTCAGCCTTTTCTCCTGGCTGTGGGACTGTGACTTTACCAGGAGCTCCAAAACTGGCTCAGCTCATCCCAGCTCAGGGAAACACCCCTGAGCCTGGACCAAGGTTCTCTCCTTCCCAACTCCCCCAGTCCTGAGATTAGGCAGAGACTCAAACAAATGAAGGCAGTTGCTGGAGAGGACAGGAAGCAATTACAGACCACCCTGGAAAGGCAGGACAGGCAGCAGCTTGTGTGGCTGCTGCTGTTTAAACAACAACCACCCCCAGGCCGGCAAGGGCAGGAACATCTCAGAGGAACAATGCTGGAGCGAGGTGCAAGGAGTCCAGAAAGGAGGATTAACACGGAATGCTCCGGCACAAGGGCCCTAAGCTCCTGCTGCGGGGTCAGGAGGGTCCTGCTGGCAGCAGGAGGACAAACAGGATGGGCTGGTGATTCCAAAGGGAGCCAGGAGCTCCTGGTACCCCGCCAGCGGGGGACCCACGCGGGTCAGGGGCAGGGTGGCCTGCAGGATGCCTTTTCCATCTGCAGGGCCATTCTGCAGCAGGAGTTTTGTCTTTGCCATG
Source organism: Agelaius phoeniceus (assembly GCF_051311805.1). Classification (NCBI taxonomy): domain Eukaryota; kingdom Metazoa; phylum Chordata; class Aves; order Passeriformes; family Icteridae; genus Agelaius; species Agelaius phoeniceus. Next base: position 15,118,495 of record NC_135278.1, on the reverse strand, counting down.
GAGGGGGAAGCAGGGGGGAGGCATTTCCAAGCTGTTTTCTCCAGGATATCCCAGCTCCGCCTGACAGCTGGTTCCCATTGGGCTCCTGACCAAAGGCAAGGGTGGGAGTGGGCGGGAGGGGGGAAGGGACCTCCTAATGATGAGGACGAAGAAGAGGAAGGATGAAAGGCCCTGAAATGCGGAGGGTGGAACTGAAGCAGGAGGACACTCGGAGGGAGGGGCTGCAGAGGCTTTGAAGCTCCTCGCTATGGGGAGCCTCCTTTAAACCCTACACCAGATTGGAACAAGGTGGGGGAGGAGGGGCTGGCTCTCTTTTCCCTCTGAAATATTCCGAGAGGTTGGGACCCCTACCCGGGATGGGCTGTTTCTGTCCATTAAACACTTTAAATGCTTGTCCATCTCCCGTGGCCTCCCGTCCTTCCTCTCCTTGTGGCACTGGGCTGGGGATGGGACGTTCCCAAGGATGATGAAAGGATTTAGGGCATAGGGTAGGGGTGACAGGGGCTGGTGTCAGCCACGGCCTTGTGCCAGTGAGTGCTCAAGTGGAGGAGGAGGGAAAAGGGGCTGGTTATGCCCCAAGACACAGCATTGGATGGGGAGTTTTCCTCCTCTGCTGGGAATTTCAGCAGGGAGGTCAAGGGGAGGATGGCTGGTGCTGCCTGACTTCCCCTTGCTGCCTGCCAGGAAGGAAAACAGCTGGGAAGGGAGGTTTGGGATCGGTGCCACTGCTCCCTCAGTCCCTGCTCTGGAGGGGATGGAGGAGCTGCCTCATGGAGGGGGTGGAGGAATCAGCTGCCTCATGGAAAGCTCCTTCCCTCCCCCTGCTCCGCCATCCAGGCCCATCTCTTTTATCACAGAATATCCTGAGCTGGAAGGGACTCAACCAATCCAGCTCCTGGTGTCCAACTCTCCTCCTCTGTAAGGATGCTGGGAGGACATTTCCTCTTCCTTCCCCAACCAAACCTCTCCCTGGAAAATTGGACTACAGCAGGTTATTAAATCACATCCAACTGAATTCAGAGCATCACAAAATATTAAGGCAGCAAAAAACCAAAGGTACAGGGAGACAAAGGGGTTGTCCAGCAGAGCCTGCCTTTGGAGAGCTCTGCAGCATGGATGAGATTATCCCACTGGAGCTGGGCTACCTCATCCTCACCTCATAAGGAACATGCTCCAAAGAAATGGATGCAATCTAAACAAGCCTTGCTCTTCCCATTGGAATCAGCAGACCAGGATGAACCCTGTGGGTGAACCTGGCAGCTCTATGAGTCTTCAGAGCTGGAGCTGGAGCTGGAGCAGGGGACCCTCATTCCTTGTCCCTCCTCAACTGTAAAAATCCAGAGGAAAAAATACTTGGTGGCTGCATTGTTCCTGCCAAGGCTGTCAGGAAACCAGTGGGAAGAGGCACGGGGGGACACAGCACAAACAGTGGGAGGAGAAAGTTCACAATAACCCTGGGCTGGTGCATGGAGACTGTTCCTGACCCTCAGGAGGGTTGGAGGTTCAGGGTGGTGCTTTGGCCAGCTCCTGTTGGCATCACAGGCATCCCAGGTGATTCAAAGCTTTCCAAGCTGCCCCATGCACCAGGAACCTGGAGCTAAAGGACACTCAGAGGTGTTTTTAGCTGGTCCCTCCCTGCCATCATCCAGAGGTGAAGCAGCTGATGGTGCAACTCTGACAAGGGATGGCCCAGGCTCCTGGCATCTCCCAAATTTGGGACCCAGCATTCAATGGCAGTTAAGTGAAAGCAGTGGAAGCAAAGTGGGAAGGGCAGTATTCCCAATTCCTATGCCTTTTCTCTCCCTGCCTTCCCTTCACCTGTTTTATGTTAGAGCTGGACTCACCCCTGTCCATGTGCCTCTCCTGGGGAGCAGCATCCTGATCCAGGTGATGGATGGATGGATGGATGGATGGATGGATGGATGGATGGATGGACATGTCCTTCCAGCATCGTCCCATCTTTTTCCCATGGGAAAAAGGGCAGAACTGGTTTTGGCTTTGTGGGTCCTCGGGAACAGATTTTTAATAAATTAAGCTCAAACAAATAAATGCAGTTTGAAAAGAAATCGTCTTTAAGTTTCTCCAGTGGGCCCAGAGGGAGCAGTGGCCATTGGCACCTGTCCAGGAACCCAGGTGAGAGGAGGATGAGCAGGGGCAGGGCAGAGCAGCAGGAGGTTCTGGAGAGGTTTGGATCCTCCCTCTCCCCTTCCCACCTCCCCTTTTCAGTTTGGGTTTGAAGTGGGACCTGCAGGTGTCTGTGCCCTGCGACCAATCGGGAAATGGAACTCGATTTTAAGTTAATTAAAGCTGCCCTCTGTGTGTTAATCTTCTTGTCAGGTTTTAATTAAGGGCTGATAAAGACTCAGCATGGGGAGGGATTCCTGCTCCCACCTCCTGTGACCCAGGGAGCCTGGAGGGGCTGCTGCAGTCATGTCGGGGTGACCCCAGGTCCCGGCTGGTGCTGTTAGCCTTTCAAAAAAGGGATGGAATTTGACCATTTTCTTCTCTTTCTCCCTCAGCTCCCAGCAGATTCCCTCCCAGCTCTCCTCCCAGGATGGGTCATGCTCCTGGCAATGACTGATTTACTGCTCATGAGCCAGAAAATTCCAGATAAATGTCAGCTCAGGGTAATCACCATTCCTGGCTGCATGGCCAGACTGGGTTGGGAGCATCAGGAGTGGGATTAGGGCTCTGCATGAGCTCCTCCATCCCTGTGGATGTGTTCTCTCTTTCTACAGGAGGTGGGATAGGGGGAGAAACCGCACAGAAGGACTGTCAACATGCTCAGGGCAGTAAAATCCCAAAATCCCAGAGGCTGGAAAAGCCCTTCAGGGTCATCCAGTCCAGCCTGGGCCTGATCCCCACCTTGTCACCAGCCCAGAGCACTGAGTGCCACATCCAGGCATTCCTGGGAAACCTCCAGGGATGGGGACCCCAAGCCTCCCCAGGTAGCCCTTTCCAGAGCCTGAGCACCCTTTCCATGGAGAAAACCTGCCCTTCCTGACTCCCATCAGCCCCTGAAGTAAAGGATCTTTACTCTCCTCGTTATTCCAGGAGAGCAGGTTGGATCTCAGCATTTCCCACCAGGCAGGTGCCTCTCCCACCCCTTTTTCCAATGGCATTTTGCAGCCGCTATCCTGACCACTGACCACCGAGTGATACAATTTGCCAAATAATTCCTTGCTATAAATTCCTGTATATATTTCCATGGTGGCATTGACATTTCCCTCTGGAATGACAAAGAAAGGATCTTTTCTCAGTAAAAGCCATTCCATTCCACCTCTGCTGAGCCCACTTTTGGCTGGTTTTTAGGCAGCAGCTTTCCCATTCCACACTTGAGTCCCACATAAGCCCTTCCTTGTATTTTTAAGGTCCCCAGCCAAAATTAAGACATTTCCCATTTTAACTTCCAGCACCTTGTAATGCCTTTAAACCATTACAGATATTCCTTGGAATATCTCAGGGCCAGCCCCAGAGCACAAATGGAATTAAAAGTCACTCGTGCAGAGCCCGAGCCAGGAATTGCTGGGTCAAAGTGTTCCTGGTCCCTCAGGTTTTTGGGATCAGCACAGGTCCAGCACCTGCATTTAGGATCAGGGAGTTATGGAGTGACACTGCTTTTAAAATGACTTGTGACTGTTCCCAGCTCGGGGTGTCCCTGCTGGGGATTCCTGTGCCTGCTCCCCAGGATTAGGGGGAGGGGGGAATTTCTGGAGTTGTCTTTCCATTGTGCTCCAGTTCCAGCTTCCAGCATCTGACTTTCCCAGTCCTGAGCAGGACTTGTCAATCTCCCAGAGTTTGTTTTGGAGCTAATGGATTTCGGAAGGTTCCCATCAATCTGTCCTGCTCCTCAGCACTCCTGGGAATGCTCTTGGCTCCTCTGGCCAGCACAGCTCTGAGAGGTGGTTTCTCCATCCCAGTCACCAAGATTTATTTTGTACAGGCATTTTCATATGCTGAGGAATAAAAAAAAGGAGGAAAAGCCACCTGGAATCAATTGTCAGCACAATGGAAGTTGGCATGGCCAGGCTGGGGAGCAAGAGGGGACAGTGGGTTATTTCCCACAAATTGCTCTGGCAACAAGCACAGCTAGCAGGGACTTAGTGCCAGATTGGATGAATAGGGGAGACTGGAAAAAAAATTACGGGAAAAAAAATCCCAGAAAAGTCAAACCCTTTGTCGTAGTATTTTCTGCAGTAAATTTGTTTTTGTTTTGAAGGGACAGTGAGAAATCTGCCAGGGCTTGAGTGGAGATTTAAAGAGGCAACCCAAGCTCTCCTCAGGGCTGGATGTGGAGCTCAGGCTCGTGGACATGATTCCTTCCTCTCTTTTCCCTCCTGGCTGCAGGATCCCAGGACAAAGCCCGTGGTGGGGAGCCCATCCCTGGCTCTGTGGTGGGGACCTGCTGGAGCTGCCCCACCACCATTCCCTGCTCCCAATCCAGCCTTATCTCCCTCCCTCCTGCCCTTGCCCACGGTGTTTATTCCCACAATAAACTTCTCCAGGAGTGACTCTGGCTCTCTTTGCATTTGTTTGGAAGCCCTGTCCCCACTCCTGGCTTATCTCTGGGTGCAGTGATAACAACAACCACCAGCCCTCTTTGCTTACAGCACCGGCTCCTTTCAATGTTTCCCTAATCTAAACCAGCCTCTGTCTCCTCTTCCTTCCTCTGGAGAAGATCCCGGGCCGGGAATGGCCAGGGCTGTTTCGGCACTTGGATTCATCTTCTGCAGCTCCCATGGATCCAAAGGAAATACCTGATGCTGAGTTTCTGGGAGATTCCCATCCAAATATAGTGGATGTGAAGGAAAGAATTCCTCCATCCTTGGTCTGAGGTAATTTTTAACACCAGGAGTGGGCCCTGCCCTGGGAAGGAGGCACCAGGATCTTCCCAGCATGGCACAGGGGCTGCATGTTCCCAGCCCAGCAGTCTCCAGCCTCGAAAATCCAGGCAAGGCACAATCTGGGAGCAGAGTCTGCCTCCCACCCTCCAGGAATCCTCCATCTTCCCCCTGGAATATCCATGGAGCATCTCTGGAGCAGAGGGGCAGCACCAATCTCTACTGCCTGTGACCTGGCTGTGGCTGTGTCAGGGAGATTGAGGTGGGCATCAGGAAAGGTTCTTCCCCAGAGGGTGTTTGGGGACTGAAAGGGCTCCCCAGGGAATGGGCACGGCCCCAGGGCTGCCAGAGCTCCAGGAGCATTTGGACACCCTCAGGGACAGGGTGGGGTTGTTGGGATGTCTGTTCAATATTGATGATCCTGGTGGGTCCCTTCCAGCTCTGGAGATTCTTTTTTTTTTTTTTTTTTTCTTTTTTCCATGATTTTGTGATCCCCTGCTCCTCTGCCTCCATCCCCTTCAGCACCTGCACCAGCACCAGGGTCCTTGTGCTGCTTCCCCTGGGCTTGGGGGGAACACAGGTCCTTGGTTGGGTTAGTGCTGGGCAGGTATCCTGAGGCGTGGGACATGTGTGACAGCTGGATGGGGACACGTGTGTGATGTGACAGATGAATGGGGACACGTGTGAGAGATGGATGGGGACATGTGTGACAGGTGGATGGGGACACATGTGACAGGTGGATGGGGACATACATGTGACACGTGGTTGTGGACACGTGTGACAGTTGGATGTCAATATACATGTGACAGGTGGATGGGGACATACATGTGACAGGTGGTTGTGGACACATGTGTGACAGTTGGATGTCAATATACATGTGACAGGTGGATGGGGACATACATGTGACAGGTGGTTGTGGACATATGTGCGACAGGGGGATGGGGACATGTGAACAGGTGGATAAGGACACACGTGTGACAGGTGGATATGGACACATATGTGGCAGGTAGATATGGACACATGTGACAGGTGGGTATGGACACACATGGGACAGGTGGATATGGACACACATGTGACAGGTGGATGGGGACACACGTGTGACAGGTGGATATGGACACATATGTGGCAGGTAGATATGGACACATGTGACAGGTGGATATGGACACGTGACAGGTGGATATGGACACACATGGGACAGGTGGATATGGACACGCATGGGACAGGTGGATATGGACACGCATGTGGCACGTGGCTGGGGACACACATGTGGCCACACCCGTGCCTGGCACTGGGGCAGCCCCTGCTGCTGTCCTTCCTGTCAGGGTTGCATTCCCTGCCCTCCTGCTGCATTCCTGGGGGTATTTCCCCCCTTTTCCCTTCCCCCCAGGACAGGAGTGTCCCTCCTTAGCATGGGCACGGAGCACACGGTGCCACTTGGCTGTCACCTCGTCCCCAGCAGGGATGCCAGCGCTGGCAGGCACTGAAGGTCAGCAGAAGGACATCTCAATTATTCTGTGTCATCTGCGAGGAGCTCGGCGCTTGTCAGAGTCCCAGTGGAGAGCAATGAAACAGTAACTTGGCTGCAGGAAAAAAGGGAGTGGGAAAAAACATCGGAAAGGAAAGAGAGGGGGAAAAAAAAGCTGTCTGCACAGAAGCTCAGGTCAGCGGGATTGACAGCTGCTGGGAGATATCTCCATTCCCTGTGCCGAAAATAACACCTCCATGGGCTCCAGAGCTGCCTTCCCAATTAGAGATTGGGCACTGAACAGGGGGAGAAAAAATTCTCCATGATAATTTCAGAGGAGGGGGAGGAAATGGAAAACAGGCTTGGGAAGGAAGGCTGGCTCGCTGCTTCCAGGAGCCTGATTTCCTTGGGGTTGTCCTGGGGGATTCTCCTTCTCATGGCTCTTATCTTCACCACCCCTTTGGATGCCCTGGGAAATGGGAGGCAGCAGCTGGTGAAATAACTCTGGGCAAGAGGAGCAGGGGGAGCCAGGCCCTCACTTTGGGATATTTTTATAGATGTATTCCTATATATAGGATGTATATTCCTCTATATTCCAATATTTACCACCAGACCTGGTCATGCCTTACCCTCTGGACCAGGGGCAGTTCCTCTGTCTCCCTCTCTTCACCTCCTTGATCCCTGCCTGGGGATTCAAACCTGTCTCTTCCATCTGGACAGGAGGGATGGGAAAATGTTTCCAGAGGAAAAAAACCCTGGAAGCTCCATGTCCTGGATCACCAGGAGCTGAGTGGGCTGACCTGGCTGGGACCACCCAGATGTCTGGGGACCTCCCTGCAGGTGCTACCGCTATAAATTAATTAATTAATGCGTTAATAAATGACACTGGCCGTGGTCAGCCAGGGGCCATGGGGGCTGCCAGGAGCCTGGGGCAGGGGGAGAGGCTGTGCCAGAGCCAGCCTGGGAGGCACCAGCTGTGGAATGCCTGGATGCTGCTCTGAGCAGCTGTGCCTGGACTTTCACACGTGTTCTCAAAGTGAGGTCAGGCTTTCAAAACCCACTGAAACCCACAAAGCATGGAAAACCACCATGTCCCTGGGAGTTCTGTGTGGGAGATGGATCTGCTCACATTCCAGGGAAAGCTCCTGCTGGCCCTTCCCCTGGAGCTGGTGGCTGTTCCAGCCTGGCACCAGTGCTGGCTGGGCAGTGCTGCCATGGAGCAGCCCTTGCTGCCAGCTCTTCCCTCTCCAGGCTTCCCGTGATCCCCTTTTTGCTGGGAATGGGCCTTCAGAGAGGGGTGGGTGGCTCAGGCTGGATCACTGGAGCTTTGGTGTGTCCATGGAATGGGGTTTAGATGAGATGGGACGGTCCTGGCAGCCAAATTCATCAGTGTTTTTCTGTCCTGCACCGCACCTGACCCCACATGAATTTCCATCTGGGATTGCAGGAGGAGCCAGGAGCCGCCCTCTCCTTTGATGGTGTCTGCTGGAGAGGGGAGTAAAGCCAAGGGCTCACCTGCTTTGGAAGGAGGCTCTGCTCCCTCTCCCCAGCCCAGACCTGCAGTCAGGCTCGCACATCGTAAAGTGTCCCTGCCGTGGCACTGCTGCCCTGGAGCACGGAGCTGTTTTATGTGCCCCAGGAATGTCTGCACGGAGCCACGGCAGGAGCAGCTGCAGGGATCTCACCTTTGGATCCTGGCAGGGGAGCAGCTGCAGGGATCTCACCTTTGGATCCTGGCAGGGGAGCAGCTGCAGGGATCTCACCTTTGGATCCTGGCAGTTCGTAGGAGCCAGGCAGGAGGCCGAGGAATTGCAGACACATTCAGCTCCAAGGTGCTGGCAGCTCCTGCCTGGCTCTCAGCTGGTTAAGTGCTCTTTTATTGGGCTTCCCTTCCCCACAGGCTCAGGGCAGGAAGCCCTGGAGGGTCAGGTGGCCTTGCCCATGCTGTCCCTTACCCCACTGGGATTTTCTGAGCGCTTTGGGGTGGTGGGGAGGGAGTCTGTGTGTCGCCACCGGTGGCTGGTGCCCCCTCAGTTCTGAACACAGACTGTCCATGGCAAAGGAACGGCAGTAAAGCCGAGGCTGCAGCCTCAGGTCTGGTTTTTCAGGACTGGGAAGGGTCTCCTGTTTCCAGGGCTCCCAGGGTGCTGCCCCAGGGGAGATGGAGCAGAGCCTGCCCGGAGAACACCAAGCGGGAGAGCGGGGAGCAGCAGGATGGTGAGACACCAGCACCTGGAAAGAATTAACACTTCCCCTCAGCAAGAGCTTGGAAGGGGAGAGAACAAAGCAGGCGAGGGAAAACCAGGGCAGGACAAAATGGTGCTGGTGGGAAAAGGCATTCCAGCTCCTCGGCAAGGGGGAAGGAATGGCTGAGCAGGGCTGCTGGGCTGGGGGCAGCTGCTCCCTGCGACAGGCTCAGTCTGGCCCTCATCCCTTCACTTCTGCCTCTGCTTCTTTCCTCCCCTCTGTCCTTCCTGCCATTCCCAAATTTATCCCATCCATCTTTCCCAAATTCTCTCTGAATGTTTCCACACATTCTTCTCACAGCCTCGTCCCTCTTTTCTGTAAAACAGTGTTTATTCCTGTACCCAAAGCCCATTCCCACTTTCTCAGCAGCCTGGTTGTCCTTTCTCCAGGATGACACCTCAGTGCTGATCCTCACCCTCAGTGCAGGAATGGGGATAAGCAGAGTCTGGTGCATTTAGGGAAATTAATAAATATTGTGGAAATGCCCACTAATTTGAATTTGACCCCATTTTGGAAGGATATCCTGCCTGTGTCCTCCACTGGGATGAGGGCTCGTCTCCTCTGGGACAAGAGGCTTCCCAAAGGTTTTGTTTGAAATAACCATTGCTGATCCTCCTGCCCGGCTGCTCTTCACACTCCACCCGCTCTGATCGCACCAATTACTCCAACAAAAGACAAAAATTTGCATTTCCAAGGGAGTTTCCCTCCTCCTCCCAGTGCGCTGTGCCCTCAGCAGGGATGTCCTTCACCCCATCGGGGTCAATGAGCCATGAGTGGGCCTCGTGTGACAGTCCCGACACACTTCCCAGAGGAATTTCTTTCCTAATGACATTTAAACTGCTCATTACTGCTTGACTGTGCCGCAGGTTTGGCTGAGTGTATTGAGCAGGATCCCTGGAGCAGGGGCTGGGAATCTGGATGTGGGGAAGGGTGAACCTCTCCAAGCACCCTGAGACACTCAGCTGCAAACCCCAAATGCTTGGGCAACCAAAAAAAGATCTATTTAAAAGGTCTATTTAACCTTTTTTTCTTTTCTTTTTTTTTTTTTTTTTTGGCCATTTTCAGCTCCTCTTTTTGGCTTTCTGAAAGCAGGAATGAGATGAGGTCTCCAAAGAGCTCCTGCTCCACATCACCCAATTTTCCTGGCCTGAGGGGTTGCACAGGTTTGGAGAAGCATTCAAGCCCCTGAGTGTTCTCCTGAAAGCTTTGCTGATGACAGAAAGGCTCTACAGACCTCTTCCAGTCCGTCTCCCCGAAATTCCCAACTTCCTGAGCTCCTCCCAGCCCCGCTCCAGCCCCGCTCCGACCCTGAGGTAATGGGGCAGCAGTAAAACGTTAGGAGGTACAAATGAACTGCCGGGGATTAAAGCCCCAGCACAGCCTCCTGCGAGGCTTTAAAAGCATCCTGTTTGCAAACAGCTCTGGGGCTGCATCCCGCATTCCTGGGCATTTGCCTTCTCCTGGTTTTTTCATTCACAGGGAGGAATTGCAGCTGGAGCAGCTCGCCAGGTCCCGTTCTTCCACCCCCCCTGGGGCACGAGGAGTGCTGGCTCATTCAGCCCCTTCCCAAGCATTCTGCCTTTCCCTACATTTTTCCAAGGCGCTTTTATAAAGCTGCTCCCATTCCAGCTTGTCCATGCATTTTTCTGGGTGACTTGGAGATGTGTGGCAGGTGAGTTGTGCCCTCCAGGGAGGCTCCTGGGCCACCACCAGGACACCTCAGGGCATGAGTGAGATCCAACCTCACACGGTGAGCCCAGGGCTCTTCTGAGCTCATTTGATGCCCCATGGGGTTCTCCCACTGCCTCCAGCCTTTCCAAAGGAAAATTCCCACCCTTTTCTTTGGGCTACAGAGCTAAGTAACCCAAATGATCCTATGAATTTTCAGCGGTCCCATGTAGGGAAGTTTGGAGTTTGGAGGGTGAGTTCCTGTAGGATAATCTGTGCAGGGAGAGGCTGAGCAGCTGTTGGCAGGAGAAGTGGGAAGTGGTTGGAATTGGGAAGTAGCTGGAACTGGGATGTATTGGGGCATTTGGGATCATTTACAGAGGTGCTCTTTTCCAGGCCATGCAGCTTGGCACCACGAATTTTTTGGGAAAGCTCAAGCAGCTCATCCCAGCTATTGCACAGATCTTTGAAGATTAGTCTGGATAATTTTGAAAGGTCTCCCTTCCCCGGGGATTTTTGGGATTCCTGGCTCTGCCTGGAGCAGAGCAAAGGCTGCTGTCCCTGTCTGAGGTGGGAGCAGGGATTAGCTCTTGGACCTGTCCTCCCAAAGGAGAGCAAAGCAAAGGCTCCCAGCCTGCATCAGCTGTGCTGAGCTGAGCTGCAGAGCCAGGCCTGAGCCACACTGAGTTTTTTCCAAGCAGCTTGGAAAAAAACAGAGCCTTGGTTCCTGCCCACTGTCAGCAAATCCTCCAGCTTGGATGGGATCCCTCCAGCTGCCCCTGTGCTGCCTCTGCACTGTGGGTGGGCTGAAGCCTTTTCCCAGAGAAACCAGGAATGGGATGGGCAGAAAACCAGGGACAGTGGGAGATTAATTCCCACACCCACTTGTGGCTGAGTGCTCGCCCCTCCCTGAGCTCGATGCCGTGTCTGCTCCTTGGCTTCCCTCTCCACCTGTTTAATCCATGTGGGATGATGGGACTGACATGGAATGTGGGAAAATGGGCTGTCCTCTCCCTGGAGAGCTGCACATGATGAGGTGCCCCTGCTTCTGCAGCCACCTCAGTGATAACAGGGTGTTGATATCTCCAAGATTCCCTCATTCCAAGGAAAATGGGGCTTTTCATTCCAGCCTGTTAAAGCGTTTTGCAGAGCCCTCACAAATGTAACCTGGAAGTGCTGCCTGTATCCAGCTGCTCCCCATGAACCTCCAGAACCATCCCATCACCCTGGTGCCCACCTGAACCAAGGAGAGGTTTGCAAGGCAGGAATTTCCTGCATTGAAGCAGACACTGATCCCCTCTGAGGTGGCTGCTCTGCTCCAGCCGCTCTCAGCCCCAATTTCTCCATCTCCTGCAGCTCCAGCTCCCTCTTCCTGGGCCCTTGGAGCACCACCAGCACCACAGGATTGTGTGAGGGATGGGCACTGCCCTGCAATGGCTTTCACAGTGGTGGCACCAAAAAAACCCCTCTGGGTGACACTTTCCAGTGATCCCAGGATGTCACAGGCCTTTTCTCCCTCTCTTCACCTGTGTGTGGGAGCCGGTGACACAATCCCTTCCCATCCACCACTAGCATGGAGAAAATAGCCCTGTGACCTGGAATGTCACCTCCCAGAGGAGGGGACACTGGGATCCCTCACAGAACCGTGTGGGGACTCCAGAGGGGAGGCCAAGCTGCCCTGTGAGCGTGGGTGAGGCTCAGGGGCTGCCAAGGTGACCTGGGCATCTCTGCACCTGGGGGACATTGGCATTCCAGAGCTCAGGGGATCCAGGGATGCTCCTGCAGGAGGAGGGCACCAGGAAGGGACACTGAGGCTGTGATGAGCCACATCCAGTAGCTCTGGAGGTGCTGAAGCCCAGTCTGTGCCTCACTGATGATGATGATGATACCTGGGAGCACAAGAGACTCCATGGCAAAGTGAATTCCCAGGAAACTGCTGCAGCTTCTCTCCAGAGACATCAGGATTTATTCCAGCCTTTGGTTTTGCTGGATGTTGTGGTTTGCATCAGGCAGAGACCACCAGTCTCCCACTTGGCTGTCCTGCATCCCATTTCCCTCCCCATTCCTTGCAGACCCTCCTGCCTCTGCTTCTCCCAAGAGTTCCCATCCTGAGTGGAATTTGAGGGCTCTGTGTGACCATGGGCACATCCAGGGAGTGCTCCCATCCATCTGCTCAACTCCTTGGGAAAAACCAGCGCAGCCAAACAATGAGTGAGTAAAAAAGCACATGTGGAGCCTTGGCAGGGAGCATTCCCTGACTCCCAGCATCCATCGGCCGCTCCGCGCTCCCATCCCTGCCTCTCCAGCTGTAATTAGCACCGAGCTCTGGGAACGAGCTGGAATGGGAGTGATGAACAAAACAGCAGCTCCAGATGAGCCAGGGCACCCGAGGGGGCTGGGATGGAGGAGTGGGATGGTCTGGGGGCTGGGATGGAGGGGTGGGATGGTCTGTGCTCTCCAGCCAGGTGCGGGTGCCTGCTCTGGATAACGAGCACCTCGCTCCCGGGAGCTGCCGGCACCAATTCCCCTGCAGGAGCACATTCCTGAAAGCGTCCCTGCTCCGAGTGGTATTTAGCTCATGCTCTGATGCTGGATCAGGGGTCTGGAAAGGCTCTGTCCTTGGGCTCTGTCCAAGGCTGTTCTCACATCCCTCCAGCGATGCTGCTCCTGCCTGGAGGAGCCGACCTGCTGGAGAGGTGACCCAGGGCTCCCGTTAAATTTTCCTCTGCTCAGTGTCCTCCAGGTGCCCCCAGCCAGAGCATTCCAGCCTTGCTCTGGTGGCTGGAGACCCATATTCCTTTCCTCCTTCCCCACCTCTCAGATCTGTGCAGACCATGGCTCTGCTGTCTGTCCAGTCGTAACCAGGACTTTTTGTTGTGCTGGAATTCGTTTTGTTCTTTTTGATCTTCCTGCAGAAGGCAGAAAGAGAATTCAGCCAAATGGCCTCCACCTGTCACAGCGCCCCTGGGATGAATGGAGGGGCCCCATCCCTGTGTCCAGGTGATGGACAGAGCATTCCTGTCCTTGTGTGCAGATGATGGACAGAGGGACCCTGTCACAGTGCCCTGGGGATGAATGGAGGGGCCCCATCCCTGTGTGCAGGTGACGGATGGAGGGTTCACCATCCAGCTGATGGACAAAAAGGGCCCCATCACTGTGTGCAGATGATGGACAGAGGTTTCCTGTCCCTGTGTCCAGGTGATGGAGGGAGGGTTCCTGTCACAGCTCCCAGGTGATGGACAGAGGAGCCCCTGTCCTGACTCCCAGGTGATGGACAGAGGCCTCATCCCAGCCTCAGGTGATGGATGGAGGGGCTGAGGAGTCTGGGAATGGCTCTGCAGGCAGTGTCCCACAGTATCCCTCGCCCTGTCCCCCAGTGAGATCAGGACACTGATAACAGCTTTGTTTAGAAGGAAGAGCAGGAAGGGACATGGAAGTCCAACAAAAGAGGAGCTGCCTCACCCAACGTCCCGAGGCCCTCGGCTGCCAAAAATGGATGGAAATAAACTCTGCAGACAATGCAGGGCCCTATCTGGGAGCAGCAGGAGCCTGGCCAGGCCCTGGTGTCCCTGCAGGATCTGATAGGGCTCGGGGCAGGCGGGACGGGCCATTGTTTGCTGCTCTGGCTGCGCTCTTGGCCCGGGATCCACACGGAGAGAATCGCAGGAAATCAGAGCAGATCGTATCCAACCTTCAACTGCAGCACAGCTCAGGGCTCTGCTTTTCTCCCCACTGTCCTTGGTGGCTCTTTTTGGAACAGTTCTCTCCCAAAATAGCCGTGAATGCGACCATTGCCGGACTGTTCATGGTCAGTGTAGCCACATCCTCCCCCTGCAGAGGCTGAAACCACTCAGTTCATAATGCACCACCCTGGGACCTCTGGCAGAGCTGCTGCTCCTTCATCCAGACCCAGCAGGGATCCTCAGGGGATCTGTAGGGTTTGTACCCCTGTGCCCAGGGCTGTGGCATTGATGTACCCTCCCCTCCCTGCACCTACAGGAGATGGGTTTTACTTCCAGCTTTTCCATGGAGCAGCTCTGGGTAAGGGAGGCTTTGGTTCTCAGGCAGGATAAGTCAGGATAAGTCCATGGAAGTCTGCAGTGTCCTGGCTGAACTGTGCCATGGTGTGGGTAAGCTGGTGCATCCACCTCCTCCCGCTCCATATCCCAACAGCTTTCCTTCTCTCAAATATTGCCCTTAATTAATTTATCTGTACCGATGCTCCTGGTAATACCATTATTTGTAGTACCTCCCTGCATCCCCCAGGAAGGGCAGAAGTCTTAATTAACATCCGTGAAGCTGCCTGAGATCGTGCCTGGAAAATGTGATCTGGAGCAACTCCGTCCTACCAAGGCTGTTTTATTTTATTCTCTTTTGTTCTCCTTCTTTGCAGGCCCCTTCTTTTCCAGACAGCCCGGCCTGTGCCTGCCATTCCCACAGCCCGATTGTGCCATCCCAACATTCCAGCTGTGCCATCCCGACATTCCAGTCTGTGCCATCCCGACATTCCAGCCCATCCCTGCCATCCCAACATTCCAGTTGTGCCATCCCAACATTCCGGTCTGTGCCCTCCCAACATTCCAGCTGTGCCGTCCCGACATTCCAGTCTGTGCCATCCCGACATTCCAGCCCATCCCTGCCATCCTGACATTCCAGCTGTGCCATCCCGACATTCCAGCTGTGCAATCCCAACATTCCAGTCTGTGCCATCCCAACATTCCAGCTGTGCCATCCCGACATTCCAGCCCATCCCTGACATCCCAACATTCCAGTTGTGCCATCCCGACATTCCAGCCCATCCCTGCCATCCTGACGTTCCAGCTGTGCCATCCCGACATTCCAGCTGTGCAATCCCGACATTCCAGTCTGTGCCATCCCAACATTCCAGTTGTGCCATCCCAACATTCCAGCCCATCCCTGCCATCCCAACATTCCAGTTGTGCCATCCCGACATTCCAGCTGTGCCATCCCGACATTCCAGCCCATCCCCGACATCCCAACATTCCAGCTGTGCCATCCCAACATTCCAGCCCATCCCTGCCATCCATGGGAGCACCCATGGAGCTGCTGGAGCGGCTGCTGGGGACACAGGGCAGAGCAGGGGAGGAGCCAGAGCTGGCTCGGAGGCGGGGCAGGGTCACCTGCCCAGGGGAGGTGCCACCCTCCGGTGGCTCTGGCACATGGGGGTGTAGCTGCCCTGTGTGGCACAGACAGACCTGGAGCACCACAGACATGCCCCAGCTGTGCATCACAGCCCAGCCTTGGGATCTCCTGCCAGGTGTGCAGTGCCCTGAATCCTTTCTTTCTCCCTCTGGGAGCCTGTCCTGGGATGAGCATCCCTGCAGGTTCTCCCCTTTTCCCTGCAGGACCCAGCCCTGGGACACTCCTGCCGGGACAGCACAGGGACAGCCACCCAGCGACCCCGGAGCAGTGGCAGGACAAGGCAGTGTCTCCACAGCTCTGGAGGCCCCTGGCTCCGTTGCTGGTTGCTGCTGAATCCTTCCAGCCAAATCTCCCAGGTCTTGGCTGAGCCGAGCTCCAGCACCAGCCAGATTTCTGATGCTTAGCAAAAATATTCATTAACGACTTAATCTGTGCACACACAGGGGAAGCTTTTAGGGAATTTGTTCGAGGGCTGTGAAAGAGGGATCTGGCCACTGCTTCCAGCTCTGCCTTGATCTGTGATCTCATAGATGAGGAATTCAGGAAAATGCTGCTCAGGGACATGGTCCAAAGCATCCCCTGTGCTCACACCCTGTGCACTTCCCTACCCTTGGCACTCGCTGCTTGGCTGAGCATGTCCCCGTGCCAAGCACTGCAGAATTGTCACCTCAGCCCTGCAGGCTGCACAATTGTCACCTCAGGACACAGGGAGGGATGATGCTGCCTGGCTGCTTTGGGAGGGAAGGTCTGAGGGCTGTGATCTTGCTCACAACCTGGCTCAGGATGTCTGGTTTGGGATGGAAAAGCTTCACCAGGCTGTGCAGCCTCTGTAAAGTCACGGGGGTGTCCCACCTCCTGTGGCCTCTGGCATGGCCCATCCTGCTCCTCAGTGTCCTGCCAGGGCCACCAGGCCAAAGAACCCTGAGCTTCAGCAGGGACAAGGAGAAGAAGGCTTCTGGAGCACCTGGAGCATCACCTGAGTGCAAGGCAGGGGAAAGGCAGGAGAGGGCTGGGAATGCAAGAGCCAGCCCTGGGATCTGAAGGGATTTCTGAGCTTGGTGCCTGTGCCACCTCTGGAGTGAGGGCTCTGCTGGATGGTTCCTCCTCATCCTCATCTGCACCCTCAGGCACCCAGGGGCCTGCAGCCACCGTGGGAGTGGCAGTGTGACACCAGTGTGAGGGAGGGGGTGGCACTGTCAGTGGGAGGGTGGCACCTGCGAGGGTCCCCAGTGGCTCCTCCCTCTGGGCTGCCTGGATGCTCTGGGGACTTGTGTGAACACAGAGAAGGGATTGGAGCATCCTCCCTGTGCTCAGAGGGGACACTGGGAGAGGAGGGACATTCCCGTGGGACACAGCATCCATGGGGCTGCCACCTGGCTTTGCCAAGGCTGAGTCCTGCTCTCCCTGCTCCCTCCCCTCGGGCTGTGGAGTCCAACCCTCACCTGTTACAGCTGATGACCCTCACCTGTTACAGCCCCAGGGCTGCTGCTGCTGCCTCCAGAGAAATTTCCAGGTTATTTCCACGCACATCAGGAGCCCTCCAGCTGCCCCTGCATGAGCTCCCTCCCTCTCCATTCCCACCAGTGCCACCACTGCCCAGGCCAGGCACAGGAATAAGGGGGAAATAGGGGCAGGATCCCACCCTGGGGTGCCCCCTTCCCTCTGGGAGTGGCAGCTGAGGCTGGATGGACACACACAGATGGATGGACACACAGACACGAATTTATAGAAGTTTCCAACTCTGGGCATGAATCCCTTTGGAAATGAAGTTCCTAAATCACACAGGAATATCTGATGATGTCCCAGGGAAGCTCAGTGTGTCCCAGGGAAGCTCAGTGTGTCCCTGAAGCCCCTGCCATGCCAGTGGCTCTGGATGGGGGTGGCTCCCAGGGACCACACTCTGGCAGGGCTGGAGCTGCAGCAGGGCTGGGATTTCAGGGAGGTTTTATAGCAAAAATGTTGATGAGTAATGAAAAGGTGCTGCTGAGCCTTGTTGGGAGGAAAGAGGGGAGGGAGAAGAGGGGCTGAGGGAAAGAAAGGAGCCCAAGAAGGAAGGGAAAGGAAGAAATGACCTTGGTGAGATTTTCTGGCTGCTCTCCAGGTCATAGGCTGATGCCAGAAAAGCTCAGAGTCCCTTCTGGCCAGGAGCACTCCCCGTCAGGTGAATCACACACACAGTGCTGGAACATTCCACGCTCCCAGCCACAGAGCTCGAAGTAATTAGGAAAACTGGAAGACCAAGGCAGGGGGAAAACTGTGAGTCACACATGGAAGTGGAGTTATTGGAGAGCAGGAGAAGCAGCTTTGCAGAGCTCCTGAGGTAAAGGTGCTCCAGCCCCAGCTCCTGCTGGGAAAAGCCATCGGAGCTTTTCCCTGCACGGGGAGAGAGCAGCTCTGGGAGAGGGCAGAGACACCAGGATGTGTCACACAGGGAAGAGAAATTGCACTGGGATGAGATGTGAGGGGATTGGGGGTGTGAACCTGGAGAAGAGAAGGTTCCAGGGAGAGCTCAGAGCCCCTTCCAGGGCCTAAAGGGGCTCCAGGAGAGCTGGGAGGGACTTGGGACAAGGGATGGAGGGACAGGACACAAGCAATGGCTCCCACTGCCAGAGGGCAGGGTTAGATGGGATATTGGGAAGGAATCCTTCCCTGTGATGGTGCTGAGGCCCTGGCACAGGATGCCCAGAGGAGCTGTGGCTGCCCTGGATCCCTGGCAGTGTCCAAGGCCAGGTTGGACAGGGCTTGGAGCACCCTGGGGTAGTGGGAGGTGTCCCTGCCCATGGCAAAGGGTTGGAATGAGATGGACCTACAGCCCAACCCCTTCTGGGATTGCTGATTTCAAGCAGCTCCTCAGGCTGCCAGGGGAGTCCAGCTGCTGCCAGGCTGGGAACCTTCTCCCACCCTCCAGCAGGAGAAGCAGCAAAGGGTGACCTCGTTATCCCTCACTCCTGTGGACAATGAGCCTGAATGCTGCTGGATCCCAGGGACAGCCCCAGCCCCTCACAGCCCCTCACATGCAGGGGAGTTCCATAAATCACACAGTCTTTCAGGAAACTGATGGATGGAGCTTTCATCCCTCTCTTTGCATGACTCTTCTGCTGCTCTTCATTACCAGCACAAAGGCTGTGTTAACGTGGGAGCAAACCTTTGTTTATTTAAGGAACTCTCCTCCTGACCCATCCCATTTGGCTCAGGAAAAGCCTTGTTCCAGGCAGGCCCTGGCTGTCCCACTGGGGTCACGCTCCTGGAGCAATCCTGGCTGGACAGGCCAGCATGGCTGATGGGTGACTATCACCTCTTATCACATCCTATCACACCTTATCACACTGTGTGATGTCATATCCACATCACCACCCCCAGCCCAGCCGGTGCCATCACACCTCTGGTGACCCGGGCGGGCAGAGCTGGGCTCCTGGTGTGGCCTCACCAATTCCCTGCTCCCAGCAGGGTGATCCCCACCAGCTGAAGGATGTGGCTCCATGTTTAGCCCCTGTCCTGCTGCAGGAGGCTGTGGGGGCCACCAGTGTCCAGGGAGATTCCATTTGGGAAAGCTGAAGGGTGGGTGCACATGGGGTGATGAAGGGACGTGATGGACAACCCAGGCTGAGCACAAAATCCTCCTGCAATTCTCCAGGACAGATTGTTACATCTCCCTGCCAAGAAGTCAAACATTCCTGCTGGAGTCAGGCCTTTCACAGGAGCCCCCTCGGGGGCATCAAGTGAGGCTAAGACAACAGGCCAGAGCTTTGTGAGCAAATCACGAGTCCCCAGCGTCCCTCCAGCTGGCAGGACTGTCATTGACCTCAGTGGCCTTGTCCTCCCTGAAGCAGCTCTGTCAATTTGGCCACTTTCCACTTAATAATGGAGCTGGAATATAAAGATGTATCCAGGCCCAACCACAAAACAGCTGGAGACTGCAGGCTTGACTTAATCCTGGTAGAATAAACCAGGGAACTGGTGGGAGTCAGCTCGGATGCTGCTGGCGGGGCTCAGAGCAGGGCTGAGCAATAAAAGGGATCAAATGTGTGAGGCACAAACTGTCTGGAGCCACGGTTGCTGTTGTTGTTGTTGTTTTAACTAATTGAATTTTAGTGCTGCTGAAAGGATTGACAGCTCTGGAGAGCAGTGGCCAGGTACAGCCCCGGCAGGAATCCCTCCTAATCCCAGCCTGCATCCAGACACCCGGAGCTGCTCCCCTGAGACCAAATTCAGCCCCTGACAGACACAACTGGGGCTGCATCCCTCCCAGAGATCCTGGCAGACCTGTTCCTGGCTTCATGGATGTTCCGTGTCCCTGGAAGCAATTCCTTTGGATCTGGGCAGGCTGGGACAAACGACCTGTGGCATCCTTGCCCCCAGGACAATCTTTGTGCCTGAGGAAGGGCAGGGACACTGAAGGTGTTGAGGGGAGTTGCTGCTCATGGTGAGAAATCTGCTTTTATTCCTGGAACGGTTTGAATTGGAGGAGACCTTGAAACTCATCCCATTCCACCCCTGTCATGTTCAGGGACACCTTCCACTGTCCCAGGTTGCTCCAAGCCGTGTCCAACCTGGCCCTGGACAGTCCCACTTAGGGCCAGCTCCAGGGAGGCCTTTGCCAGAGGAGGGAGATGGGGTTTGGGGGAGCTAGGGCTGGTGTGGAGCAGGGGAAGGGGGCAGCATCCCTAAAACTGAGCACCCTGCATCCTTCCCAGGGGTGGCTTGTGGCTTCTGTCCCCACCACGGGGTGGGGATGATTCTCACCGGGTTTGGGAAGTGACACGTGAATCAACATCTCACCACCAAAAATCCTGATAAAAACCCGGCGGGAGCTGCCCTGCCCATGGCTCTGCCTCGGGGTTTGGACTAGGACCAGTCCCTGGGGCCGGTTTGGACGGGTGCAAGGGCTGGGGTGGGCAGCACAGGGTGGGCAGCACTGGGACCCCTCGCACAGCCAGGCAGGGCAGGGCAGTGGCACTGGGAGAACTGGGGCAGTGTTTGTCCCACCAATGCCTTGGCAGGGCACGGAGGCGGCTCTTTCCCAGGGGAAAGCTCCTCGCAGGGGCACCTTGTCAGCCCTGCTCTATAAATAGCTGGGAAAGAGCCCGGCAGGAAGCGCTGGATGTCAGGCAGGGCCAGGGGAAGGGCTCGGTCCCAGCCTTGGCGAGTGTCGCTCCCGTGGGACGGTGACTCCCGGCACGGAGGGCACGGAGGAGTTGGGCTCTCTGAGAGCGCCCATTTGGGTTGTTCTGCACATTTCCGAGAGATAAAAGGTGGGTGGGATTGGGCATTTTCAGCAGTCTGGAACCAGCCGGGTTTTGCCACCCTGATGGGCACAGAATATAAATTCTTCACGCAGGTGCCCTCGCTGGGATCTCGCTCACTCAGATCAGATTTAATCCTTCCTAGGGGCCAAGCCGAGCTCTGCTGTGTCAGCTCGTGTTCCTCAGCCGTGTCCTACAGGCATTTTCGGGGAGCTGCCTGCGGAAGGAACTCCAGGAGCTCCGATTTCCAGCCGGGCACAGCGGCCCCGTTAATGCCAGGGTGCGCCCCATCCCTCGCCCGGCAGGAGGGACAAAAACTACGGAAGGATTTCAAACCCCCGTGGCTTTGCCGCAGCCTTTTGTTTGTAAGTGATCCCAAAATCGCTGCCAGCACAGCCCCGGGCGCTCCACAAGCCTGTGGCTTGTCCCCAGCGTGACAAATGTCCCCAGCAGGGGACACAGCTCGTTTGGGAGCTGCCAGCCCGGGCTGGGGGCTCCGTCCCTGTCCTGCGTTAGAGATCTAAGCTCCCCCAAGGAGGGTAATGGACAGGAAATTAGAGATAAGTAGGTGGTTTGACAGGATTAGGGATAAGCAAAAGAAACTTAATTATGTGATAGCTGCTATCGGACAAGCGCTGCTGCGAAAGGGGATGTAAATGACCTAAAGAAAGCCCGACACCAGATCAAACAGGCGCACTCTGCAGATAACAGCCCAAAAACACGGGGTATAAATATTTATCACAAATGAATTCTCCAAACACTCCCTGCTCACCATCCCATTAACAATAGACGGGATTGAGGATAATAAAGGCTTTCCACGAGCTTTTTTCCCCCTTTCTTTTCCGGGGGCTTTTGTCCACGTGCAGCTGTGGGCGTGTGTGTGAGAGATAGGGATGTGCCCGAGGGCTCCAGGGGTCCCACGTCCCCTCTCTGCCGTGTCCCAGGAGCTCAGGCTGGGCTCCCTCCGCACCTCTGAGACTCCGGGGAAGAGAGAACTCACCCTGCTCTCGCTCAGAGGTCCCTGGTTGGCAACGAGAGGATGGTGGTTGGAGCAGGGTACAGGCTATAGCCCAAAATCCTGGATAATTCATGCTGCTTCATCCCAGGGAATAGGAAAACCCACCCCACTGCTGCCCTGGGTCATTGGGCAGCAAAGAGGGGATGATGGATGTTCCAGGGAAGGGCTGGAGCCCCAAAACCTGGGCAATTCTGGCTGCTTCTCTCTCCTGAGCAGGCAGTGGGAAATCAATGGGCAGTGGGGCATGTTCTGATGGAGGCACTGGGGAGCCTCTGCCCCTTTCGTGCCTGCAAAGCCCAGTGAGGATGTCGGGTGCCAGGTGTGGCTGTGACCTCAGCCCCAACAGGGAGTGATCCCCCTCCCCAAACAGGGACAAGGGTCCCCCCTGCACAGCCACCACCCCTCTCCTCCCCTCAGCCACCCTTCCCAGCTCACGCTGCTCCTCTTCCCGACTCATCCTGCTTGTTGTTATTTATTTCCCCAGAAGGAACACAAAACCTCCCGAACCTGAGCTGGCAAATTACCGAAGCCCAGGAAATGAAAACTCCAGGGCAGCATTAATTGGAAGGCTTTTTAATTAAAATCAGCTTGTTTCACAATCAAAGATAAAAGGAGGGAAGAAAGCTGAAAGGAAAAATAATAATAAAGCAATTCCCTGCCTGCCCCTCTGTGGCATTCACGAGGTGTGGGCTGAACATCCTGTGTCACCCGCTCTGCTCTCAGCCCTCTTGATTTCCTTTTTTCCTCAAAAAAAGGCATTTTTGGTCTCTTCTTTCTCCCTGGCTTCATCCTCATCTGTTCCTCCTCTGCCTCCATTTGACATTGGCCTCTCCCTTGTCCCCTGTCCCCATCCCCTCAAGTACCCATCACCCCGAGCAGAGGGTTTCTCCCAGGGAAGAAATTTTCCTCTGAATTCTTTTATTTTTGGGAATTAAATTCTGGCAGAGATGTAGCATTGCCTAAAGATTTAACTGCTGTGCTGAAGCAGCACTTGATGAGGCTAAATGAGGTTTCTTGCTAACGAAGGGGAATCTTTGTTGCTGGGGAAAGGCTGATGGCCCCGAGGCTGCTGTGGAAGAACCAGGTGGAGGATTGAGAATGAAACCAGGAAATTCTTCAATCAAAATTTATGAATCAGCCAAAAAAGCTGCTCTTTCTTAAGGCAACAGTTTTGGTCAAAATATACATATTTTTAATGATGGTCAGAGCTGAACACAAACCCCGAGCAAGAGGAAACAGCTGGCAGGATAAGTGGGCGATTGATGGTAATGGGGACAGATGGGGAGCTTTGAAGTTTGGAAAACTGGCGAGGGAAGGTGAGGGATTTCCAGGAGAAATCAGTGCCTGGCCAGGCTGGGGACACCGAGTGGCAGAGATGAAAAAGCCACCAGCTCCCCTTCTCTTGGCCACCCAGGCACGGGGCACATCCCTGCCTTCTCCAGCAGGGAAAACCTTGGATGGGCATGGCTGGAAGTCAGGAGGGAGGGACATCCCCCAGTGAGACTGTCCTGGGACCTTGGGGTTCTCAGACCTCGAAACAACAGAGTGGGGGTGTGGGAACCCAGAACATCCCTCTGGCTGTCCAGGATGGCCAGGATCCCTGCCAGGGGGCTCAGAGACCCTGGCACAGAGCCCAGCACACCTGTGGGTTTGATTATGACCTGTGGGGCAAATTACCAACCTTATATGAAGACCAGCAAGCCACAACAGTTCAGGTAGAATAATAGTGAAGTTATCACGGGGTGGAAAAGTAGATTTTGGAGTTTCTGGTATGGGGGTTCAGGAGGCAAGATGGAGGAATCTGGGCATGTCCAGCCTTTCTCCTTCTTCTTCTTGGCCTCCATCTTCTGCTGTGATGTTGGCACTTACAGATTGGTTTAGGGTAGAAGCTCACTGTCTAACATAGGTGATAGGTACATGGAAAGTAATAGTAAACATTGCACAGGTCGTTTTTAGTATAAAGACATAACAC
The DNA here is from genome assembly GCF_051311805.1 of Agelaius phoeniceus. NCBI lineage: Eukaryota > Metazoa > Chordata > Aves > Passeriformes > Icteridae > Agelaius > Agelaius phoeniceus. The sequence continues at coordinate 15,094,878 of NC_135278.1, read as the reverse complement.
CACCCTGGGGGCAGGCAGAGTGCCTGGAACTGTCCTGCTGGATGGACCTCGGCAGGGCAGGAGAAAATTTTTTATAGATGAGATACAATAAACAACCTTGAGACCGAGAAATGAAGAGCCCTGACTCCTTCTTCGAGTTCCAGGCTGGGGAAAGAGACTTTCTAATGTATCTCGGGGTCACTGAGCAGCGAGAGATCCTGACATGGGGGTTCATGGAATAATGGTGTTTGTGGAACACTGGTGTTCATGGAATACAGAGCTCAGGGAACCCAAGTGGCCCAGAGCTCCTCTCTGGATGCCACCAGGGCAGTTCCAGGTCTCCCTGGGGGCCCTGCAGAGCCGACGTGGGCGGCAGGGGAGCGGCAAAGGGAGGTGGGGAGCTGGGATTCCTTATGAACTCCTGGGAAGTGCGGCTCTTCTCCACATCGGGAACGTTATTTATGTGCAGGGGATGGCGGCTGCTGATGAGAAACACATTGATTGAGGTTTCACAGCTACTGAGCACAGGAGATCCCTATCAGTCCCAAACCTTATCAATGTGTTCCTCATCATCAGCCGGCGTCTCATTAACATAACGAGCTGTCTGCTCCCATTTGGGAGAGCGGCTCCTCCGTGCCTGCTGCCTGCACATCATCCACACGCTGTTCCTCACTGGAACAGCCTCTCTGCAGGTCTCAATCCCGGGAAGGAGGGAGTAGTAAGACATCACTTGTTCCACCGTTGTTAGACCTCAGTAAATATGTTTCTAATCAGCAATTAGGACTTAATTAATGTGCTGAAAATATAATTTTCCATCTAAATGAAGCTTTTAAAGGAAATCTGAAAGGGGAGGTGGGAAGATGCCACAGGTGATGTTTGGGTGACAGCTGAAATCCCACTGGTGGGTTTGGGAGATTCCTCAGCCTCTGCTCAGGATGAGTTCTGGATCTGCTATCCATGAGCTCCAGGAGGATGGGGCTGCCTGGGAACTGTTCAAACCCAGCCAGGAAGCCCCTGCACCCCCATCGAGTTTGGGGAATGGAGCTGAGACAGTCCTGGGAGCTCAGCCCTGCAGGGTCCCTGGGATGTCCTTGTCCATCCCAAATCCCACTGGGCTCCATGTTCAGTGCAGGGGAGAGAGGTCAGCCACATGCCTGAGAAAGTGCATTTATAGATTCATGGAATCACTCATGCTGGAAAAGACCTTTAAGATCCTTAAGTTCAACCATGACCCCAGCCCCACATGGTCATCACTAACCCATGTCCAATGCTACATCCACAGGGTTTTTGGACACTTCCAGGGCTGCTGATCCCTCCACTGCCCTGGGCAGCCTGGTCCAAAGCTTTGCAGCATTTTATGTGGGGAAAAGTTCCCAAATCCAATCTAAACATCCCCTGGCGCAGCTTGAGGCCATTCAAGCTGCTCCTCAGATGCTCCACACTAAAATGACCCCTGAGAGGTGTTCCTGTCTGTCCTAGGGTGACGTTATGTCAGAATTCCCACTCCCATCACTGCCTCCCCTCCAGCAGAACAGTTTTGTTGGGCCTTGTTCCCACTTTTCCTTCCTGTGCCCAAGTCCCCTTTTCTCTCTGTTCCCTGTTTTCCTGCTGGCAGATGGATCTCAGCCACAGCACCACAGGCCAGCCTGGCACTGCTGCCTCCCCACAGGTGCTGGGATTCCAGCAGGTGTCGGGATTCCAGCTCTAATCCCAGCACTGAGTGTTTGTCCTTTCATTCCTGAAGTGGCTCAAGGGAATCTTGGCTCAGCAGCCAGGTTGTTAATCCAGAGCAAACAAGGGGCTCTGTAGGTCCTTTCCAGCTAATCACCACTGATCCAGCTGACCTTTCCAGCAATCCCAAATCTGGACATGGCACTGCACTGAAGCCAACCCTGAGGGAAGGTTCCACAGGAGGGAAACTTTCACAGCTTCCCTGGAATGGGGGTTCTGGGCTGCCAGCTGTGCCATGGGGCTGCTCATCCCAGCTCCCTCGTCCCAGGAATGCTGAGCTGGGAGCAGAGATGTTGCCACCAGCCTGAGATTCCAGCCAGAGTCCTCCTCCCCCTGCAGAGGTGATGTGCGCCCACCCAGCCAATCCCAGGGGAATTTTGGGTTTGGAGAGTGTCAGATCAAGCTTGACAAGTTTTATTTCCCCAATACCAAATTTACCCAGAAACACGCAAGGAGAGAAATAAACCCATTTGTGAGTATGAGTTAAATTCCAGCAGTTCCTTCCCTGCTGGAAGTGACAGAAATGTTCAAATAACCCAAATGTTTTGAAACTTGATGCAACAGGGGTTGGGATTTTGTTCCCATGTTAAATCACTGCATTTATTTGAAATAAATGGCCCAGATTTTAGAGAGAAAAAAGAAAGAAGTAATCTGAGCATAAAGAAACCCAGGTTGTCATGTAGGAACTGGGCAGTGCAGGGAGAGTCGAGGTGCTGGGCCTGGTTTTCCTGGGATAAATGGATAAAAGAACCACATGGATGAGCTGCAGGGACTGGGATGAGCATGGAGCATCCCTTCCCAGAGCTTTGGGAAGGGTTCTTCACCAGAGCTCCCCATTCTGAGCTGCTTGGGACACTGCTGGAACCAGGGACGTTCTCCAGCACCCACGGAAAATGGAGGACCCATGAGGGACAGGGTCCTCCAACATTCCCCAAGTGGGCCTTATGAGGAAATGACAAAATGAGCTTAATTAAAGGACCTGATTAAGTTCCCAGCTGGTGGAAGCTGGATCTCAGTGCATCTGGGCTCTGCATGGTATGGTGGTGCTCATGGTGATGCTCATGGTGGCCATGGTGGTGGCGGCTGTGGTGGATGTGACCAACACAGACATGGTCTTGGCCACAGTCATGGTTGTGGCCAGGGTTTTCTCTGTGCTGCTCACATGGATAGAGCTCAGTTCCTGCCTTGTCCTGCTGCTGCCCCACTGGGACCTGGTCCCTCTGTGCGGGCACAAGGGGAGGTGTCACAGCAGCCCAGCGTGACTCGACCTGGGCTGCCAAAGCTCTGGCTGCTGCTGGGAGGCTCTGCCCAGGCACCCATCAGCCCTGCCAGAGCCTCTGCTCTGCACCCCCTGCTCCCCATCCTGCCCGTGCCCCTGCACACGCTGGCACCCAGAGCCCATCCACGCCCAGCCCACCCAGAGCCCACCCGCAGGGCCCTGACTGAGAAAATGGCTTTTTTTTTTTTTTTTTTTTTTTTTGGTTTACACGGCATTTTTTGATGGCTTTTTCTTTTCCAACCTGCTCCCCACATGGCTCCCCCCCCGTTCAGCTCCGAGCTGGTGACAGCAATCTGTTCCACAGCCTTGTCAGTGGGAAAGGCTGGAATGAGTGACTGGAGCAGGCGGGATGTGCCAGCGAGTGGAGCTGGTGCTTGGCTTCCCCGGAGCGCAGGGACAGCTGCTCCCTCCACAGTATGGCTGCAGAATGAGTTTTCCTTCTCTTTTTTTCCAAACCTGGTCCCTGATGGACTCATCCCTCATTTCGCCACTTCCCGAGCTCGGCTCGGATGCTGCTTTAGCCATCAGGAGCTGAGGTTTATCCCATGGAGTTATTGTTGGCTCGGCTGTGGAGCAGGCAGTGTCAGGGTGGTGTCAGGTGAGCTGCCTTGGGGAAAGGGCTTTTCCCATCTCCGAGCCTTGGCTCTGCTGGAGCACTCTTTGCTTTTCCTATCACCAGCAGGGTTTGCTTGAATTCCTCCAGAGTGGGAATATTACAGAATGTTACAGAATCATTTAGGCTAAAAAAGACCTCGCAGCTCATTGAGTCCATCTTTTGAACGGATTCAGGGATTTCCAGGCTGGACTGGATGGGACCGTGCAGAATCACAGAATCCTGGAATCACATAAAGAGCTCTGAAATCATCAAGTGCAACCATGGATCCAGCACCACCACCCAGTTCCCCAAGGTCATTTCCTCAAGGGCCAACAAGATCAGGGGTGCAGGACTGAGTTTTGCTGATTTTGGGGGCATGGCCTGAGCCCCATCCACCTCCTTCGCAGGTCTGTGCTCCTAAAGGTACAAGAAACCTCCCTCGGAAGGAGAAATTCCTGAAACGATTAAAGCATCAGGAGAAACGTTAATTGAATGGATCAGACGGCTCCTTTGGAGCGGGAGCACTCGGGGTGTGACCCAGCTATCGACACCCAATCCACGATAAACAAACAGCAATTACTCAACTCCACAAAAGCAGCCTGGCAGAGCTAAATAAAGCTCGGGGAAACTCCAGCAGAGCGGCTCTGAAACTGCGTGGGAAGGAGCTGAGTGTGGCTGGCTCTGTGCATCCCTCTGGGATGTGTGGCCGTGGGGATGGGGGTGGCTGGGTACAGGAGAGCAAGAGAGTGGTGGCATCTGGGGACAGGCTGGGCTGGGAAACCGACCTGGCTGTGGTGAAGTGTTTTGTGTTCTCCCAAGCATAAATTCCATCGGGACCACACAAGGAACAAACTGGTCCCTGGAGGAAGCCTGAACCTGGTGAGAGCTGTGTGTCACTGGGATGCTCCCCACTCCCTGCTCTGCATCCCAAGCCACCTCTTTCCCCCAAAAGCTTCTCCTCCCCTGGCATACCCCAATTTCCATCATTGTGCAGCCAAGGCCCACGCTGGTAGTAAATAAATAAACAAGCAGGGCCAGCTCCATGCATCGATACGGAGCTTTCTGCCAGCAGCATTAACGAGAGGGATTTTTATCCCATTTTAATAACTGCTGAGAACTGCCTGGTGTGTCCCCTGCAAGAGGCTGCTGTGAGCCCAGCTGGAGCCAAACCATCCACGGCAGATGTGTCTTTCCCTTTCCAGACCCATCCTCTTGGGTCTTGCTTCCTTCCCCTTCTCTGGGAAAGGAGAGGCTTCAGGCTGCCTCCTTCCCACCCCCATTGCTGGCTGAGCAGCAGGGATGTGTCCCAAGGTGAGTGTGCTCGGTCTCCTGCAGTTACTGAGCAGCTCTCCCGTGGTTTGGCAAAGCTGTTGGCATTTGGGGTTGGATTTTGTTGGTCCTTCTTTTTTTTGGTGGTTCAGTGGCCTCCCACACCTGGGCCAGAGGTGTCTCCTCCACAGCATCAGGGACGGGGTGTGCCCAGGCACCCACCTCCCCTGTGAACCCTTCCAGCCTCTGGCAGCTGCCAGATCCAGGGATTTCCCAAGCCAGGGTGTTTATCAGGATCACTGTTTGCAGGAGCCCTTCTCCTGCTGTTGTTCTGGGGCCTTGTCCTCGGCATCTGGGCCCTGCGATAAAAGACTTCCTCTGATCTGATTGAAATCCGCTGCTGCGTCACTTTATGGGATGTCCTGCAGGGGGGTTGTGTTCCAAGACAATGGGAATATTTTCTCCTAATTCACCTCGTCCCGATTGTGCACGGTTTTATTGAACTCTCTCAGATTTCCTCCTCTCCCCTCCGCAGCCATGGTTCTCCTCCTGGAATAAACTGCTCCGTTCTCCAGGTCATTCTTCTCTCCTTTCATTACTTCCAGCATTTTTATAAGCCTCCTTCACAAACCCCTGGCACTTGAGTGTCTCCCACCCCTTCACCTGGGCTCCCCTCATGCTCAGGGTTGGACATTCCCTGCAATCCTCATCCAAGTGCTGAAACCTCCTCCTCTCCCAGCAGGGACCTTGCTGCCCTCCTCTGTTTCCTGCTGCTCAAGCCTGGAAGGTTCCCTGCTGATCCCACTAAATTGCTTCTTACTCCACAGGTGACTGAAAATCCGTGAGACAGTGAAACTCCTTGGAAAGAAACCTGCTTTTTTTTTTTTTTTTCCTCAGTGAAAACAGTAACAAATGGAAGAGGAAGAAACTCCTCTCCTATGGTGGGGGATGCCCTCCCTGAGCCTGTCACTCCCCATGGCCATTCCCTGCCTCCAGAGCCTTGGAATGTCCCAGGTGTTGATGGGTGATGTGCAGGACATCAATCCAGCACCCCTCCCAATGTCACCACCATTTTCCTGTTGCCATGGCAACTCCCAGGCTCAAAGATGCCCATTTTGCCAAGACAAGGGAGTGAAACAGAGCAGGGAAGAGGCAAAGAACATGTGGAGGTGACAAAGAGAAGGATGTCACGCCAGAGGAAGGAAAACAGGGACAAAAAGAGTGGAGTGGGGACAAGGAGGGGACAGGGAGGATTTATCCCACCTTCACATGGCCCGGGCATCGCTGGGCCGAGCTCTGCACTGCAAGAGCTGAAACAAAGGGTGGGAGGAAGAGGAACTCGTGTCTTGATAAACACGAGGTTGAAGAGGTGACAGGGCGAGGGATTTGGGCTCCAAGCACTTTCTCAACCCATAAATTTTCAAGAGCAGCGCTGAAGCCAGGAAACCTGAGCCGGCTTTGGGAGATAAATGATCCCAGGAGCAGACAGGGTCAGTCCTTGGCCTCCTCCCCAGCCTCACCTTGGCTCTGTCACGGCCACAGCCTCAGTTTGTGCCTGTGGGACCTCGGGTGGGCTCCAGCAGAACCATGGAATGGTCTGGGCTGGTGGGGGACCCTGGAGCTCCCCTGGTTCCAGCCCCAGTTCTGGGATTCCTGGTGCCCAAAGGGAGGGATGTGCTTTGATCCATGGCCTGCAGTGATGGGGCTGGGAGGTGCTGGGAGGTGCTGGGCAGGGTGACCACATGGGCTGGGCACTGCCTCAGCATGCAGCAGCTCAGCCTGATGCCTCCCCCTGTGTTTGAGGCAGTTGCTTCCCTGAGTTTCCCATCCCTGTTTGCATTCCCTTTCCGTGGCTGCTCAGCCATGAGTTCCCTGCCAGGAGCAGGCCCGGAAACAGCTCCTACAAAATGGGATCTGGCCCCAGAGCTGGCTATTGAAATGATTTGATGAATAATTTAGGATAACAATTAAAGTCAAAAACTTCACAAATAGCTCATGAGCAATTCCTGGGCCGGAAGAGAGGACAAAGTTGAGCTGATAAAGGCTCTGCTGCCCATCACTCACAAACCCCTGGCCCTGGGCCCAGCGGGAGAGGAGGGAGGGCTGGGGCTGCTCCCACCCGGGCCCCCAGCACCCACCCAGCACCCACTGGGACCCACCCAGCCCCCAGACCACCAGGGCTGCAGGACCACCCTGCTCAGAGGGCACAGAGATGTGGGGACATGAGAGAGCACTGAGCTCACTGGGAGCTGTGGCTCTGGCGTCCCTCCTGACCTGTCCCTGGGTTTGCCAAGCACAGCTCCAGCCTGGCAGGAGAGCCCAGGGGCACAGGGAGGGACACTGCAGGTGAAGTCACCTGATCCAACACTGGAGGAGCCTGGCTGGGTCCTTCCTACCTAAGGACAAATCCCACCGAGCCCAGAAAACCCTCAAAGCTGGGCACAGGGTGCAGCTGGAACCGAGCTGTGCATCCTTCCCGGAGCAGAGCGACTCCTCACCCCATCCTGGGGTGCTCCAGGTGGGCATCCCCCCCCTCTGACTGTCCCACTGCCTCCCAACCCTGGCAGAAACCCCAGGGACAGCACTGAGTTGATTGGAGCTGCCAGGACCTGTTTGCTGGCTGCTGGAGTGACCCCTTCTCCATCTGCCCAAGCCCGTGTTCCTTCAGATCAAACAAACGCTTTGCTCAAAATGAAACAAAATGTTTCAATTCCCTCTTGGGTCATTTCCAGCTGAAAAGCGGAGGAGCAGCGAGGAAGGAGCCTGATTAAAAGGTTTGGAGTTCTGCTGGCAGCTTTTTCCAGGGGTTGTGTCTCTCAGCCAGGAGGGAGGCGGGAATTGGGGTTCTGGGTCTTGGAAGGGCCAAGCTCTGCCCAGCCCAGCCCCAGCCTGGGTCCCCCTGGGCATCTCCAGTCTCTGTGGGGTGTCCAGGGAATGCTGGTGAAGATGCCACCGTGGGGACATCTGTGACATTGGAGGGTGCCTGTCTGGGGGCAGTTTTGCTGTAAAATCCCTTAATTGAAGTTCCAGAGCAGATCCCTGCCAGATGTCCTGATTAAGGAGGGACAGGGAGAGGAAGGGAATTAATGGGAGCCCAGGAGGGAGAGCAGGGAGTGAGTGTCACCCCCAGCCCCGGGGAATGTCCCACCTCAAGGCCATTCCTTCTCCTCCAGCACAGATCCCAGTGTCCCTGCCCAGATCCCAGTATCCTTGGGATGGGTTCTGGCACCCCAGAAGGAGCTGATGGTGCCGTGCCTCAGTTTCCCAGCAGTGAACTGAGGGTGAGGACAGGTAACATCAGCAACAGAGTTGGCAGAAAGCTGGATATGGGAATGTTCTCTGGGAATGGGAATGTTTCCCATCCCCTCTCCCATCCTGGTACCCGGTGTTTTAACAGGACGATTCCAGAGCTATTTAAGTTGGAAACTGAAGCCTTGGGTTCAGCTGCCCCAGTGTTCTCTGCTGGTGTCTCACCCTTTTCAAGGCAAGAAACAGAAACCATTGCTGAGCATTTTATTTTCCAAACTATTTCAAGGGGGTTTCTGGTCCTGATGTGGGATTGAAAATGAAACTGAAACCAAGAGAAATGGGAAATGTTGGAATTTCCCAGCAAAGAGAAGCTCAGTTTCCGGCCCAGCATCCCTCTCTGGCATTCAGGGAGCACCATTCCATGCAGGGAAGGTGCTGAGCCTGGCAAGGAGGAGGATGCCCAGCTGGAAATGCCCTGGGACTCTTTTCCATGGTCATTCCTTCCTCTAGGCCACCACATTTTGCACTGTGGAAAAATTCTGGGATTCAGATGACGACAGCCAAGAATCACCCACTTGTGGTGCCTCTTTTGGGGCTGAGATGCAGTTTGGGAGGCTCCCCCCATTCCCACCCCCTCCATGGGACTGTGGAGCCTGGTGGGACCTGTGGAGCATCACCCCCATCCCCAGCACCTGCTCAGAGGCAGCAGAGGCTCCGGAGCCGCCGGCACGTTCGGCACTGCCGAGGTTTTATGGAGATTTATGGTAAATTATTCCTGCGTCCTCACTCCACGTTTATTTTTATTGATTTGCAAATGCAAAGCTTTGTTCTGCACGGGGCCTGCGCCTGCCGGGGTGGCAGGAGCTGAGCAGGGAACAGTTTAATGGCTGCTTCCTCTTGGCCCCCACCCCCAACACAAACCCTCCACTCCCTTCCCCCAGGCTGCTCGGCCTGATTCCAGAGGAATGGGAGACAGTCTCAGTCCCCAGCTTCCCTATCCTCATTCCCTGCATCCCCATCTCCTACATTCCCACCCCCATTCCCTGCATTCCCTGAAGCTCCATCCCCATTCCCAGCTTTCCCACCCCCATTCCCAGCTCTCCCATCCCCAGCCTTCCCATTCTTTGCCCCCTTGCCTCCAGCCCCTGCATTCCCAGCCCCATTCCCTGCATCCCTCCCCAGTGCTGCCCCCCAAGCCCTGTCCCTGCCCAGCCTCTCCCAGCCCAGGTCCCCTCTGTCTCCTCCTGCAGGGGGTTGAGGGTTGAGGACAGATAGAAAGGAGAGAGCAGAATTCCATCCCTTCCCCTTCCCTTGCTCCCAGCTCAGCCTCATTCCCCTGTCACTGTCCTGGATGGATTCAAAGGAAATGCAGGAATTGCCATTCAGCACAAGGCCTGGAATAAATCTGATCTCTGCTTCCATAGGTATTTCCATGGCTCTGTCTGGGGGATGTGGGGACAGTCACAGGAAACACCAAGCACTGACGTGCTCCTGATAGAAGATAGCTGTGTCCTGCTCCAGGGTTTTCTAAAGGACATGGAGCTGCAGAGACCTGTGGCACTGCTCTGCTGGGTGCTTAGAGATTTAAAACTAAAAAATATCAATTCAGAATGAGAAATTCTTACTCTTTGGTTTTTTATCCACCCAGTAGCTCTGTTGTTCCCAGTGAAGACTTACAGTGGTTGGAGCTGGTTGCACTTCCACACATTCTATGGAGAGGGGATTGAGGGATGTCTGCCAAGGAGGAGCAGGGAAGCAGAGCCTTTCTGAGCCTGTGATGTCCATTCACTGTCACATTTTTGAGCCTTTCACGGGGTGCTGGGGTCTCCTGCTCAGCACAGGTGACAGGAGAGTCCCAGTTCCTCCCATGGGATGGAGCCTCTGCAGCCCCACTGGGCTGGAACAGGCAGACCCAGCTGGGCCAGGACTGCCAGGGGCTTCTTCTTGTGTATCCCAAATCCAGCTTGATCCTCCTGCTGCTCCCTGGGGCTCAACTCTCTCTGCAGCTCTCCTGATGGAGACCTGATCCTTTGGAGTGCCCAGACACAAGGGGCTGTGGGAGCAGCCTCGGGGAGAGCCCGGAGACAACGAGTAACAGAATATTTGGAGGAACCAGAGCAGTTTATGACCATTAATAACATTTGCAGCTCCTGAACATTGTCCAGTTCCACAAGAACGGCCAGACCCAGCTCTGCAGGGCTGAGCTGGGCTGGGCTGGCTGGGGAGACCCCCTGGCTCCATTCCTGGGAAATGGGAGCGGCCGGGGATGCCCTGCAGGGACAAAAGTTCAGCCTCAGCTCTTCCTCACATGTCCCAGGGGAAGGGACAGGGGTGGCCTTGCAGTCACAGGTCCCTGCTCAGCCCCTGACTCCTCCTCACATGCCCCAGGGGAGGCCACAGGGGTGGCTTTGCAGTCCCAGTCGTTGTGGTGCTCTCAGAGCCCTCTCCATCTGCACACCCCCAGCCATCACCCCGGCATCCCCGTGCCCTGGAGCAGCCCCGTGCAAACACTGCAGATCCTGTGTAAACACAGGCTCCAGATATTTCCCTCATTTATCCCTCGCCGACAGAAGAGCAGCCCCTTTCCCCAGGAAAAATAAACGGACACAATGGCGACGGCGGGTTCAGCAAGTGTTCCCTCAGATTTCCAGCATGTCCACGGAGGTGGCTGTAAACAGACTGACAGCACAACGCCAACCTTGGAAATTCCTCACAGCCAGCTTCCTGTCTCAAATTCACACCAGCGCTTTTCCACCGGGGCCTTAAATTAATGCCCGGCTGGGGTGCGTAATTACCAGCTCCCTAATGGGCCAAAACATCCTGAAGGGCTGAAGTTTCCTTTTTGATTTGTGGCTCCGAGTCAGAGTTGTAATTACCAAATTGATTTTAAATGCAGGCTCCGCTGACAGACTATTGGCAAACGGCATCTCCGAGTCCTCAGCCATTCATAAAAAAAAGAGGAAGCCCTTGATGGATATACCTTGATCTGCAGCTGCTGTTTATTTAATACAATTTATGGGCAATGGTTTTAGGTTTTATCAGGAGCTGCAGCTCTGGAATCGCTGCCTTGGCAGGAGAGGTTGAGCTGAAAAGTTGGGTCAGAGCCGTGAGCTGCCGGAATCGCTTTTTCACATGACGCCCCCTCTGCCTGGCCCAGCCTGGCTCGGGTCCCCCCTTGCCTGCTCCCCTCCACAGCTGGGATGCTCCCTGTGCTAGGAGAGGGCTCTGGGGCTGCCCCACATCACAGGAGTAGCTTCCAAACCCACAAGGCCCCAGAGGCTGCAGTTTTCGGGTGCTGATGCGGCGCTGGCTGGCAGCCCAAACATCCCTCACCACTCCAGCCCTGGGAGCTGCTGAGCAATCCCACCCCTGTGCCTGGCACCCACAGCTTCCCACTGGGAGAGGGGCCAGCCTGTGCCTGCCCACAGCTTGGCTGCACAGAGCCTCCCCTCGCCCAGGTGGGGTAGGGAAGCCCTGGTCCTTCCCTCCCCATCCCACTCCTGCGTGTAGGGTCCCCCTGGATCTCCAGTGCCCCGACCTCCCGAGGATGTTTCCTGGGATGATCTTTCCCCTCTAATGGGATTTGCTGCTCCAGCGCCCTCTCCAACTGTGTGGTCGTAATCCACAGGCAGGAGGAACCAGAACTTTCCAGGTTCAGAAGGAGAACCCTCAGGGTGGGACAGGAGGGAGAGGTAGGGCCAGCACAGCCCGTGGGGGTGTTCAGGGGAGGGAAACAGGACTGATGTCCCCAAAGCATCACTGTCACCTGTTCTGCAGCCAGGGAGGTGTCCAGCAGCGTGGGAGCTGCAGGATTCCATGGAAGAACCAGGAGGATAGTCCCAGCACTGGGAGCTTCCCAGCCTGTGCTATTGAATGGGGGCTGGCATGGCCCTCCCTTCCCTTCCAATATAAAAACTTCATCCATCCATCCATCCATCCATCCATCCATCCATCCATCCATCCATCCATCCATCCATCCATCCCTCCATCCAGTCCCCAGCCCTTTGGAACAGCTCTTCAGCACCAAGGGCATTTGGATGGAGCCCATGAGAAGCATTTTCTCCCTCCATTTAGCACCACTGTCCAAGGAAATGGTATTTCCCGGGATCCTGACACATTTCTGCCCTGGCTCCATTTCTTACTCCGAGACTCCCCTTTCCCACCTGCAGAAGGGCTGACAGAGTTTATCTCACTCTCAGTCAGCGCTGGGAGCTGCTGATTAAAGCAGAAAATATGATGGGTCTTAAACCTTCAGGTGCATCCCAGCTCTGGTCTGCTACTCCCTCTCTTGATGGATGGCTCTGACTGATCCCGCCGGCCAGAGACATTCCGGATCCCAGGGTCATTCCTGGGGCACAGCTGAGTCCTGAAACCCCAGGAAGGGGATGATCAGAGGGGGATGAGCTGCCCCCAGAACTGAGAGAGACCAGTGGGAAGGAATGAAGGGATAACAGGACAGGGATGGCACTTTGGGAGCAGGGGGTGGAAGGGCGATGCCAGGAGTGTGCAGTGCTCCCTGGGCAGGAGGAGCTCAGGGACAGGGAATGGCCAAGAGTCCCAGAGGAAGAAGAGGCAAGGTAGTCAGGGAATGGGCAGCTAAGGCAAAATGAGGGGATACCCAGGTGACATCTTGGAAGTCTGGGTTGTGTCCTGACTTTTCCATGTCCTGGGATGTCTCTGCAGGTGTCCCCAGGAGGACATCCCTGCTGAAATACCTCCAGCAGGCAGGGCAGAGGTGTCCCTGGAGTCAGAAAGGCCCTGAGGAAGGTGTGGGAGAGGCTGGCTGAGAGGAGAGCAGAGTTTGGCTGCCTCCATGGAAAAATACCTGGTCTGTTTTGTTTCCTAGATATGTGATGAAAGATAAGGATTTAGGAAAGAGGGAGGGAGAGCTGCAGTTAATCCACTGATTAACCTGTGGAGAGATAGGCCAGGGCTCAGCCAAGGCAGCAGGGCAGAAGAGGGAAGTCAGAATCCCAGCCCAAGAGCAGCAGGACATGGGGACAGCTCAGCCCTGGCCAGGTGTGGATGCAGAGCTGGAGAACATGGAGTAGCCAAAGGGAAAGGTCAGGAATGCCACAGGAAGGTGAAGGAGCTGGAGAAACAGGAGAGAGACAAGATGAAAAGGCCTGCAGTGCTGGGATGGTTGGATGATCCCTGGCCATGGGGATCCAAGCCTTCCCATGAGGATTCCGGGCTGGGTGACAATGACACCTGTGGGATTGCTGGGCTCAGAGCAATAGGGGCACCCCAGCTCCACAACTCCATCTGCTTTGGGATGGATTTGGAACAAGATCTGAACTTCCAGGACTGGGCATGAAGAGGGAGGGGTGAGAGGCTGAACTTGCTGAGTGTCCCAGGAGCATCCTACCAAAATCCACCTTTTCCTTCCTTGTCTGTGTTTGGACAACAAAAAACACATAAAGAACCCTCCCAAACCAACTCCTCCTCCCCGTGTTTAAAGCTCTTGTTCCCCTCCTGTCGCTGTGAGCACCTTGGTGGCCCCAGCTGTGCCATGGAGCTCCTCAGTATGGGGATTTTCCAGGGATCCATCCGTGTGCTTCCATGTGGGAGCTGGTGGTGTCCCCCGTGTGCTCCCCCACACATGGTTCTGCTTTGGGAAGGATCATTCCCGTGGGTTTCCCACAGGGCAGAGCAGGATCATGCTTTGCATTAGCCCAGCCCAATTAGGACTTCAAAGTTCTCAGGTTCGGCCCCTCCCCGGCTCGGGGCTGAAAGGGTCCTCAGTGTTTTTTGGGTCGCTGGGAAGGCGAGGAACCACTTCCCATCTGGAACCGTGTGGGATTTTTTTTTTTTTTTTTTTTTTTTTTTTTTTTTTTTTTTTTTGCATTTGAGAGATTTAGCCTGACTTTAATTTGAGGCGAAACGTCTGATATTTCTGATAGTAATACCATGGCGAAGGGAGGGCGGGGACCGAGGGCTCCCGCTCGCTCCAGCCGGTCCCTGTTAGCGATTCCTGGCATGCGGGAGCGGGCAGACAATCCTGGGAAGCCTAATCAGATCGGGAGCTGCGGGGACTGGGTGTCTGCGAGAAACCCAATCGCTCCCAACTCATTTTCCTCCTGGCCCCCATCCATGCCGGGCCTCCCCCGAGCGGGATCGGGATCGGGGTGGGCTCTGCTCCAGCCTCACAAAGCTCCCAACGCCTGCTTTGCCCTTTTTTTCCAAATGCCAGGGAAGTGCCTTCCCGACCCGCTGTGTAAATCAGGAGCAAACGAGGCATTTGCCATTTATACCTCACTGAGTTCATTAAAAGGCGGCGGGGTTTGTGCTGTGTGCGTGATTTACCTCAGCGCTCTCGGAAAAATGTTGGGTCTGGACCTGAGATATGTCCTTGGTCTTCCCAGGTGGGTTTTTTAAAATCCAACATCAAAAAGAGCTGGGAACTGTCTTTGGAGCCCCCCTGGCTCATCCCAGCCCTACAGTCCACGGAGGAGCTGGGCTTCAGTCTCCCAAGGGTTAAACAACAGTAGCTGGGAAAATAATTGCAAAATGTGGAATTAAAGCTTCCCTGCTGCCCGGCCCCTACTTTAAACTTCACCGATGTCTTTTAGGCAAATGTTACTTAAAGGAACATTCTATTATCGCAAATCAGATTTCCTGGTTGGGGCAGACATGGCCAATGAGGCAAGGATTGTGGGGCAGATCCCAAGATAAGGAGTGACCTTCCTCCCCCACCTATGCTCTGCAGCAGGGCTTGGATGTCACAGGGATTTAAGGAAATCTCCTTCTTTTTCCCAGAGGGAATGGCTGGGATAGGGATGTTTGGCCAGGGCACAGGATATGGATGGAGAAAGGCCAGAAGTGACACAGTGACCACTGATGGAGGAGGTGGGGACCAGACACAGGGACCAAAGGCTGGGATGGAGTTCCAGGGCTTGGGAAAAGCGTCCAGCCCATGGAGCAGGAATTCATGGAGCTGCTGCCTGGCTTGGGCATTAAACGGAGCTGGGTTGCCATAATCTGCATTAGATTTAAACGGTGCAATAAATGTTTCAGTTTATTGATGCCAGACTGCAGCCAGCTCCAGCTGAAGTCACCAATGGATTCGTGCACGAGGAGAGAGCAAAGGGCTCGGGGAGGCACCTGGGGGATGGGGACAGGGTCAGAGCCTGCGCCAGAGTCCTGCTCCTGGGCTGGAAACCTTTCCTAAGGAGAAGTATGGTCCAGAAAAACAACCCTGGAGAGGAGTTTCAGTCCCATCTCAGCAGAAGGGTGGCCACATCCCAGGAGGAAAGTGGCATGGAGGAACCCATGTCACTGGAAAAGGCAGCCATGTGCTGGGATTAGGATGCTGATGTCTCAGGAGAAGAGTGCCCAGACGTGCCCCTCTCCCTCGAGCACATCCTGAGGGTGCCAGAGGGTAGGAATGGGGTGGGAGAGGAGTGCTGGGGACATCCCCCTGGCTCTGCACCCCTGATTCCTTCCTGGCTGTGAAGGACCCCCTCAGCCCTTTGGCTTTGCAAGATGAACTCCAGAGCACAGGGGGGGTTTCCTGTCCCTTCCTGTCCCTTCTCTCCCCTTTCCAGCCATGCTCTGGGCTGTCCCATCCCTCCTTGCCGTGCTCTGAGCTGCATTCCTGGTGGCACTGTCGCCCTGCAGCTGCCAGGACCCGGCTGCTCTGGCCAGCAGATGTTCCTGGCAGGTGGGAGGTCCAGGGCTGGGCTGCTGCTGAGTGCAGACCACCCATCCAGGGCCGGGCAGGCTCTGCCATGAGCTGCTCCATGCCTGCCAAGGACAGGCTGTGGTGGCCGCAGGCCCGAGGAGCCACCACAGGATCGTGGCCACCCTCAGCCCCAGCGAGCTCCATGCTCAGATTGTTCCAAAATCCCTCACCCAAATCCTTGTGTGTCTGCAAGGCAAGGATGCAGCAGAGAGGGAAAGCTTCAAGGTCCAACCCCTCGTTTGAAGCTGCAGGGACATGTCCTGGTGGCATGCTCAGGGTGTGAGCCCAGAATGCCAGCAGGGAGAAGCATCCAGCCAAAGCCACATCCCTGCCTGGCTCTGGGGCACTCCAGAGGGGGTCTGGGAGGCTGCACAGCCCTCAGGGATTAGTGAGAGCCCAGAAGCTCTAGCCTGTGGGCAAACTCCTCTCTGGCTGGGACAAGTGCCAGGCTCATCGCATCCCTGGGGAGTTTTCCCACTTCCCACAGTGCTGAGCTGGACCTCGGATGCCCAGGACACTGCTGAGCCTGGCAGGATGTCAGCTGGAAAATTAATTCGGTCTTAAAGCCAGAAGGATGCCAAAACACCCCCCAAAAAGTGCATTTTCAGGGCTCCTGCCATGGGAGGATTAGAGAAAAACCCACAGATTTCTCAATATTTTCCTGACCCAAAGTGCTGAGTTTGTTTTGCCTTGATTTATATGGATCCTGTTCCTCACTCTTTGTGAAGAGCCAGACAATCCCTGGGGATTTATTAAAGCAGTCACAGGTCCCCAAACTCGGTCAGATTCTTGCATGAGTAATAATTTGCCTGAAAATTTGGAGGGAAAGGCAAGGGGCTTGCTGGTCCCTGTGTATTCCCAAGGAGGCAGGGATGCTCCAGGAGGGCACACACTCCCCGTGCCAGGAGCAGGAGCCAAAGCCAACACCCCACAAGAGCTCTTCCTCCCAGATATTCCCCACCTGTGGATAACTGTGAGGAAACCAAGCTCAGGTAATTCACCTTTTCCATCTCCTGAGGATCCATCATCCCCAGCAGATGCCTAGCTCCATCCACAGCTGATTTTCCACCACCTCCAGCTCCAAATAAACACCAAACAGCCCCACATTAAAACAACATTAAGAAACAATCCAAACCATCAGGGGAAGGAAATTCCTGGTGGTTTTTTTTTTCCTTTTAATTCAGACAGAGCTTTTTTTGGTCAGAGTCCTGGCAAACAAACAGCTGAGATCAGTTCCCAATGAGGTGCTTTTGGCCTCTCCGAGGCTGAGGAATGACCGAGCTGATTGCTCCGAGCTCATTTCCTCCAGTCCTTTGCACAAAACCTCTGGCAAACCCAGAGTCTGGGGCTGGAGCTGACGTGCTGGATTTCTTTGTGCTGCCACAGCTGTCTGCCTGAGCCCCCCGAGCCCCACAGCCCTTCCCAAACTCTGGCAGCACCCCAAGGCTGGGTCCCCCTGTCCCCACCAGCTGGGACCAGTGGGGCCTGAGTGGGACCAGTCTGAGCATGAAGGAATTGCCTGAGCTGCTGGGGATCCCTCTCATTAACACCAAACCAGGCTCCTCGTGCAGAGCTGGTGGTGGCAAATTGCCACTTATAGGGTTTAAAGGGACTTAAACATTTTCATCCTCCAGGAAAACGATGCTTGGAGTGTCCTCATTAAATCCTACCTGGGGTAAAAATAGCAGCCCCCAGAGAAGCCCAACTCTGCAGTTTGTGTTCTTCCTCCAATCCTGCTCCAAGATGCTTTTAAATATCTCTCATATCAGTGACTGCCTTCCTGGGATTGCTGGATCGACCCCCAGGAGGAGCTTTGGAATGGAACCAGAGGGAAGGTGTCTGGGAGATGGGGTGGAGAGGCTGTGCCCCTCCCTGGCAGGGTGGGAGCTCCTCTGCAGGGCTGCAGATCATCCCACCGTGCCAGGGAATGGTGTAAGAATCTCCCAAATTCCTATCAGGAGAACAGGCCAAGGCAAGGCTATAAAATCAATAATCCCTCTGGTCCGAGCAGCAGCAGCAGCCGCAGTAAAATCAAATGAACGCCCCCAGCCAGGCTGCTGATTCCAACAGGAATCCTGCCCCAGCTCCCAGCTCCTGCTTTCATGTTTCCCTGACTTCAGCACTACTGTGGGCAGATGCCTTGGAATATGATTTATTTGTTTGTCTTGGCACCCCAGCAAGGCATCCTGAGCCCAGCAGAGCTGATCAAGAGCCACTTCCGAGGTCTTGGGCCCTTCCAGCCGGCGCACACTGCCCTGGGTGCTTCCAGGGGGTTTTGTTCTCCAGTCAGTGGGGGAGATGCATCCAAGAGCTGCATCCAACAGCCAATCCTAAAACAATGCTCTTGGCTGGCCAGGGGCTGAGGCTTGGACTCTGCTCCTCTGACTGTCAGGGAAACGGGGCTGGATTCAGGCGAGGGAAGCGCCTGTGCCCAGATCCATCCATCCAGAATCACAGGAGGAGGGCTTGAGGAATTCCCCTCGGATCCCAGATCCCTGGGGTGAAGTCCCTGCTTGTAGGGAGCCAGGCTGGGATCAAACCTCGCGTAGAGCAGGCGGGCTGGGGGCTGGTGATGTTATCACAAACCACTCCAACAGCTTCTTGGGGCCCTTCCAAAAGCCTTTGTTTTTCCCAGCTCTTTGCTGTTGGATTGCAGAGGATGATTTGGAGCCAGAGCCAAGTATCTCCTAGAATGGAACAGTTTCACAAATTGCAAGGCCGAAGGGACCATTGGATTCCTCAGCCCAGCCTCCTGTACAAGCCAGCCCAGTCCAGCACTGTCTCATTAGAGCCTTAATGCTGCAACCGCTTCCTTCTGCTGGGACCTGCTTCCCCTCCTTTTTCCAGACACCACAATTCCCACTGGCAGCCGTGTCCGGGGCTGGGGAGGAAGAAAGTCACCCTGGGCAAAAAGCACCTTCCAGATCCAGGGCTCAACAGCAGAGCAGCCTCAGGTGCTTGGGTCCCCCCATCCCACCCTCTGTGAGCTCCTCCTGCTCCGTACTAGGGGTGGGAACTGGAGTGGAGTGGGATCTGTGGGATGTATCCTGTGGGAATTTGGGAATGAGGTTTCTGTCCATGTAACCCTTGGTAGCAAGGCAGCTCCATCATCAAGTCCAAGTCATCCTGTGCCTGCTGGACTGGCTGCCAGATGCCATTCCACCTTGGAAGGTATGGTTCTGTCTGTGTCCAAGGTCCAGAGGGACAGAAGAGTGTCCTGATATTCCTGGTGACTCTGCTGCTCTGTGGAAAGAGCTCCAAGCACAGCACAGGAGTCACCAAGGACTCCCATATCTTGTGGTTCATAGGAGACAAAGGATTCAAGGCCAGGCTGGACAGGGCTTGGAGCAACCTGGGACAGTGGAAGGTGTCCCTCCATGGCAGGGGATGGGATGGGATGGGATGGGATGTCACAGGAGTCACCCAGGACTCCCATATCTTGTGGTTCATAGGAGACAAAGGATTCAAGGCCAGGCTGGACAGGGCTTGGAGCAACCTGGGACAGTGGAAGGTGTCCCTCCAGGGCAGGGAATGGGATGGGATGGGATGGGATGGGATGGGATGGGATGGGATGGGATGATCTTTAAAGGTCTCTGCCAATCACAACCATTCCATGATTCTCTGATGGAAGCCCACAGAGGCTCTCCTACCATGCTAATTGATTTACCTTCTCAAAGGCTTTGATGGGAACCCTCTCATCCCTCCACTCCAAGAGTTCCTGAGCATTCCTTGCTGCCTGCCTGGCTCCCCCTCCTCGGCCCCCCTGAGCACAGACCTTACCAGCACCAGCTGATCCTTTCTGGAAGCCGTGGCAGTTGTTGGGAAACGTGTATTTATTTCTCTTCCTCCCTCCTGAGTGTCCCCTCTCAGCTCCGGAACGTGACGTTGGATTTTGTGCCGGGAACACGCCGCTGTGTTTGAACAGGTTTTTCTATTCCCTCATCACTCACCAGCTCTGCTGAGGGAGATTTATTGACTTTTATTTATTTATTTGGACTATGCCATTTTTCATGTGGGACACAGCCACTGCCGGGTGAGGACGGCCCGGGAAGGGCTCGGCGGGAGGCCCAGCCCGAAGCCTTTGAGCCGCTTTGTTTCCTTTGGTTTCATCTCCTGCCTGCAGTAAATACTTGCACAAAGCTCTGCTTGTTCAGGGCTGGGGCTGGGCTTGGAGCAAGGAGAGCAGAGAACTTCTGTGCCGGTGGCTCCGGCTGCTCTTCCACCATCTCCAGAAATCATCATAAAATCACGGAATCACAGAATGGGTGGCGCTGGGAGGGACCTCAAGGCCCATCCAGCCCCACGCTTGCCATGGCAGGGACACCTTCCACTATCCCAGGTGGCTCCGAGCCCTGTCCAACGTGGCCCTGGACACTTCCAGGGATGGGGAGTCCACAGCCTCTCTGAGCTCACACCCTGCTCCATTTGTGGCTCTTCTGGGGCTGTTGGCCAAGTTAGGACTGGGGCCAGGGTGCTTATTCCCAGCCAATATGGAAAACAGGAATTATGGCTCCTGGATATGCAGTAGCTCTCCTGGTTGATTCCTCCAGCTCTCAGCTGTGTCCTTCCTTCCACTCTGGAGCCCCAGCAGCTGGGTCTGCGGCTGAGGAGGGCTGGGAAGGGTTCCTGGGGGCCACTGGGGCTCACCAGGGCTGGGGGACTTCCCTGTCATTTCTGTTTATTGGGATCAGCTGGCTGGAGCCCAGAAGTGGGGTCTGGGCTGATCCCACAGCTCCTGGGAAGTGGGAAGGGGCTGTGGTACCTCATTGCTCCAGCTCCCTGCTCCAGGGCCTCCAGCCAGGCCTTCCCTGTGCCATGGGCCCAAGCAGCTGGCACTGGGCTTTTCCCAAGCCCTTGGCTGTTGGAAAGGAAATCCCACTGGCACAGCCTCTTCCAGATGTGCACAGCTGTGCACACCACAGCCCCTCCTGCCGCCAGCCCTGCCGTGTGCCAGGCCAGGCCGGGAGCAGGATCGCATCCAGGGAATGTCAGGCCACTCTGTCAGGCCCCGGTGTCACCTCCTGCCGTGTGCCAGGCCGGGCCGGGAGCAGGGATCGCATCCAGGGAATGTCAGGCCACTCTGTCAGGCCCGGGTGTCACCTCCTGCCGTGTGCCAGGCCAGGCCGGGAGCAGGGATTGCATCCAGGGAATGTCAGGCCACTCTGTCAGGCCCCGGTGTCACCTCCTGACGTGTGGCAGAGCTGTCGGGACGGAGCTGCCGCCGGCCAGGGGTCCCTGCCAAGGCACCACATCGCCGGTGCCCCCCCGGCCTCACCCCGACGAGTTCCAAGTCCGGCGAGTTGGACTTGCAGTGTTTCCTTTGGCAGAGGCACCTCCAGCCTAATTATCCCCTCTTACGTCAGTTCTGCTGTGTAAGCTGAGATTTCCCCAACTCGTTCTCACCCTGAAGCTTCTGGATTTGCCCTGCGGCTCCGTGTGGGAATGCTCTGCCTCCTGCGGGCACCAGGGATCCCCTCTCACCTGCAGGGATGGGGGATTGCTGCCCTCACCCAGCCCCTGACCCTGCCAGGATCATCCCACAATCCCTGCTTCAAAGCTGCTGCTTCAAACAAGCTCCAAACAAGCTTCACAAACCACAATTCCAGCAGGAAGCAGCACTCCTGGGGAGGAGCAGGAGTGGTGGCATTCCGTGGCTGTCACAGGAATTGCTCCAGAGCCTGGCTGCTGCTGGGGAACATCCCTGAGGATTGGGGAACCTGCAGATCATCCAGGTGGCCCAGCAGATGCAGCATCCATCTGCAGGTTCCTCCAGGCCTCTGCTCTCTTCCCCCCAGCATCTTCCCAGTTCTCCAGGCAAGGATCTCATGTCCTGGACCTGCTCCTCTTACCACACACAGAAATCAGAGATCTGCATCAGAGGAACAAATGATTGGGATTTTTTTTCCTCTCCTTGCTTCAAGTTGCTCCGAGTGGAAGGATCCCACTAATGAGGCATCAAAGATGCTGCCCAGGTCAGCTCCTGAAAATTGGCTGAGTGGGAGCAAAGCCAGGAGAGCAAAACCAGGAAGGAAAAGCCAGGGATCCCACCAGAGGGGTTGTGGTGATGGGGCTGTGCATGAGTGGGTATGGAGGAAGGACACAGTCATCCCATGGAAAACATGGAAAACAACAGGAATAACTGGTGGTCCTGAGCCTACACTGAGGTGTGGGGTGGAGAGTGAGGACCAGGGCAGGCCAAGCCACTTCCTGTGGCTTTTCCTTGGCCACAGCTTTGATCTATTTTTAAGACAAACTGCTGAAACTCAGGGAATTGAGTCATGGTGCTTGGCAGTGGCTGGTGATGCCAGGGGGCTCAGCCAGGCTCCTTCAGCCACAAAAGTGGTGGGCAGGATGTGACCACTCCATGCCCTCCTGCACCCCCTGCTCCTGCCAGGAGGGAGGCAGGGGGCCAGGTGGGAAGGGAAGAAGCAGCAGAGAGCTCCAATTCCTCCCTTGGCCAGCCAGCCCTGCTGCCTCCCTGCATTGTTTTGTTTTAATGGCATTAGGGAAGGATGCGTTTGTGTTTTCATCTCCGGTTGTTGTGTCCCTCGGGGCCCCTCGCTCCAGCTCCTTTGTTTGGGAGCAGAAAACACTTCCACCACCAAAGGCTGGCTGAGAAATCCTGGAGCAGGCTGTAAATCTCCGTGGCCAGCCGAGTGACACACACCTGCTGCTCCACAGCTGGGAGAGGGGAAAGGGGAAGCTTGTTATGTTTTTTTTTTTTCTGCTTTTTTAATAAAACTTGCATGATTCTCATTGAGATTTTTCAAAGCAATGGTGTTATTGCAAAGCAGGAGGCAGCAGCAGCCGTTGGTGATGGATTTCCCACCTCTTCAAAGCCCAGAAGCTTGGATGGAATAATGGATTAGGGGCAATATCCTTCATGGGAATGGAGAAGGTGAGACACGGGGGCTGTAGCAGGGTTGGAACCCCCATCCTGAGGGTTGGAGGGAGCCCATGGGATGCTGCAGGGAAGGCTCAGGGTCATTGGACCAGTGAGATGTGATGGAAATACAACAGAGGAAAATAAACCCCCAGCAGGACTTTGGGTTTGGTTGGGGGTCACTTGTGGCCACCAAAAACTAAATGTAAAAGGTAAATTCGTATTTTACTTCGAGTTGTGGGAAGGTAAAACTCCAGCACAGCAATAGCTGGAGGTTTCACACAAACCATTTTTAAGGAATTGGCATCTTTGTGCCCCAGGAAAAGCAATCTGGGCCAAAGCATGGCCCCTAATCAAAGCCTTGTCTGGGAGAGGGATTCATTAACTTTACTGGGAATGCCTTGAAAAAATCATTTTAGAAAGAGGGGAGAAAATGGCCAAGATTTCCTGTGCCTGCTGTAACCTTAAACCTGCCGCAGCCACGAGGAGAGGGAGGCTGGGGATGGAATTGCACATTTCCAAAGCCTGCGCCCACTGGAATGGCAGAGGTTTCCCCAGCTGCAGATGGGGCAGGAAAGGGGGGAAATCTGGTGGGAGGGCACTTCTGTCCCTTTTGATTTTCCCAGAGTGTGCAGATTCATTCCCTTGCTCGCCTCTCCCTTTCCTGGACTGGGATTAAAGGGGGGCACAGCCCCAGGTGGTCACTGGACCCACACAGAAGATGCTGATTCAGGCTGATGTTGCTGTCATGTGGCCACCCTGGAGCTCTGAGCTGGGGGTGGGAGAGCCCCCCAGATATAATGAGAGTAAAACATTTAGGTCACCTCTGATGGATGCTGTGGTCCCTGAAATGAAAGGGCTTTTCTGCTGGGGGTGTCCAGCAGAGACCTCTCCCAACATAGTGGGAGATTTTCAACAAATCAGTGAATTTTCTTCTTTTGTTGTTGAAAAATTCTGATCCACGAAAATCAGAACCTTTTGTGCAGACATAAGGATTTCAATGACAGTTGAGCTGGTGAGGATTTCCTCACTGAGGTTGGAATACCTCACCCAAAGGAGGGAGAGCAGCTCCGGAAGGCTGCTCTGCCCAGTTCCCAGCATCTCCAGCTGATGCTGTCCCTGTCATCCCAACAGTGCAGAGGGACGAGCCACGTGGCAGAGTGGCTGAGCAGGAGGCTCTGAGCCAGGTCTGTGCTCGTCAGCCTCAGCTGGGGGGCTCTGGAGCTGAAACAGGAGCCAGGGAAAGGCAGGGCAGGGCTGGGGTGGCTGGGCCCAGCACCCTCCGTGCTGGCTCTACATTTTCCTGCTTCCACTTGGCTGAGTGATTGAGCTCGGCAGAATCACTGGAGAGGAAGGAGAAGGCACTGACACCCTGTAGTTAGTAGTGAGGATGTTAAATATAGCTCCTACTCCGGGTTGTGAGAGACAGGGAAAGGCAGCGGGCCTGGAGCTCAGGCACTGCCATTCATCTGATTCCACCCAAAAGGATTAAAGGGATATTGTCCTGTGCTCCCCCTGCTCCTGGGATGTGTTGTGGGGGCTCATCCCACCCTGTCACCACCCCAGAACCCAAGTTGGCTCCTATTTTGGGGTCCCCTGATCCACCTGGGTTCTGTTTCAAAAGCCTTCACCTCCTGCAGCATTTCCCTGATGGGGTTGCAGGTTCAGACCCTCCTACCACTGCTCTCATCCCTAAAAAATTCCTCATTTGATATTCCCAATCCTGGGTTCATTATTCCCTATGATCCCCTCTCCATGCTGTGTCCCCTTCCTGTCCCCAAATCCCAATCCTATCCCTTCCCACACCCACTGTGAGAGGTGGGAATGATCAGAGTGAGCTCCATGGGAAGGGTGAATCTTTTCCAGAGGCACTTCAGTCAAATTTGGGGCAGACTTCCATGGAAAAAGCAGGAGACATATCTCTGCCACCAGAGCTGCGTCTTGGAAAAGGCTGCGGATCCGTTCCACGTCACGGGAGAGCAAGAACTTCTCAGGGAGATAAACGAAATATAATTGGAAAAGGAGCTGTTTTCCTGTTTTCCAGCAGCAAAACAGGGGGTTTGTGTTTGCTGCACTCCCAGGAATGGCTGTGCCATGCAGAGGGAATTGTTCCTGCAGCTCCTGCCTCAGGGCGATACCAAACATGGGAAATTTCAGCCCAATTGATCCGAGGCTGGCAGCGCTCGGCAGAGCCTCCCGATGGGAAGCATCAGGAGAGCTCCACCAAGAGCGGTGGTGCCACAGCAGAGATTGTGCTCCCAACCCTGGAAAGTTGGCACAGCACTCACAGCTCCCTCTCCCATTTAAATGGTGCAGAATTCCTGGTTTTTCACTGCATTGTTCCACTCCTTTTTTTGTCCCTTCTCTCTTCCCCCATTCCTGGCACTCGCGGCAGCTTGGCTGGGCTGGGATGACAAATCCTCTTGTAGCATCTGCTGGGAGCTGATAAGACAAGAGCTGATAAGGCTGATGTGCTGCTCCTGCTGGACAGGGGAGTGATGCCTTTGGCTGGGGCTGGGGCTCTTCCCTCACTGACTCCAGCAGCATCCCAGGATCCAGGCTGGGCTGCAGCCAAGTGCCCCAAATTGGAAAATCAGGCTGAGGGTTTGGGAGCTGGGGCAGGCTGTGCCTTGGAGTGTGGTGTTTTCTTTCCAAGCTGTTGACTCTTTCCCGAGGTTAAACACAGATGTGGAGGCAAACCACAGCCCCAGCCCCTCATTCTGCCCTGCCCCAGTGTCTGCAGTTTTTTGGAAAAGATAACAATGCTGTCTTTGTTTCCTCCTCTCTTCCCGCCCTCCTCCCTCCCTTTTCTCATTCCCTCTCTCCGAGCATGTAAACCATGATAGCAACGCTCCTCATTCCACAAATAGTCTGGGAAATGGGCTGAGTGGGAAGGGTGAAGGGAAGGCAAGCACCACTTGGAGCCAGGGCCAGGCTGAGCCCGAGATCCCATTGCTGCCCAGGGCTGTCTCCAGAGGGTGTCAGGAGCTGGTGTGGTCTCCGTGTGTGGAGGCAGAGGGATGACCACTAAATAGCATCCTTTACTCCCGGAGGTCTTGTTTTACGGGGAATGTCACCACACTGCCTGCCAAGCTTTCATCTCTTCCCATTCTCAGCTGCAAATTCAATCTGGCACGGAATAGTGGGAGTCTGGAGGAGCAATTCCTGCTGGGTTCTGTGGGCAGAGCTCTCCTCCAGGCCTGGCTGGCTCCACAATGATGGTGTTCCTTAGAAAGGCCTCTGTGATTCCTGAACGTGGTCCAGGTTTTCCCTGGGTGATAAACTCAGTGGTCTGCACTGTCTGTGGTGCCTCAGGAGTGGGGAGGGTCTGAGCAGCCACCACCAGCCCCAAAATTGCTGTTGGAAACAAGGATTGGGAGCACTTACAAAATAATGTCCAACAGAGAAACTCAGGCATACCTGAGCCTTCCTTTGCCTTAATTCTGGGAATTAACCCAAGATCCCACTCCTCTGGGAGTGATGCTATGGGGATCCAGCTGCAGGGACGTGGGGGCCTGGAAGTCAGGACCAGCTCAGACACAGGGTCACCACAAGGACCCCATCCCTCGAGCCAGGCTAGAAAGATTCCATCTGGAATTTGCCAAATTTATGTTTAATCCAGAGCTGAATCATCCCACACCAGCAGGGTCAGAAGCTGTGTCTTGGTTTGTGTTTAAATCTCTTCCATGCAAAAGTGGGACACTTCTCCTGGCTCTGTAGGACAGCAGGGACATGGGGAGCTGAAGGGAAGGGAGTGGGGAAGGCTGGATGCTGTAACCAGAGGCACCTCAATGGCTTTTGGTCTGTTCCCTGATCCAAAACCAGATCTGACCCTAACAGAGAAGTGTCTTGGACAAATCACTGTAATCAACAAATAAAAACTGGAGCAAGCCAAGAGTTGCGCCTGGTCTGGAATCAATCCATCAGTTCCTGGAAATAACACCAATATTTCAATGTGTCCCATTTAATGTGGTTTTGGAAATGCCTCGTGCCCTGTCCTTTGGGGGTCAGGCTCCATCATTAACCCCTCACTCTGAGTCCCTGGCTGGGTACTCAGCATTGAAACCTCTTATTCACTGAGTGCCAAGAAATTCCTCTTGGAGCCCTGCACTCTGGGGTCCACATTCCTGTGGGATCAGAGCTCAGGCTGGAGGGAGAATGCTCTGGAAGAAGCTCTGGCAGACAAGGTGGTGACAGATGAACACTGAGAGGGGCCTGGGGGACTCAGCACCCTCGGGCAGAGCGAGAACAAAACTGGGATGGAGATTTCCAAACAAACAAAACGTGACACAAACCATACCCTGACCTGGAGCCAGCTGATCCTGATGGGTCCCAGGGCTGCATGGATCACTCCCCTCGCTGCCCCACCTTCATCCTCCTTGGCATCCCCCTGCCATGCCCTGGGAATCACTTTGGAGTTGTTTTCCCAGTCCATGCTCTCAGTTTGATGTGACAGAAATTGTTAATATTTGCTGTATCTCCTGTGCCCTTGTTTGATTGGTTCTCATTAGGAGGCTCTGATATCAATGGAATTAAGCTTTGCCTGTAGCGAGACCAAATCACTTTCTCTTATTAAAACAAACTTTTGGTTCTTGTTGAAAAAAGTTTATTGGATTTTTTTTTTCTGGAGCTCTTAGCTGTTTATGGAAAACCAGAATAGATAATGGTATTGCTTCAAACTGAAAAAATCTGCTTTCTGGTCAGATCTGTGTGTGTCTGGTCCCAGTTTTGTCAGGAACTGGAGTGGCAGGACAAGGAGTAATGGGTTCATACTGAAAGAGGGGAAATTTGGGTGGGATATTAAGGAAGGAAAAAAAGTGGGGAGGCCCTGGCACAGGGTGCTCAGAGAAGCTGTGGGTGTCCCTGGAAGTGCCCAGGGCTGGGTTGGATGGGGCTTGGAGCAACCTGGGATAGTGGAAGGTGTCCCTGCCTATGGCAGGGGGCAGGATTGGATGGGCTTTAGGTCCCTTCCTGCCCAACCCACCCTGGGATCCCATGACTCCATACAGAACAATATTCCCATGCTCCTTGACCAGCAGCACCGTGGTCAGACCTAATGCAGAAATGCCCTAAAATAGCCACATAAATACATATAAAGCAAATATGTCATGAAGTATAAACCAAAATGAGGGAGTTTATGTGGCAAATGCAGAGCACAAGGAGAAGTGACTCCCACACTTTAACTCCAGGAAAATGATCTGTGTGGGACCGTGCTGGGCTCAGCTCTGCCACGTCTTTAAATCCAGCCCCCTTCAGAGGGTCCCTTTGGTGGGGCACAAGGGTGCCCTGGCTGTGACACTGCCAGCTGGGGGGTGCTGGGACCCCCAGGAGGGGCAAAGCATCCCTGAGGGGTTGAGGAAGGGGAAAATGCTTGGAAAGGTTGGGTGGAGAAAGGGAGGAATAGGGGGATCCCACCCGAAGAGGGGGGAAGTGGACTCAGCCCAGAGCAGCAGAGCTCAGTGCTGGTGGTGCCAACACTGGGCCAGGGACATTATTCCAACACTCAGAGATGGGTCTGATATTTTATTTACTAGGAAAGAACCTTTTTCCATTCCCTGCTTCCCTGAAAAAAAAAAAAAGTGAGCAAGAGAAAGAAAAAACCCTCTCAGGCTCATTAAAGGCAAATGTTCCCACTTAGGAAAAACTGAGGGGTTTTCACTCATGGCTTATGAGAAACAGCAGCCAGCTGGGTTCTCCTCATCCCTGTCCTCATTCCCTGCTCTCCCCCTGGTACCCCTCCCATTCCACATGCCAGCAGCTCCAGCAGTGGCATCCAGGGCACTTGGGCTGTTCCAGAGGGTTTGGGACACATGGAGGGGAGACAGGGGAAGGTGCTGGGGCCCCTCAGCCTCCCCTGGCCTGGAGCTGCTCTGAGTGATGGGGGATGGAGGAGCTGATCCCCCTCCCTCCTCTCCCAAAGCCTCGGCCCTCTGCAGGGCTGGGAGGTGGCTCTGCTCCCATCCCAGAGCAGGGAAGGGCAGAGGGATGTAAGACCCAAGGATTTGGCTGGATGTCCTCCCATTTCCAAACACTGACCCCATGGAGAGCCTGGCCCAGGCTGAAACAACACTGAACAAATGTCCATGGTGTCCGTGGGACATGGCAGGAGACATGGGCTGAAATTCTGAATTACAATCCTGAACAAATGTCCATGGTGTCTGTGGGACATGGCAGGAGACATGGGCTGAAATTCTGAATTACAATCCTGAACAAATGTCCATGGTGTCCGTGGGACATGGCAGGAGACATGGGCTGAAATTCTGAATTACAATCCTGAACAAATGTCCATGGTGTCCGTGGGACATGGGAGGAAACATGGGCTGAAATTCTGAATTACAACCTGCCCAGCCTGGAGGAGACAGTCAGGCTCCCATTCCTGGGACTGTGCTGGAGGCTGAGCTCCAGGAACTCCAGCTCAGGAATGATCTTTGGGGACAGCAGCATTCCCTGTGCAGCCTCCAGGCACGCCCTAAAGCTCTGAATGGACACTGCTGTGGATGGAAACTGAGCTCAGGAGGAGCTTTGGGAGCGGGAATCACAGGATCCCAGCTGGCAAAGGAGAGAAGTGCTCACAGCTGAGATCTGAGCTGAGAAAAGCTTTGAGAGGGGAAAAAGCCCCTTGGGAAAGTTCCCCAGAGCATTTTGGGGGAGCAGGACACAGGCAGGGAGAGGATGGATGGGCAGAGAGAGGGGAATGCCTTCAGGGCCATTAAAAAGAAATTTCCCTCCACAGGGCAGGAAAATCAGCTTTGTTTTTGAAAGCAAACAAGCAAACACATGTTCAGCACGGCTAAACACAACCTCTCTGAGTTATTATTTATTATTTCTACCATGGCAACATTCAGGGGCTTCTGGAAGATAGAAAGGGATCGCTGTGTTGGGCTTTGTAGTGACAGGGAGCAGGAGACAGCCCTTGAGCAGGAGATCAGACACAACAAATGGGAGCAGCCGAGGGATGAAGGGTGGGAAGAGAAGGAACAATAACAAGGCTGTGTTTGCTCTTGCCAGCTCTGTACACATCAAGGGGGGTTGAAGGCTCCATGGTTTAGCAGCTTTGAAACTTCGCTGTAAACATGGCTTTGAGCAAAAATGAAGTGGAAATAAATAAAAACATTTCAATTAACAGAGCTGCACCGCTGCCATCCAAGGGCTCTTTGGAAGTGGGAGCAGCTCTTCTGTGGGCTCTGTGCTCACATGGTTCTGCTGCAGAGCTGGGAAATCCAGAGCTCCCGGCTCACTTCCAAGTGGGATTACGGTCAGGGAAGATCCTGCAGGAGGAACAGACCCACTGACATTGGAACAGCTCCTGCCTCCATGCTGCTAACTCCTCAGCAGTTGTGGTGAGGAGTGTCCTGCTCACAGCCTCGGATGGGAATTCCCTCTCCATGCCCTGCTCAGACTGAGATAGGAATTCCTTTTCCATGCCCTGCTCTCAGCCTGGATTTTGAATTCATTCTCAAGGAAGGAGTTCCCTCTCAGGAATTTCAGGGAGCTCAGGACGATGGTTGAGAGTCCAAGCAGGTCCTCACTCCCCTTCCCAGTCCATCCCACCACCAAGGGAATGAGGATCCAGGGATGATGATGTGGGCTGTGGATGATGCTCCTCTGCAGCCCCAAGACCCAGGGGAGAAAAGGGGGTGTCAAGGGGGGCTTTTTCACCCCAAACCCCTCTTTGCAATCCCATCATCACCTGGAAAGGCCAAGCAGCAGCTTTGGATGGACTGTCTGTGATTCACAGGGAATCTCCTGCTGTCCCAGGAGACTGGGGACAGTCAGAGCAAGGGGAGGGTTGGGGACAGCCAGGACTGTGTCTTGTCCTTCCACCAGCACAACAAATCCCCCTGCCAGGTCCAGTTCTCCCAGTGCCCACACCAAAGCTCCTAAGGAGGCCAAGCAGAGGTGTTTTTCCAAAAGACAGAGCTCAACCAGCCCTGTGGTTGCTATTTGTTGTTTACCCCTTGCTCCAGGGTTAACAAGTGCTGAACAAAACTCCCGAGAAGAAATCTTTCTCCAGGTAAACATCCGGCTCTGCTCAAGTCCAAACAGCTTTTACTGCAGACTTCAGAGGAGCCAGATTCTCCCTCAGTGTCTTCTCGGGCTGTTTCACAGCAGGCAGGGATCTTCAGGCCGTTTGAAGGGGTCAGGCTCCTGCTGGG
The DNA here is from genome assembly GCF_051311805.1 of Agelaius phoeniceus. Taxonomy (NCBI): domain Eukaryota; kingdom Metazoa; phylum Chordata; class Aves; order Passeriformes; family Icteridae; genus Agelaius; species Agelaius phoeniceus. Next base: position 15,064,053 of record NC_135278.1, on the reverse strand, counting down.
ACAGGTAATTTCCCAGTGGGAAGCAGCCTGAGCTGCCGGCTCTGCCTGTGGTGGTTTCCAGGGCAGAAGAAAGGAGGGAGCTTCCCTGAGGGGTGGATGGCACAGGGAAAGGTCTAAGGGGAGGAAAATCAGTACCAAGAGGGGAGCCCAGAGCACAGCTGGATGGGGAGGATGCAGGGATGGAAGAGGCTGGGACGTGCAGTGAGAACCAGGCTGGAGTCCTGAGCATGAGGAAGAAAGTGAGAGGAAATGAGAGGGTCAGGATGATGCCTGGAGCAGAGACCAGACAGAGCTAAAGAATAAAGTATGGATTTATTAAAAGGATCTCCTCAATGGATCCACTCTGGGCAGCACAAGAGTCCAGCCAGGGCTGCACCCAAGATAAATCAAAATGGTCACAAAATGCACGACTGCTCATGGGGTCTCTCACTTTATAAATTCTACTCCATTTGCATCCTGGAATTAATTGCCCAATTACAGCTTTAGCTCATCAAGTCCCATCCTTCTCGTTTTTCTCTCTTCAGTCCATGTTGTTTGTGCTCTTGAGCCTGAGATTTGGATCATTTGTCCTTGGTCCCCAGCTGGAGCAGGAATTGTTTTGTCTCCATGCTCTGTGCAGAGAGCTCACCATCCCCTAATGTGAAGCTCAGAACTACACACCAAAGCAGCACCAAATCTGAAAATATAAAAGCTAAAACCTGAGGCATCAGACCCATTCCCATGAAGAGCTGCCATGTTCTCATGACTGAAATTCTGCCTGTGATCCTGCATTTTCCTTCTTGCCAGTGACATCTCCCTGTCTTTCTCCTCCCAGGAGCAGGAGGTTTGTGCTGCCTCAGCCTTTTCTCCATCACTCACCCCCATCATTTGGGCATCATCTGCCTCAGCCCTGGCTCGGGCTGTGCACCCAGAGCCCCTCTGTTCTCCCAGCTCCCAGGGGTGACCTTGCCTGTCCATCCACAGCCGAGTTTCCAGGCTGTTATCACTCTGTGCCTTGGTTTGACACATCCCTGTCTCGAGCCATGACTGATGGCAGCCCAGCCTGCTCAAAGCCAGCCAGGTTCTGTTACCAAGCTCATTTTTCTGGCCCTCAGCTGGGACTGCAGCCAAGCACAGCTTTCCCTTCCCTCACCCACCTTTTCCCTCCCATCCACAATGGTGTTTGTCTTCATCTCTCAGCCCCTCCTGGAGCCAACTCCCCCCATCACTCTCCCAGACAGAAGTGCAGGGTCAGCTCTGCCTCTCCCAACCTGTGATAAGCAGCTTTTATCACTCACTACCTGCAGTTTCAAACCACTCTGCATTTCTTCATCTTCCCTCAGGTGCAGGAGGGTTCCCAGGCTGCTGATGGTACTTCTTCATGCCCCTCGTTCAAGGGCTGCTTGGACCTGGCTGCAAAACCCCCTGGGCAAGGCTCTCCTTCCCTCTCCTTGTCACAGCCCTCCTGCCCTGCACTTGGAGTGTAATAATAATAATTATATTAACAATATTATTATTATTATTGTTGTTGTTGTTGTTGTTGTTGTTGTTGTTGTTATTATGAAGACGAAGAAGAAGAAGAAGAAGAAGAAGAAGAAGAAGAAGAAGAAGAAGAAGAAGAAGAAGAAGAAGAAGAAGAAGAAGAAATGTAATCCCAGCATTAATAGGGTGGGAAGAAACCTTGCAGACCACCTTGTTCCAACGCCTGCCATGGGCAGGGACACCTTCCTCTATCCCAGGTCAAACCTGGCTTTGGGAAGTTCCAGGGGTGGGGCAGGCACAGCTGGGATGAGCAGCCACAGCAGGCCAGGTTGGACGGGCCTTGGAGCAGCCTGGGATAGTGGAAGGTGTCCCTCCTCAGGGCAGGGAGTGACACTGGATGGGCTTTAAGGTCCCTTCCATCCTAACCCATTCTGGGACTCTGGGATTCTCCAGGCAGCACTGAGCACATCTGGCAGATGCACAGCTGGATGCTGCTCTGCCAAGGAGCTTGGTTATACCAATTTGGGAACTTGGTTATCCCAATTGGTTATCCCAATTTGTGAGCCTGCAAGAGCCCCTCAGGACAGTTTGTTGGAAATGTGGCTCTGCACTCTTGTGTGCAGCTTTCTCCCATCCCCTTTTCCCAGTTTTAGTGCTCTGAAGGGCATCAGGAACGCTGCAGACACCCCCAGGGGGGTATCCTGTATCCTCAGGTCTAAATTATTTCTGTTACTGAATGATTTCACTGGAACTGGTTCCACATCTGTCTATCCCTGCCCTGACCAGCATTCCCTTGTGCCCACAGAAGGACCAGCTGCCCTTGGACTCTGCCAACAGCCCCACACTCATCCTCACGAATCCAAGGAAGCCTCAATTAAACAGGATTAGTGATAACACAGGAAAATGGAGAGCAGGAAGCCTGAGGTGTAAACAGAGCCACAGAGCAGCTAAACACGCAGAGCAGCAGCTCCCCGAGATCCTGGGGCTGCAGAAATGTTCCTGTAAATCACTGGAAAACCTCTGGGAATTGGTACAACCAACCTGAGGGCAGAGCCTGCTGCTCTCCCTGCCTGGGCACACCTCGTTCTCCGAGCCAGGATTTCCCTGGAGTGAGGAATTGCTGCAGCAGGGCAGGGGTGATGGATGGCTTGGACTTCCCCACTGTGATGAGCCCCAGACAGGCTGAAATGAGAAAGGTGCTGAATTCCCTTCCTCAGCTGGAATTGAAATTTAAATGAAGCTGTTTTCCAGGTTATCCAGCTGATTTTAGGCTCATTCCTGCTGGGGCTCTGCACTCTGCACTCACCTCAGGATCTGCCTCCTGGGAAATATTCCCAATTATCTGCTCTCCCTGCCTGCCCTGTTCCTCACAAAATGACTCCCTCAGACTTGTGCAATGCTGTTCCCAGGGGAATCAGAGCATTTCCAGGGGGATGTTTCCTGAGTGAGATGTTTCCAAGCTGGTCTGCAGAGCCCTCACTTCACCCACCCCCAGCCAAAGGTGCCTCCCCATCTCCCTGGAGGAGCCAAAACTCAGTGGAACAGCTCAAAAGAAAAGGGTCAAAACCCTCTGCAATGAGCAGAGCACCAGGGGTGTGAGCAGCATCCCCGTCCCTGTGTCACCTGAGGGCCCTCAGCCACAGCCTGGCATTGTCACTGGCCCACTGAGGCTCATTGAGATCTCATAACAGGCTGGAGTTCATGAAATGATAAAGCTGAGTGACTTTAGCCTGATTGAAGCAAAATATTTAGAGAAGGCCTTCCAGTGTTTATAGTAGGGGTTTGGAATTTTTATTTCATTGGAAATTTGGAGCTGCTGACACTGTTGCTCAAATCTGGGATGAAAGAATACTGGAACAGTGGTGTTTTTGGCTGGCTGGGAATGTTGTGCTGCAGCCAGCTCTAACAGCCTTGTCTTATTCCCCTCCAAGCTGAGGATAAAAGAGAAATATTTTCACTTTCCCAAAGAAAGCCAGAACAAAATTCCTAACCTAGGTTTGCAGCAGCTGGGGAAGGAGAAGGCTCCTCAGGTGACTTCCAAAAGTTTGCAGTGATTGAAGTGTCTGAAGTGATGCTGCAGGTGAGCTACAACCTGGGAACAAAAATATTTTCCACACTGGGCTGCTCCTTCAGAACCCCAATCTATTGGACACTGGTTTGGGAGCATTCCAAGGTGCACCTGATTGGGAATAACTTTATTTCAGGAATGGCTTCAGATTTAAATGGGATATTGGGAAGGAATTCTTCCCTGTGAGGGTGGAGAGGCCCTGGCACAGGGTGCTCAGAGCAGCTGTGGCTGCCCCATCCCTGGAAGTGTCCAAGGCCAGCTTGGACAGGGCTTGGAGTCACCTGGAACAGTGGAAGGTGTCCCTGCCCATGGCAGGGGGTGGGATGGGATGAGCTTTAAGGTCCCTTCCAGCCCAAACCATCCTGGGACTCTGGGAACATCCCTGTTGGCTTGAGTCCTTGCATGTGCTGGAGAGATGGTTTTAGCTCTGGAAGACTTCATTCATTTTTAAATTTCCCTTCTCACGTCTCTCCTGCAATGACCTGGACTTAATAATTTAAGGAATTTCATGGAGTTGGTGCAGAATTCTGAGCTGCAGGGACAGGGAGAGCTGGGTGCTCCCTCTGGTGGGGCTGGCACAGGGGGCAGCTCCCAGGTCCCACAGCTGCTCCTCCAGACGTGACCCAGCCCTCGGGGTATCAGGAACTGGGCACCTACAAGAGGTGAAACCCCATTTCCCTCCCCTCAGCTGTGGCTCTGCTGGGAGGACTGGGAGGAGCTGGGAATGCTGTGAATGCAGGTGGAGAGAGGGAGGCAAAGCCTTAGAATTTCCATTAAAAGGGAATCAGTCTTATTCCAGGTGTGGTAGAAAGATGGAAGGGCTTCTCTTCTCCCCCCAAGGAAATCCCCATCCCAATGAGCTCATGTGTGTCCTGGTTTGGAAGCTCCCACCACGTCTCTGCAAAGAGCCAAGCCCTGAGCTGAGCTCAGCTCCTGCTGCTGCTCAATCAATACTCCCTTCCCAGGTTAATGCAGCTCAATTAAGGGAAAACCCCGTGGGAATGGGGATAAGTGTGGGTTTGGATGGAGTGAGCAGCAGGTCCCTGTAACGCAGCTCCCCAAGCAATCAAACCCAGGCTGCTGTGCCTGGAGAGCTCTCCCAGAGCCAGGTGTCTGCATGGGACCCGTCAGCACCCCAGATCCCCAAGAAATTGGCTTTGGGAACAGCCTGCAGAACCTTCCCTAGCTTGGGAATGCTCTGGGTGTGGCAGCATCAGGAGCAGCAGAGGGGGACACAGGACCCCCTTTGTCAGGGAGCGATGGAGCTGGGAGAAGTCTCCAGCTGAAACACGGAGAATTTTGGCTCCCTGTGCCCACAGGGCTCTTTGTGTGCCCACACTGGGCTGACAGGATGAAACCTGCAGCAAATGAACGCAATCAAAGTGAGGAGGGGAGCTCCTGTCTCTGGCAGGGGACATGAGAGGGGAGGGAGGAGGACAGGGATGATGTACGAGAGACAGGAGCATTCCCCCCTCCTTGCTTCCTCTAATGAATTTTTCCCATTAGCTTGAGGTGATTTTGTGAAATCCGTGCTGACTCTGATGTCACAGCTCCTTCCTCCTGCTGTGAGGACAGGAGAGAGGGACAGCACTGCAGAGACCCAGGACTGAGGCTGTCACCTGGAATGCAGGACCCAGCAGTGACCTGTGTGAGAGACCCCTTTAGTGAGCCAGGTAAATAAAGTGCAGGGAGCAGCATTCTGGTGACGTGGGGAGGGAGGAATGGGATCCATTATTCCTTTCTGTGATAAGTCCTTGGCTGGGCTGGCAGTTGGAATCAGGAAGATAATTTCTCTAATCCAGATGGTTAATAAATGTGGATGGCTTTGCTAAAACCACTTGACAAAATGCAATTACTGCTGGCTGCAGAGCTTCCAGACAAGGAGCCAGGCTGGGAGCAGGCTCTGCTCTGGCTGGAAAAGCCACAGGGCTAAGGGAGCTGCTGGAATTTCTGGGGCCATCCCAGCAAAGGACTCGAAGGTGTTTCCTACACTCACCTTTCACTGGGAACTTGAGATGCTCTCCTGCCCCTGCACCCTGGTGCTCAGCACAAAGTGCTGGTGCTGATCCCACTGTCTGCTCCTGGCATGTCCAGGCTGGGATATGGACACAGGGGCCTGGCTGAGGGAGGGATTGTCCCACTCTGCTCTGCCCTGGGGCAGCCTCTTCTCGAGCCCTGGGGCAGTTTTGGGCACTGCAGTAGCAGAAAGATCTAAAGCTGTCAGAGAGTGTCCAAATTTTTCAGGTGAATTTGTCAAGCAGGGGTGATAATCATTCACGGGGGTGGCTGAGGGAGCCACTGAGGGAATTTTGATTGCCCAGCCTGGAGGAGACTGGGGGCAGAGCTGAGCAGGGCCTGCAGCTCCTCCTGAAGGGCAGCTCCGGTCTCTGCTCTCTGAGAGCAGGGACAGGACAACCCAGGGAATGCATGGGGCTGTGTCAGGGACATTGAAATAGTTACTACAAAAAGGTTCTTCCCCCAGAGGGTGTCCAGTGCTAAACAGGCTCCCCAGGGAATGGGCAAAGCCCCAAGGCTGCCAGAGCTCCAGGAGCATTTGGACAGCACTGCCAGGGATGCACAGGGTGGGATTGCTGGGGTGTCTGTGCACAGCCTGGACTGGGACTCTGTGATCCTGGTGGCTCTCTTCCAACCCAGGAGATCCTCTGATTCTCTAATTCCATGTTTTATGGGTGCTCCTTGGCTCTGGGAGCAGTTGGGTTCCTCCTGGCTGGGAGCCCCTTGGGAAACACCCCCAGCACGGGGGTGAGGAGCTGTGGTGGGTGCAGGGTTGGATTCTGGGCTGGAACCCACTCTGAGGTTTCACTGCAGCCTTGCACAAGAAGCAGTTTGGAGGTTAAAAGCAGCACACTTGTGTTTATTTCTCCACTTTGGCACATCTGCTACTCACTAAAGCTATTTTGGGGGCTCTAAAAGTGGCAGTTTTAGAGAGCTCTAAATGGGTCAGCAATTTCCGGGTTTTTTTCTCCTCTGAAAAAAAAATATAATTTGAACCACAGATGGGAGACATTCAAAAGGGTTAAGAGAAGGGTTTAGGGACACCTCTTCCATCCCCAGGTGAGACAGGTCTGGGAGTAAAATGAATGAACATTCACATTCAGGGCTCTCCCCTTTTGAATCCCGCTTACCTGTCCTTACACCTGGGGCATGGATAGATGTAATCCTATAGAATCCCATTCCTCACATAAGGGATGCGATTCCAGGTGGATTTTCCTCGACTTGCCCTGCTGGGAAGTAAACCAGAGGTGAGTCTGTGGTGAGCAGCACTTTCCAGTCTGAGCTCAAAGCAGAGATGTGCTTCTTCATGTTCACACTTTAATTCCAAATCCCATCTCCAGGCTGGGCTCCTGGAGCTTCTCCAGCCCCAGGAATGCTCCTTGGGAGCTTTCTAGGTCAAACAGTTATTTTTTTAGAGGAAACACTTAAAACTAAAATGCTGCAGAATTTCCCCTGAGGTTACAGAGTTTGTTTAGGCTTCTCCAAGCAGAGGATCTCAATCACTGGGAACTGCAAACCTCCCCCAGACGTTCACCCCGCTCCCGTGGCAGGCACAGCCCAGTTCCCAAGTCTGCACAGCAAACAACAACACCAGAGCTGCTCCCTCCACAGATCAGCTTCCAAGGGAATGGCAGAGCTGAGCGAGGAAGAGGAGCAGCAACTGAGTCATCCAGAGCAGGGACCCCACGGCCAGGAGCAGGCACAGGTTGGATCAATGATCTGAAAGGTCTTTTCCAAGCTAAATGGTTCCATGATCCCACCAGGCCTGGGAGCTGCTCTCCAGCCCCTTGGCAAGCACAGCAACCCAGGGAGGAGGATGGGGAGGCTCCGTGGGAGGGGGTTACCAGCGGGTCAGGAGGAGGATGAGGGGCAGGGAAGAAGGAGAGGGCAGAGGGGCAGAGCAGGCCATGTCTCCCTCCCATCCTCAAATGCAAAACATTCCCTCTGACCTCCTGAATTTCCATCTAAAAATAACCCATCCTCAGTGCAGCGGTGGCTCAGAGAAACACAATTTATTGCAACACAAAGGCAGGGTTGGGGATGTGCAGTTGAGGGTGGCAAGGGTCAGGTTTAGACCCTGATCAGTGAGTTCTAAAAGAGCTTTCTGGGGACAGAGAAACCTGAGGGTGGGATTTGAAGGTGAATTTTGGTCCCGAGGAGGTCACATCCACCTGATGGTCGAGTTTGTGCCAGCACCATTTGCACTTGGGTGTCCTCAGCTCCAGCCACACCTTGGGCCAAGTCCTCCACAAGCATCTCCTCCAAAACCCATGGAAACCAGCACTAAAGCAGCTGAGGAGCGACCCCACAGTCCCACAGACATTTTTGCTTTCCAGTGAACATTGTCCTGCTGGAGCTGCTGCCTCTCCCAGGCTCATCCTCTCGGAGCAATCCTCCTGCTGTGGATCTGCCTCTGCAGAGCCGCCTCTCCAGTGGGGAGAGGAGCTCTGGGTGGAAGGACTGGAGGCAAGTCAGAGCTAGGAAAGCAATCAATTGTTCCTTAATGGAGTTACAGTAAAGATGTTATCCAAAACCACCGTGGCTGCCTAATTATTCATAACATCCCTCTGGAGATTCTCCTTTTGGCAAACTGTGAATCTCTGCTTTGTTGCCACAATAAAAGCAGTTTCAGGGCTGTAAATGAGAGGGTACAAATTACCATGGAGGCCCTGACAATATGGCAGCTCCCGAGCCTTGGATTACATGGTAATTTCCATGCAATATCCAGGTTATTACATGGTAAGTGCCATGTCATTACAGGCTAAATGAATGATTATCACCCCTGCTTGACAAATTCACCTGACAAATTTTCCTCCCTCCTCAGTCTCTGGGATGTCTGCAGGCAGGATGCTGTTTCCATGAGGAACAGCATGGTTGGGATGGGCTTTTCCACCCCTGGATTTTCCCAGTCCCACCTGGGCTGTGCCCATGGGCAGCACAGGGTTGGATGGGCTGTGTAAAGCTGTGACCCAGCTCTGTGTGTGTGTGTCCCAGACACAAAATATTGATAAGAATTTTGGAATATCCATGCCAGTGGAAAGAGCTTCAAAGTTCCCCCAAGGAACAGAAATGCTCCAGTGCAGCTGAAGGAGCTGTTTGAAAATCCTGAGTTAACAGGAGTGGAAAATGATTTACAGTCTCCTCTCAGCTTTATCATTCATGTCCTGAATATTCCAAAGCTCCTCTGCACACAACTGGGAAACAGCTCCAACTGGGGAGTGGAAGTTTTTCTCTTTGTACAACTTAAGGCTGCTTAAAACTGCCACAGACCTGATCCACAGTTTTGTGACACCTTTAAATTCTCTTGCATTAGGCTTGAAGAGGTCTCACAGCTGTTCAGGGAACTCAGCTCCTGTGAATGGCCATGTTTTTTCCACAGGAATATCTATGGGTGTCTGTATTTAACCTATAGATCTTTCTAGAGCATGATCAGGCCCAGCCTGGTGATGTTTGATGGGTGTTAGGGACATCCAGCCTGAATATCACCACAGGGAGGGATGTTCAGCCACAGGCAATCAGTGCCACTTCCCAGACTGGGAGCTCTGCCCTGGAGAATAAACAAACAACAAGAAAGGGAAAGATTCAGAAATGTCAAATCCTTTAAGCCCTAACACTTCCCTGGGCCTCAGAAGCTCCAGCCCCCACATTCCTGCAGGGTTTGTATTTTATTTGCACTGGTATCCGCTGGGAAGCCAAACTCTGGATGGGCCCAAAGCTCCACATCTCCTCCTGTGCCTCCTCAACGTGTTTCCTCCCTGTCCTGCTCAGGCTAAGGACTGACAACCCAGAAAAAATGGTGCAAATATTTGTCCCATGTCCCCTCCCCAGACAGACTGAGAGATGAAAAGGGATCTCTCTTTGATATTCCAAACATCCCATGTGCACACAGGGCCAGATTCCACACATGGCTCCCAGGTTCCTTGGCAGGACACCTGTACCCCAACTATTCCCACTGCTCAGAGACTTCCATGGGAAACTGCTTTGCTTTGGCCCTAAAACCACAACTACAGCAGCTTTGGAAGCCTCCTTCTGTCCTGCACCACCACAGACACCACAGCAGCACCCTGGTTATTCCTGGGTAACCAGCTCCATGCTCTCCCTGCCCTACCTGGCCAGTTTGGAATTGGAAATCATCACCATCCTCTTGGCACAGTGACAGTTATCCTGCAGTAACTTTAAAAACAATCACAATCCACAAGGACAAGCAACATGCCTGAGCCTTCTGATGATATTTGCAAAGCTCAGAGTTGGCTTGAAATTGAAAAGGAGAAAACAGCCCAGGTAGATCAGGAGCTGCTGAAAGGGCAAAGGAGAGAATCATGGCATCGTATGGGCTGGAAAAGAGCTCAAAGATCATCAGGTCCAACCATCCTGTATTGCCCACCCAGCCACATCAAGTGCCACATCCCCATGAGTTTTGCACACTTCCAGGGATGGTGAGGGGCTGGCCATGTTCCTCTGCTGCCCCTGCCCAGGAACGAGTGCCCAGTCCCTCTGCAGAGTAAGGAGCAATGCCCATTCTGAGACTGTTCCTAAGGGACACCATGGATAAAATTGCTGCTCCATTGCTCCAGCAGCATCCCAGGGCAAGCTCTGCCAGCCCCCTGTCACCAGAGCCTGTGGGCTCATCCTGTGGGTGCCAATGCTGCTGCAGCAGCTCCGAGGGACAATTAGGCTTCATCAGGCAGCGCTGACATTTAGCATCAACCCCCCCTCCCATCTCCTGCCTGAATTTCCTTGCTCGCCTTTCAGAGCAAGAAATAAATGGTGCATTAGAGAGAAGGAGAGAGAGATGAGCTTTATTAGCTGTTTATGGAAGAAATTAAAATTGCTCATTAGAAACCACGACACCGGCAGTGCCCCCCTCCCTGGCAGAGCCCCGATGGTTCCGTGGGGAGCACTCGCCTCGTATTTATTTGGGCTGGCACCTGCCCGGCACCTCCCTGCCCTTCTGCAGATGGGTACAGGGGGACTGCAGGGAAATGTCACCGCTCCTTCCCCCTCCTGAGTTCCTCCTCGTGGTCGGCATTGGTGCTGGCAGCTCGGGATGCTCCGCAGTGCTGCAGAGCAGCCGGGGCTCGCTGCGCTTTGGTGGAGAGGATGCCAGGGGCCAGGAGGTGACCTGGTGCCATTCCTGGGTGTCCCACCCCAGCTGGAGCACTCCTGGAGCTCAGCATGGTGGAGAGGTGGCTCTTCCTCTCCATCTCTCACCTCCTGGGCAGGCAGTGGTTCCACATTATCATTTTATGCCAAAAACCTTTAACACCAGAGCTTGTTCGCAAGTTTTGAGGCTGCAGCTCAACCAGCTCTGCCCATGGCCAGCTTGGCCTCCTGCTCCTCCTTTTCCTCTTCCTGCTTTTCCCTCTCCATGCCCTGCTGCCCTTCCCACCAGCCCCACGGTGCTCTGCCCACCGAGCTGCCCGTCCTGGCGGTGCCGTGACCCCGCCGTGCCGGGGCCGGTGGCACCGGGGGCAGGCGGGAGGAAGCGGGGCCGGGAGCACTTCAAAGGCTCCGTATCTGCTCACGCAGCTGCCATAAAAAACAATCCAGGTTTCCGCTCCCGAGTCCCGCGTTGCCCTCGCAAGGGACATCTCTGGGGGCAAAGGGATAAATCTTTCATCTCCTCGCTCTGGGTTTTATTAAATGCCTCGCACATCCACGAAAACGCAGATTGCTGATAAATTCGGGCCGGTTACGGGAGAGGCAGATGGAGATTAAGTCACTGGACTGACTGGAAGTTGGTTCTTTCCAGGAAGATGGAGAGCTCTGGGATGTGCTGACACCAAAAGGCACAGCCTGCCTGTGTGGCACAGCCTGGGAGAGCACCAAACCCACCTTGGGAAAGGTGCTGCCCTCCTGGAGAGGTGCTCACACCCTCCTGGCTCCAGGGCTGGTGCAGCACAGGCTTTGCAAAGCTCAGGATCATAGAAAGTGTGTTTAACCCTGGTGCAGGGACCAGCAGGGTCCTGACTGGAGCAGACACAGCTCAGGGAAGGGGAGGCCCCAGGGCTCTGCATCACCTGGCACCACTCAAGGTGGGCTTCAGCAACAGCCCTGCTCCCCATCACCTGCACACCTGTATGGATATTCCTGGGGGATCCCTGGGAATATTGCAGGGGTGTGGGTGAAAATGATGCCTCCTCAGCCAAGAATCAGGCACAGCTACAATGCCTGTCACAGCTGAGAGAGAACCAGGCACTCAGGGAACACAAGACTTGCTGCTCACATAGAAGGTTTGGGGTGTTTCATTTTCCCTGAGCTCTTTGGGGAATTTCAAGTCCCACTGAAAGGACTGAATGAATTTGTTTATCCAACAGCTCCACGGGCTCCAAAGGATCCTCAGGCCTCTAAAATTGGGCCATAAGAATAGAGAAATAGCATCTTCTCTGTATCTGGGGTGGAGGAAGGCAGGAAGTCATGGGACAAAGCTGTAGCAAAAAAAATTTTGGGGTCACAGGGAGCAATGCTTTCTCCAGCCTGGCAAGGTGACTTCAGATATGGAGGCTCTATCCTGGAGCAGTTTGGGCAGCTATGGAGGGCTCAGGTGGGGACAGCTCATCCAATCTGCTTGAGGACAGACCCAGTAAATGTAGAAAACAATTGCCCCAAGATATGAGATGAAATAAAATTAGGAACAAGAAGCTCAAGAATGAACTTCAAATGCCCTTTGGGGTAGCCAAGCACTCGGGGCTGTTCTAATCAGTAACCTCCCCATTCCCCAGCCGCTGCAGCAAGCCCTGCTAAGCAGACAGATTTTCCATTAAGCCTGGAAGAAATGGCAAAGTGCCTTAATGAATGTCAGAGTTAATACCCCGTTTGTTATAGGCTGCGACTGCAATGTGATGGGTTTATAAAGCCGGCCCCTCATTACCCTTATCAATATTATTCTTACTCGGTTCCCGTCTGCAGGCCAGATCCGCATCCAGCCCTTGGCTGCTTGACATGGGAGCTGCCTGCCTGAGGATCTGCAAGCCATCCTGCATCAGGGCATTTTCAAACCAGTAAAAAAGGGAATAAAATCCAAGCACTAAGGCAGGTTGAGCGTACAGAGCGTGTGTCTGAGCGAGCGCGCGGTGCGCGGCATCGCTGGAGCCGCTGCAGCTCTGATTGAAACCAGACTCAGGAAAGAAGGGCTGTAAACGTTTTTTCACTGCCTGTCCTAAGAAATTTATGTCTCACCCACTCCATCATCTCCTTCAGGGCTGCCTTTTTTTGCAGCTGTCTTCAGAGACCATCGGCTGAGTCCCTTTATGAAGTCCAGTCCATGATGTCACCCAGAGCCATAACTCACTCACCTCCCTGGCTGGGCTCTGCGCGGGGGTGCCCCATAAATAACGGCCCAGGCCGGGGGAAGCCTGCCCTGCTCGAGGAAAACCTTCCTGACATCGGAAGGGAAGAGAGAGGAACATGCACACGGGGCAGGGCGACCCGGAGTGGGGTTTGATGAACACAAAACCACAACTGTGCAGAGCAAATGGGACAGAAAAATCGGTGATGTCCAGCAGAACTTGTTCAGGAGAGGCCAAGGTGAGCCCCAGCTGCCTGGACATCCATTAAACCTTCCAGGGCTCTGCCTTGTCTGGAGAAATCCAAACCATGTGCTGGAGCCCCAGCCCAGGGTGTTGTTTGCTGCCTGGGATTAAAATGACTCAGCAGCCAGGATGGGTCCATCCTTCGGTAGCACCCAATTGGTCATGACTAAAATGTGCTCTGACTTTGGGGTGTTTTTGGGCCCCACATCCTGGTGAAGTTGCTGCTCACCCATCACCCTTCTCGAGAGCAGGTGTCCACATCAGAGAGCGCCAGGCCCCCGCCAAGGCCCATCCCCACGGTGGGGAAGCCGAGGGTAATTGTTTCATTGTGTCTGATAACATGTGGTTTTGCCATATTTATAATCCAGCGCTATTAAAAGGGGAAAAAAGAGATCAACTCCAAATCCCTCCACCGCAGTTGGCTCTAATTGTCCCTGTCCCACCACTTCCCCCTTTCCCAGTCCTGCTTGTGGGCTGTTTTGGCAGCAGAGCCAAAGCAGGAATGAGCTGTTGGGATGAAGTTTATCCTTCGCTGGGATGGCCTCGCTGGGGAGGACTGAGCGCTCTCGGTTTTCCTGGGAAGTCTGGACTTCATCTGCCTGGGAGCAGAGCCTGAGGAGTGCCACCTCCCCAGGACACCTCTGTGCTGGAGCCACACTGATGGTAAGTCACGGCCTTCCCCTGGAATTCCATCAGTTAATGCCACCACGACTCTGCTCCTGACAGCTGGGAAATGCACAGGCTGAGAAGAAAGGGCTCTTCTCACATCTCCTCTGTTTCTTCCCTTCCACTTATGGATTTGCAGGGGTTGGATCTGTGGTCCCCAGCCACTTGTTGAACCACAGAAGTCCCATCCCTGTGATGGCTGTTGCCAGGAAAATACACAAGCAGAAAAAGACTCCAACAGCATCTTCAGGACGTCTCCCAGGCCACACATTCCAGAAAACTTTGGAGCTTCGGAGGGCAGGAGCAGGTTCTGAGTGCTTGGTGTTGTGGGCCATGTTCTCAGTGCCTGGAGCTGTGCCACACAGTCTGTCGCACTGAAATGTCCTCAGGGACTGGGAATGCAGTGCAGCCATTCCTCAGGGCCTGAGCATCTGCTGGAGTATGGGATGCATCCAGGTATTTGATTTCTTTCCTCCCAAACTGAAATTAAAACCAGCCAAAAGCCCACCATGATGGGAATGTCTGTGAGCTGGAGTGTGCTCAGGGTGGCCACACAGGTCCATGGGATGATTCGGGCAGCTGATGAACAAACCTTTCTCCGGCACCAAAGGATATTTGGAAAGGGTCTCCCATGTGCCTCCAAACCACCACAGCCTTCTCAGGCTTCTATTTCTCCTTTTTTTGTATTCCAAGTTGCACTCAAAGCCCTCGAAACCACTCCAGCAGAGCTTGCCCATTATCCAAGGGATGCAGAGGAGGGCTGTTGCCATGGCACTGCAGCATCCCCTCCTTCACAGCCGTTCCTGGGGGGCCTCACCGCTCCATACCTGGACAGGGGCTCCGGATCCCTCACCAGAGACGGCTCCTCTGGCATCCCTGGGGGCTGCACCAAGGATTCCAGCAGCCTGTCCCTCCAGCTGCATCCCACTGGCCTTGCCAGCCTTTGTCGCTCGGTGATGACCAGCGCCTCGTCAGCCTTTGTGTTCCCTCCCTGTGGAATGTGCGGGATGCCCAGGGAGGCGCAAGGGGCAGGGATGCCCGTGGCTGTCACCCCCCAGCCCTCTCCCTTTCCCCCCACTCCCATCCCTCCCGTGCATCCAGCTCCTCTCGGCGTGGCTGCCACCCGTGCTGGGATGATGGCTCCACCACAGCCGTGGCATTTGGGATTCCAGCATCACTTGCAGGGCTTCTCGCAGAGGGGGAGGACTCCTCAGCGCGGCTCCCCCCGCCGCACCATGGAGACAAAGGCGTTAAAAAAGCTGAGAATGGAAGGCAGGGAGGCGGCTCGTGTTTAACCTGCGGCCGGCAGGCGCTGAGCCGGGGCTGGCTCTGTCAGGGGGACAAGGCGAGCGGAGCTCCCCGCCTGCCCACGCCGCTGCCCGCCGGAGCTGTCAGCTCCCATTACGGCTCTCAATGCTCGCAGCCGTCCCTCGGCACAAGGAGCCTTTATTCCTTTGGATGGGAACCAGGAGAAGCGGGAGAACGCGGCGCTGCGTGGGCTCAGATCCCGCAGCTGCGATGTTTCGGTGTCTGATTTTACAGGCGACCAGCGCAGGGGACAGGGACCCCCCCGTCCCCGGGGTGGGAAGGGCTCTTCCTCCCTCACCGGCCCTCCCCGGGGTGGGTGACTTTGTCACCTGGTCCCTGCTGTCGCATGAGTCACCGCGCAGGAATTGGAGCATGTAATGATCCCGTTTCCATCCCGCCATCCCGGGCTCTGAGTGTTGCTGATGGATCCGGCCCCTGTGTCCCACCTGGCCGGGACAGCACAAGGTGACACCTGCCGGGGCTGTGCCTGGAGAGCCGAGCTCGCCGCGGGGGCTTTGGCAGGGCTCGGTTTATGGGGTTTGTGGTATCGGTTGTCAGGCGGTTCGTGCCTGACGTCGGGAAAACGCTTCCTGGCAGCTGTGCCGCAGTTTGGAGGCTGCAGCCTGAACGGGGGGGACCCGTGGCCGGGCCGTGGGGACTGTCCCCGTGCGGGGGAGGAGGGACAGGAGCCGCCTGTGGATGATGCTGAAGGAACAAACACCACGTGTGAGCATAAACCCTGCGAGCGGTGGGATATTGTCAGATCCGACACCACTGGTGATCCCCGGCTGACCACGGAGCGATAGAGAACTCCTCCCAAGATATGCTTTAATTTTTCTCTTTCTGGAGGATTTGGAAGCATCTGTGCCTGCCTCTCATATTACCCTGATTTTGGTGTCGTCTTTGCCTTCTGATCCAGAGGAGTTATCATGGTTTCTTTTCCCTCGATCCAGATTGTGCTGAGTAGACATGTCGCTGCCTTCCCGGCAATTCACACTTGATTTCTCTCTGAAATCTTGGATAAATACCATCCAGGCCGGGGGATTTACTACACTTTCTCCAGTTGCTCCCTGATTTCCTCCTTAGAGACTGCCCTGCCCGCTAAGGTCACATTCTGATTTCCTGTGCACAATGCCTTTGAAATGGAAATGTTTCCCCTCATTGTCTTCCCCAGTAAAGATCAAGAGGAAGAACGCGTTTCTCCCGGCTTTTCCACCCTCCATAATCGTCCTCTTCCCCCCAGGGACCAAACGCGTGCCACGGTCCTACACACCGCAGCCTCACAGGCAGTGTCTCGCGTGTGAATTTGTGAAATCAGCGAATTTCCAGGCTTGTCCTGGCACCTCTTGGGCTGTTTTGGGACATCCTTGCTTCTGACCCACAAAGAAGTTGCTTTCCAGTCCAGGAAGAGCTTTTCCATCTGATTTAAAAGGGGAATTTTATGTACCTCCAGTGAGCACAATCTCCATTGCCGTGGCCAGAATGGATTCCCACTTTTCCCTTTAGAATGGATTCCCACTTTTCCCTTTAGAATGGATTCCCATTTTCCCCTTTAGAATGGATTCCCACTTTTCCCTTTAGAATGGATTCCTGTTTTCCCCTTTAGAATGGATTCCCACTTTATTCCTGACTCACCTCCCTGCAGGAGCCAGGTGGGTTCAGCATGATCGTGTCCTGGACTGTCGCCAGGAGCTTGTCCCGTGTCCCTCCTGCTTCAAAGGACCTGTCAGGAGAGGAGAGTCTGCCTGAGAGGCTCAGCACCCCCAGCACTGCTGGGCTGGATCTGGGCCAGGTGCCTCAGCCCCCAGCCCTTCATCTGCAGCTCGGCTCCCGTCTCGTGCCGGGGCCGTGCCAGCAGAGCTCCATGGAATGCCATTTCCCGATGTTCTGCTTGTTAACAGTTGCCCACAAAGATTTAAAAGTCTCAGATGTGTGTCCAATCTGTTGGCTTTGGTAGAGTGATCAGAAGGGACCCAAAGGACTTGTGACTATCTTGAAATGTTATTAGAAGTTTGCCTGAATTGCTGATTTTTAGAACAATAACCTTCCCAAAGACTTCAAGCCATTCCTCTGCAAATTGGATTTAAAATAAAATTAAAATATGATGGAGGGAATTTTCTATATGCTGGGGGGAGGATTTTTGCTGCAGCTCAGCAAGCAGAGGGTGTGGTGTAAAATGTATGGAATTATTTTAGCTGAAGCATACTTTCCTCTGTGCCCTTTTTCCCAGTCTCTCCTGGAACAGGAACTCCATAACATTTGATCCTTTAGACAAACTTTCAAACCCATAATGTTCAAGTGGGTTTGAAATTAGGCGTAAAGAGTTTGTTCATCCTGAGGAATCTCTGAAATGGATTACAGTGAGAGCTGTTTGTCTTACACTGGGAGTCCAAGGAAGCAACCAAGAATCATCCAGAGCTGAAAGAAATGAGAATTATTTGGTGTAGTGATGCGCTTTTACACACTCAAATTGAGCATCTCATCCCAGGGCAGCATCTGGTCGAGGACACTCCCCAGGTCTCATTAAATTTGTCCCTCTCATTGCCCATCCGTGGTGTTCCCACCAGGAGATGATCCCAGAGAGCCACTGGCTATCGCTGTTATTAGGGATGGAACAGGGAGAAAACTGGCACAAATCATTCAGAGTGTCTGATAATTCTCCAGGTGAAAGCCCAGCTGGGCTCAGCAGCTTTCCCAGATCCATTTCCCTGATTTACAGTAGTCATTATCCTGGGAATCCTCCACCCCTGCAGTGCCGTGAGCCCTGGAGCCTCCTTTCCTCATCCTCCAGCTACAGGAGCCTGAAGTCAGCCCTGCTTCCACATTCCCACCCCGTGAGGTCTCCAGGTGGAAGAGACAGGCAGTGGTTTCCTCTGGTGGCCAAATGCTGGGCTTGGTGGTCACAGGAAAAGGACTCTGCTCCTGCTCTTCAGCTGTGTTTGAGTGGCAAACCCATGCAGGACTGGAGTTTCTGTGTAGGATGGCTTCCAGGTCCTGCCCAGGACACAGCAAATGCTGCTGAGCACAGAGCTGAGGGGCACCTGAGCTCTCAGGGAGGAATGGCCCAGTTCCCATGTTCACTGCTCCCAGATAATGGGGATCTATGCCCCATTCCTGCTTTCACTTTCCCCAGATAATGGCATTATCTTTGGCTCATTCTCACGTTCACTTTTCCCAGATAATGGGGATCCTATTCATTACAGGATGATGAGGTGGCAGAGCACTCCCAACCCCTGCAATGGCTCCTGGAGGATTTTGCTCCTCCCCAGCCCTGAGGTGTTTCTTGAGCCTGAGCTGACAGGAATGATCCTCACCTCTGGATCCTCATCTCCGGGTGGCAGAGCCAGGTCACAGCAGGGACAGAGATGGCACCGC
This sequence comes from Agelaius phoeniceus, assembly GCF_051311805.1. Taxonomy (NCBI): domain Eukaryota; kingdom Metazoa; phylum Chordata; class Aves; order Passeriformes; family Icteridae; genus Agelaius; species Agelaius phoeniceus. Next base: position 15,045,627 of record NC_135278.1, on the reverse strand, counting down.
ACCATCAGCCACCTTCCCCTCCCCAGCCTGCGCTGGGACTGCTCTCAACACTTCCTCTCTGGAAGGTCTCCACATCTGCGTTCTGGATTTCTTTGCCAGCCTGCCCAAGGGAAGGATGCTTGGCAGGTCCTCGCCATTTGGGAGAGTTTCCCCATAAAGCAGGAAGGAACACCCAGCAGCACTGAGGGAATATTTCCATATTGTTCATTCAGGCACCTGAGCCTGGACTTGGTTTGTGAGCCCTGAGCTGAGCCAGGTGTGGGGACAGAGCAAGGGGAGACCAGAAAACCACTCTGCACAGAGCTCCTGGGGCTCAGCTTGCCAAAATAATGTCAATTTATGGAGCTTTCAGGTGACACCAGGAGAGAAATGCCTGCCAGGGCTGCCCCTGCTGCCTGTGGCCCCACAGCCACCGGGCTTTAGGCAGAGCAGGGAGATTTTCAAGTCCTTCCTCAAAACACAAATTTAGATGAACATGATTGTAAAGTGAAAATCATTTTATATTCAAAAGTCAAAGACTTCCCCTTGCAGGAAATATACAAATGTCTTAATTCAGCCTAATTTGCTTTTCCTTTAGGAGCAAGGGAGACAAAATAAAGAACCAAATGCAGAATGTGCCAGGAGTTTTTTGTTGTTGTTGTTTTTGGTTTTTTTGTTGTTTTTTTTTTTTCAAATCTGGATTTTTCACCTCTCATAAACTGCTGATCGATGCATTTATCCAACTTCAACTTCTACAATATCCATTTATCAGCTGTGGCCAAGTCTCTAAAGCAGCACTTCCCTGCTACATGGCTCCTACCAGGGAAGCAACAACCACAATGCTTCCAGCATTGGGAAAACAAGAAAAAACCACGGAGACAAGGGGCTTCTACCCTGCCTCATGTACCCATGGGTGCCCTTGAGCAGGTTTTGTGTTCTCGGTGTTTTCTGTGTTTCAATCCACCCCCAGCCCGGCTGCAGCCGTGCTTTGTTCTCCGGGATGGTTTTTCCATTGTCATTCACGCAGGGCCGAAGGCAGAATGCGTTAGAGGGCAGGGGCAGCAATATTTGTGTCTCTTGGAGTTAATTCTCCAAATCACTACACGTTCTCTCCCTTCTCATTCTTTTGGGGCACTTCCGTGGATGTTCCCGGGGGCACGGGGGGAGGTTTGACCCTCAGCTCGTCGGGTTCACTGCGGGAGCTTTGCCAGTAGAGCAGCTGGGATGGGGAGGATGTGCCAGGGTGCCCAGGGATGTGGGGAAAGCCGGCTCTGGGATGGACTTGGGGAGAGCAGAGGGAAACCTGGCCCGGGGCAGAGCTGCTCCCAGAGCTCAGGCTGTCTCCTTTCTGCTGGCAGAAACTTTCCTCTTCGTTCCAGAGCACAAACCTTGTCTGCATCAAGGCCTTGCCATGCCTGTGCTGGTGCTGGAGCCAGGTGGGATCTGGGGCAGCCTCTGCCAGGGTTAGGGGCAGGATTCAAAGGAAGACAATTTGTACTAGTACGGTCATGAGGATTGTGTATTCTGCAGTGAATGATGAGGCTAGCAGGGTCAAGAGAGGAGCTCAGGTGTTTAGATGGGATGCATTTAGGTTTTCGATAATTTGGTCTCTTGAGTAGAACCGCGCTAGGAATGGTGCTCCTGTTAAGAGCGAGGTTGCCGATGGTAAGGCAATGATGAAATTGTTGTGGGTTGTGTTTTTTGGAGTCCACCTATTTGTCAGATGTCTTATTTGCCATTTAGATTGTGAATAATGGAGCCTGAGCACAGGAAAGGTATGGCTTTGAAGAATGTGTGAGCTGAGATGTGGAGGAAGGCTGGTTCAGGGAGGTTTAGTCTGATTGTCACTATTATTAGTCCTATCTCAGGGTCACTGCAGCCTCCAGAGAGGGGACAGGGCTCCTGCACTCACCAAAGGACGAGGGGACACCAGGGACAGCAGAGCCCAAGGCAGCTCAGTCCCCTCCTTTGTCCCCCCAGCTCTCCAGCACGGAGCTGATGGCTGTGGCTGCCTCTCTGCTCTGTTCCTGCCCAAAATGTCAGCATCCGGAGGCAGTGGGATATTTATTCCTGCCTTTTGCCCCTCGGCTCTCCCTGGAGTGATGATATATGAACAGCCCTGGGTTTCCATCCCCTGAAGCTGCTCCGCCAGCCTGATCCACACCCCCTCTCCTGGGGGTACCCCAGGGCTTTCTCCAGGTCACGGGGCTACCCCTGGATTTCCTGGATTGTCTGAATTCCTGCTGCAAAGTTGTACATTTCTGAAATTCTATTTTTGGATTAATGAACATTTGGCAACAATACGAAGCCTGTTTGTAGCCAGTGGGGTGACCCTCCTAATGCATTCCCCATGCCTCCTCTTCCCCCTGGCCAAATTCCCCCCCAGGAAAGCCCTGGAGCCTTTCCCAAGTTTACCCCAGGAATGAAATCAGCTCCACGTCTGCCACAGTGAATTTTTTCTCTGTCCACAGGCACTTTCTCTTTTCCCCACCTGCCCAAGAGGGAGAAAGGAAGGAGGGGAAGCAGATGGAGGCAGAGCTGCAGACGTGAAGTGTGAGAAAGGCAGCGGGGAAGAGGAAATTTGAGCATCAGGAAATTCTTCCGAGCACACCGAGGTGTCAGACAGAGCGATTGCCTTCCCGGGAATGGGGAGCAGCCCCACATCTTGGGAGAAGGAGGGAGATCCAGCCCAGAACAGACCAAAATCTGCAAGGCCCTGCACTGGCCAGGCTGGGATCACATCCACTTGTTTCTCTCCCTGGAGTAAGGGAGGATCCATGGGAGGAGGATCCATGGGCTCAGGTCATTTTCCACCTGAATTCCCTCTGCTCTGGAACCAGGCTGGGAGAACTGGGGGTGTTCAGCCTGAAGAAAAGGCTCCAGGGAGACCTTAGAGCCCCTTCAGTGCTTAAAGGGGCTCCAGGAGAGCTGGAGAGGGCCTTAGGACAAGGGATGGAGGGACAGGACACAGGGAATGGCTTCCCACTGCCAGGGGTCAGGGATGGATGGGATATTGGGAATTGGGAATTCCTGGCTGTGAGGGTGCTGAGGCCCTGGCACAGGGTGCCCAGAGAAGCTGTGGCTGCCCCTGTATCCCTGGAAGTGTCCAAGGCCAGGCTGGACGGGGCTTGGAGCAGCCTGGGATAGGGGAAGGTGTCTCAGGAGGAGCTGGGATGGGATGAACTGCAAAGCCCCTGTGAACAAAAACTGCACAGAGATTCCATGATTCCCACAGTGTGGAGCCACAGCTGGACTCTGTCCACCTCCAGTCACCTGGTCCCACGTGTCCCCCAAGCCCTGGGAGTGGAAGGCTCCTCACAGCTCCTGGCCAGACCCACCTCAGCTCTCAGTGGGAGTTTTCATGCTGCGGGAGTGGGAGTTCCATAAAACATCCCAAGCTCTCCCTGCACCAGTGCTTCCCAAGGGGGTCCCTCTGTGTGGGCTGAGCTCTGGTGACACTTCCAGCCCGACACCAGACAGGAGGAGTAGCTCATGCACCGATATAAAACAGGGGATGAAGGGTCCCCCGTGACTTTTTTTGCCTATTTCATCCCCAAATAATTCTGCAAGGGAATTTCTGTGTAATTGGATTAAGTGTGGGGAACTTGTCCTTGCTGACAGATTGCACAGGCACCAAACCAACATCAGGGGGGTTGCCACTAAATCTTCTTTCACTGGAAAAAAAGAAAAAAAAGCAAATAGTAATTCAAGTTTGCAGCCAAATCAGATTTACCCAGCCCCAATGCAGAGGATGAATTGTTCCCCATCAGTCCCACAAAAGCCACTGAGACCCCTTTTTTCCTCTAGCTTCATTTTATGGGCACAAGCAACTTCCACACAGGTTTTTCTGTGAAAAGGGACCATTTTTTAAGAGCAGCCCATGTTTGAGGGACACGATGCTGCTCAGATCTGCTGATATCTCTGCTCTCCAAAGGAAGGGCTATTAAGGAGATAAGGGACTGGGAGAACACTCTCTCTGCTGCGCTTAAGAGCGGAGGAGGGAGATAACTCAGGAGCTCTGCTAAAGCCACCAAACATTCTGTGAATAAAACTGTTGGAGGAATCAGTTTTCCTCACTGCAGCCATTGTGTTTTCCTGAGGGTGATGATGTTTATCCCTTGGCTCCGTTCTCGCAGCTCAGACACATCCAAGGCTCCCCAGGGGCCCGGTACAGGTTTAAAACCCACTGTCCTACACACCAGGGACCTTCAGCTTGGACAGCAGCAGGAATTTCTTTCTGGAAAGGGTGCCCAGGCATTGGAAGGGGCTGCCCTGGGGGGTGATGGAGTGCCCATCCTTGGAGGTGTCCGAGCACTGAGGTGGCCCTCAGAGCTCTGGGCTGGTGACAAGGTGGGGTCGGGGCACAGCTTGGACTCGACGGCCTTGGAGGACTTTCCCAACCTTAATGATTCTGTGATTCCATTAAGTTCATCCCGCCCAGTGGCTGCAGCACCCACAAAGGCACCACCAGCTCATCCCAGGGATCAGCCAGTGCCACAGCGCTGGTGTTGTCTGCCCAAGCTGAGCCCTGTCCTGCTTTTCCCTTTCCAGGGAGTCCCACAGCAAAGCTCAGAGCGTGTGGAGCACGTGGAGCACTCCAGGACACCCCGAGCTCTCTGTGCCCCCACAGCTTCCAGCCCTGAGCGTGGAGCCAGCTCCACTGCCAGTTATTTACAGAGCTCCGTGGGCCACATCCAGCACGCCTGCATCAGCCCCCAAGCTCTTAATGAGATTACAAAGTTTATTTTAGTTGAGAAAGACACCAATAAAAAGGATTTAAAAATCCCTCGGAGTCTCGCCATACCCCAGAGTGCTCGGCCAGTGGGAGAGCTCCTCCAGATCCCGCGTTTGTTTTCCTTTCAGAGCAGCTGAGGCTGCTGCCTCTTGCATTCCCGTGCATTAGCAGCCTCTTCCCAGGTTGACCCCATGTATTATGGATGTGCTAAAATCTTCATGTTCTGAATAGGAGCTGCATTATTCATGGCTCTGCTTAGAGTTTGTCTTTAAAAGCCCCGCAGCCTTTTAATGAAATGCTCTGATTTTAACAGCAGCCAAGACCAGATATTTTGCTTTAAATTTTTTAAAAGTCATCTCTGTGGATTTTTCCCCCCGGTTCTCCCCCTCTCTTTGAAGTGGCTCAAGGCCACTCAGAAGATGGGATGGTGGTGGGGGACAGAGGCGGATGAGGAGGTTTGAGGGCTCAGGGAGGAGAATATGGGGTGTGCTGATGGCCCCAAGCCTGTTCCAGCCCCAGAGGTGAGCTCAGGGGTGTTGGATATCCCCAGGCCCCCAAGGAGAGTGGGGGCTCCATGGCACATCAGGGATGCACAGAGTGTGTGGCACTGAGCCTCTCCCAGCCCCGGGCAGTGGTGTTGCTCCTGATTTGAGTGACATCAAGGTTTCCTTGGAACTGCAAGGAGGGAAAAGAGGAAGATGGAGGGGACAGCACCACCTGGGCCCTGTGGGCTGAGATCACGGTTCAGTGTGGAAGGTGCAGGCAAAACTGGTGGATGGGATGGGGAACTCCACCGAGAAATTCCGGAGGCTGGCAGGAGCTGGAGCAGAGCCAGCACGCCCTGCCTGCTCTGGGAGCAGGGAAGGAGCTCCAGAGGCTCTGCCTGGGAGCAGGAGCACAGAGCAAATGCAGCCCCTGCATGGGCACAACCCCAGCCCAATCCCGGGGCTGCCTCTGCCTCCACCTGCAGTGAATTTGGCCTAATGACTTAAACACAGATCCCGTTTCCAGGCAAACATCCCAAGTGTTCTGTCCCTGGTGGCAGGGAAACTCCTTAAATCAAAGCAGAGCAATCTGATAGCCAGGGCTGCAGCTTGGGGCTTTATTGATCACATCTGGGCTGGGGCTGGGCTGGGCTGGCATGGGATGGGACTGGGAAAGGACTGGGAGTGGGATGGGATTGGGAAGGGACTGGGATGGGACTGGGACTGGGATTGGGATGGGGCTGGAATGGGACTGGGATGGGGCTGGGAAGGGACTGGAATTGGGATGGAGCTGGGAATGGGACTGGGATGGGACTTTGGGGCGCTGAGCACTGGTTCCCTGGGTGCACCCTGCTCTCCTGCCCTGTTGGAGCCCTGGCCCTGCAGCCCCTCACGCAGAGCACTGGAAGGAGAGAGAAGAAATGCTGGAATTTCTGACAGCTCCAGCCTTTCCGAGCCCAATGCCACGGATTCCTTTTGTCTCTGCAGTTCCCAGGAGTTTCAGAGCACACTGAATGCCGTTGTTATTGTTTTGTAGGGTTTTGTTCTAATTCCTCGTTACCTCTGAGACTTGGGTATAGAAAAGTTGGGAAAAAGCAAAGTGATTGGAGGAATTTCCCTTCCTCTGCTCTCCAAATGCAATTAAACACCAAGGTCCCCTTGGCGAGGGGCTGTGACTTGTGGTGCTGGCAGTGCAGTGCTGGGGTGGCTGCCTCCCACCCAGGCTCATTCCTGCTGCTCCTGGTAACTCCTGGGAGTCAGTGGTGTGGGACACACCAGCAGTGGCCGGGTCCCACTGCGCTCTCTGCCCTGCCTCAGTCACTCTCTGGGGTCAGATCCCTCTTTGCCAGGGTTTAATCTCTGTGAGAGGAGGATTTTGAGGCCATCACTGGTTATGGACACCCTGCCAGCACCTTGGGAGGAGCAGGGAAAGGTGGGATGGGGCACTTGGAGGGGGAAGCAGTGCCAGGCTGCCTGGCTGAGCTGGCCCTGATGGCTGAGCCCAAAAGCAGGTACCACAGCAGCTCCAGCATGGCAGGACAACACCACTGTGCCCCAGACATGTACCTGGGTGCAGAGCAGCCCTGCTTGGGTGCCAATCCCCTGTATCTCAGCAGGATTACAGCCCCATCCCTGCTCCTGGGACCTCCACGCTCCTCATCCTCCCTCTGCTCACTCAGGAGGCTCCGAGAGCTGCGGGGGCACATCCCTCATGTCCCCTTTGGGAGGGTGGGCTCCTCTGTGTCCCATTTGGGAGGCAGGGCTCCTCCTGTGTCCCATTGTTGTGTCTGGAAGCAGGTCAGCCCTGGTTTCCATCAGATCACATTTCCAGGCCAGCGCTGCCCGCAGCCCTGCCATTCATGCTCCATTGGAGAGCTGCTGCTGCCTGCACAGGGATGAAGTGATGTCTTAATTCATTGCACATTCTTAAATAAAGGAGAGGGAGAGAAAGGGAGCGGCTCAAGGTCAGCACTCGTTGCTGAGTGAGATTCCTTCAGCAGATTGTCTAAAATAGCCTGGAAAAAATAAATAAAAGCAAATTGATGGACACGCTATATTGAGGCGATGGGAAGTGAAGATGAAAAGAGAAGTGCCAGCTTGACTGCCAGCTTGGTGTGAGAATAAAACCTGCAAAAATATTCTCAATTGGTATTTTAATGGCTGACCTGAATGCTTAAAAAAACCCAGGATTGCTGACTTGAGCCAGGCAGATGCTGAAGCCATTTGTGCATGGATAACACTGGGAGAATCCTTCAAAAAATATTTAATGATAAATCTCTCCTATTCTGACTGGAGCTGACCAAATTAATTTGGAATCAAAAGAAAGGCTCTCCATTACTTCCTTGGATCAGGACCCTGAAGGCATTTAAGAGGCTTTGTTTTGTTTTGTTTTGTTTTCCACAGATATTCCTGTGAATACTTTGAGGGGATGGTAATTGGAATTGGTGGTGGAAGTTGGAATTTGCAGACTGTTGGTTTGATGCCTTTGACCTTAAAGTCCCTTGACCTTAAATCCCACCCCGTGCCAAAGGCAGGGACAACTTCCCCTATCCCAGGCTGCTCCAAGCCCCATCCAGCCTGGCCTTGGGCACTTCCAGGGATCCAGGGGCAGCCACAGCTGCTCTGGGCACCCTGTGCCAGGGCCTGCCCACCCTCACAGCCAGGAATTCCCAATTCCCAATCTCCCATCCATCCCTGCCCTCTGGCAGTGGGAGCCATTCCCTGTGTCCTGTCCCTCCATCCCTTGTCCCCAGTGCCTCTCCAGCTTTCCTGGAGCCCCTTTAGGCACTGGAAAGGGCTCTGAGCTCTCCTTGGAGCCTTTTCTTCAGGGTGAACACCCCCAGCTCTCCCAGCCTGATTCCAGAGCAGAGGGGTTTGTGCTTTGTGTTTTAATGAGTTGCAATTATTATTTTGTCCCTTTAAAATAAGCATTCAAAAAAAAAAAAAAAAACAAAAAAAAACCCAATAAACAAAACAAAACTAAAAAAAATGGAAAAACATTGTTGGGACGGGATGGAATTATTCCAGTAGGAATTACAGCTGACCACCCTGGAAATGAGGGTGGAATCAAAAGAATGATTTTGGAATCAAAAGCTGACTGGAACAGAGGCTGGATGGGGTCAGATTCCCCCTCCCAAAGCCCAGGGTCTGTTTTTTCCAGGTGTGAGCAGAGCAGCCCCAGGGGGCTGAAGAAGGTACCAGACATCCCTCGCACATCCTCCGAGGTGAATTCCCAGCTGGACATTGACCCCTGTCCCCTCTTTGGAACTGCTCTGGGGCTTGTTCCAGTGCAGGTCCTGCCCTTGCTGTGCTCAGGTGTCACAAACAGTGTCAGCAAGCATCCCCAGAGCACCTGTGTGACAAACATTAAACATTCCCTGGCTGTTCATGCTGGGATGTGACACAGCAGGGAGCTGGAGCTGCCTGCAGAGAGGGAGAACCAGACTGCCAGGAGAGGCAGGCAGAGCAACTGCTGCCTTTTTGTCCAAAACAGGAATTTCTGGTTAAAAACAAAATGTGGCTGAGATAAATAAAGATGAGTTAAAATGTAGGCAGCTGCCTCAGAGATCTGTCCTGCAGGCAGATCCTGAGCCTGCTGACAGCTCCCTGGCACGGAGAGGCTCCAAAAGCAACAACCCCCCTCCAGTGGCTGGGAATGAGAGATCCTGGGATGTGCCCAGGAGTTCCTGACCCCTCAGCAGCTCGGGGAGCAGGGGTTGAGGTGTGACAGCAGGAGCCCAGCAGTGTGGGCTGGGGGCACTGCTGAATCATGGAATCCCTGAATCCCAGAACCACTGGGGTTGGAAATGTTCTCCAAAACCACTGAGTCCAACATGTGCCCCATCCCCACCTCATCACCAGCCCAGGGCACTGAGTGTCACATCCAGCTCTCCCTTGGACATCTCCAGGGATGGGGACTCCAAACCTCCCTGGGCAGCCCCTTCCAGTGCCTGACCCTTTCCATGAAGAGATTCCTCGTGATCCCTGGGATGGTGGGTGTCTCATGGCACTGCCCAACCACCATTCCCACTTTGGCTCATCATTGCTCATGGAAGGACCCTTATCCATTCCAGCAACACAACAGCTCACACTAAACCAGGGCTGGAGCTGCTCAGTCTCTCCTCCCAGGCTTGCCTCTGGATCCTGCTCCTGCCCTACCACAGCCTCTGCTTGCCTGGAGCAGGATTATTCCCCCATGGATGTGAGTTCCTGCCAGCTCTGCCACTTGCTGACTGAGTGCTGCCACATAGATATCCTGGGATTAAAAGAATTGGCAATTCTGGGTGCCCAGTTTGAGGCAGGAGATGTTTATGTTTGAGGCTCAGCACATGGCCCTTTCTCTAACAGCCTGGCTGCTCCTGATGGCTTTCCCTGGAGCCAGGGATGTTCAGCACTTCTGAAGTCAGCTCCCAGGATCTTGGATTTGGATATTTAAGGCACAAGGCTCACGGGAGATGTTCTGTTCACCAGTGAAAATCATGGCTGGGGACACCAGCAGACATCACAGCCTGAGCTGGGGACTGCACCCCAGAAGGGTGCTGGCATGCCTGAACCCCAAATCCATCTCCCATCCTTCCTTTTCCTGCTTCAGAGCCCCCATCCTGGTCAGGATTTTAATGGCACAGGTACAGCAAAGTTTGATGAGCTGTCCTTGCTCATGGCTCAGCACGTGGCCAAGCCCAGCCGTGTTTTCCAGGCAGGAGGACACAAAGGGCTTGTCCAGGCACAAAAACATCCTCCCAGTTTGGGAGCTCCTGCTGTAAAGAGACTGGGGGAAGAGCAAGAGCATCATAAAGAAATGTTTGCCAGAATTCAGCATATTTTTTCATTCCTGGGAGCAGATTTCAGCATTTTGGCTGAAACTTTGCAGAGTGATTTCGCTCCAGGCAGACACTGGCCTGGAAAATTTCATCTCCAGCCATTCCAGTTTGGCAAAGCTGAGAGCAACTGCAAACACAGACCTGTAATGTGTGGAGTGGGAGCAGCCCAGGAACCAGCCCTGCACCCTGCACCCCATTCACTCCTCTCCTTCTGTAATTATTTGCTTAATCACAGCACACTTTTAATCCTGTGCCCTAATTAATGTGCTATTAAGAGCCGTGCAGGCCATAAAACCTCCCCTTGTCATGATCAGCATCATTTGCATTTGAGCTCTTTTTTTTCAGCCCAGGATCTTGAAGCACTTTGTGAAGTAGAGATCATTAACCCCAGGTTCCAGCTGGCGAGGCCCAGACAGAGGGGATGTGACACCCATTGTCTCTCTGAGCACGATGCCCTTGTCGGGCAGATCACTGGGATATCCACGGGAATGCACAGCCTGGGAATGCTGCTGTGCTGGGGGATCCCTGGAGTGCTCGGCTCAAGCACCACCTCTCTGTGGATGTTCTCCCTGTGCTCCTGCCCGTGGTTGTTGTCACCACTGGAGGGATGCTGGCATTGTCCTGCCCATGGAGAACAAGGGTGGCACTGGGACGGCAGGGGAAGACCAGAGGTGTCGTGTCTGGAGCTGGGAACAGGGACAGCAGGACAGCAGGACAGCAGGACAATGGTCCAACATCCCTCCTGAGCCTGGGCTGCAGGAAATGCTGGCCCTGCTCAGGGATGGGCTCTGGGTGCTCGCCAGAGGCTCCCGGTGGATGTGCTCGCTCCAGGGCTGTTTACACAGGTGCTGCTTTGAAAAGCAAATGTTGCTGTTTATAAAATACTTTGCATCCATTTCCTGAGGAGCAGCAGAGCTGAGCAAGGTGGCCGAGCCCTGGCAGTGCCCATGTCCTGCTGCCAGCAGCTCCCAGGGTCCCAAGGCCACGGACTTGGCACATCACCCCTGCAAACCCTGCTGTCCCTGATGGGCTGGAGATGGATCCAGGTGAAAACAGAGATCAGCAAAACTCTCCCAGGCCCTGCCTTAAAAAACTCTACTGGAGACAAGGACAGTTTCCCTTTTTTGGTCTGTCTGGGTAGAGACTGCCAGAATTGTTTGGAATCAGCAAGAGGAATCTTCACTTCCTCTGGGTGTGCCCTCCATGACCCCTCATGAGCTTTGGGGTGCACACGGATTTCAGGCTATTCCCCTAAATACTTAATGCAATCACAGAATTCCAAAATGGTTGGGTTGGAGGGGAAATTAAAGCTCATCTGGTTCAAATCCCCAGAGCAGTGACCCCTTCCACTATCCCAGGTTGCTCCAAGCCTGTCCAGCCTCGCCTTGGACACTTCCAAGGATGGGGCAGGCACAGCTTCTCTGGGCAACTGTTCCAAATTTCTGCAGAGGGGAGGGGAGGCTGCTCAGCCTCGCTGCAGCCCAGGGCCTGGCTCTCCTTGCTGAGCTGGCTCAGGGTCGTTTGTCTCCCCCAATGTGTCTGGGTTTGATCAGCCCCTCCGTCCTGGAGCTCAGAGACTTCCCCCGATGACAGTCTCGTCAAAACCATTCCATTTCCACACAGCTCCTCGGCTTTGACAGCTCCACATTTTCTGACAAAACCCAAACCAAAACAAGGCGCTCTTGGAAATCTCTCAAGCAGCTGCAGGGGAATGCTGATGAGATTGGACATATTTGGGTGAGAAAAGGCATGGGCAACAACCCTCAGCTTTCCTTCTTTGGTTCCCGAGGATTTGATTTCAAAGCATGGACAGAACCGCCTCACCCTGGGTGACACAGAGCCACCTTCACACCATGTGGGGACCACCTTGGGCACAGAGAATGACAGTGGTGACAATTTAGAGAGGAAAATCAGAGGCTCTGGGCACCAGAGTGTGTGGAGGAGGTTCACTGTGGGAAGAGTGACACGGCTGCAGAGTGTTCCCATCCTCTCTCCAGTGCCATCACCTCACACCCGTCATTCTCCCAGTAACTGGCCAAGAAATGTCTGTTTCAACCCCTCCTGCTTTGTGATATTTTTCCTGTGTAACAGCAACTTTCTTGCCCAAAATCTGAAGGTCATTCAGGGCTGAGCTGTGTTGACTCCATTTTTCCAACAGTCAGGAACTTCTTCTGGTCTTTTCTCGGCAGCTTCTTCACTTCTCCTGCATCCTTGGTCTGGAAAATGAGATTTCACTGAAAAACCTCCGGCCCTGCTCATGTATGAGGGACGCAGGTGTTTCTCTGTTTCACAGGTTGCTATGCAAAAAGAAAGAAACAAAACCCCTGATTTTCAGAATGTAATTTTGGTTAAATCCCACTAAGCGTTGTGTTTATAAAACAAACAATCCTAGGGCTTATGTGTCTTAAATGAACCCCAAAATATTTATCATCTGCCTGCTTGCCCAGTCAGCCACTGAGATGAGGAAAGGCGGAACTGGGAGGATGGAAAGGGACCACCAGCAATGGGAATTGAGTCCTGCAGCAGAACTCTGCTCCAAGAACCTCCTCTGGGTGCTCCAGTGAATGCTCAGGGCCAATGCAATAAATTGAATTATGGAATGATTTGGGGTGGTTTGGGTTGGAAGGGACCTTAGAATCCCTCTCATTCCACACCGTGCCATGGGCTGGGACACCTTCCACTGTCCCAGTTTGCTCAAATCCCTGTCCAGCCTAGCCTGGAACACCTCCAGGGATGGCACAGGCACAGCTCCATGACCTGGGATTTGTTCAGGGCATTCATCCTGGCACCCACAGCAGCCCAGATGCGGCTTCTCCAATTCTCCACTGGGAGCTGCCCCAGGAGCTCTGTGCTCCTCCAGCTGATGCCAGAAACGCCTCTTCAGCACTCTGCTGACTCCTGCATCCCATCCCTGCCATTGCTTGTGGAGCTGTCGGCGCCAGCAGGAAGGCAGAATTCCTGTGTGGAGCTCCTCAGCCTCGCTGGGAATCCTGCTGCAGGCATGGCACGGGCACGGCACGGCTCTCATGCAGGGCAGCTGCCGGCGGACACAAAGGAATGCACCAAAATTAGTGGATCCGCCACCTCTGGAGGGGTTCAAGTGTGCAGCAATTATCTCCTGAGCCACCCGTCCCACCTTCCTCTGGGAATGCCCCCGGGCGCCGCCCCGCAGCGAGGGCTAATGAGTGGATTATTGCAGCATTTTAAAACTCAGCTGTTTTGTAAATTGGGATTATCCACTGAAACCAAGAAGACTTTCAAGAAGGAGCAGCCCTTCACCCCCTCCTCGCTCTCTGCAGTGCCTGTAACAGCAGCACGGCCACGGGGAAGGGCTCATTTTTTAAATTCTCCATCTCAAACGCTTCCTTCTCAATCAACATCAAGCCTCTCCCTCCTGCTCCACTTCTCCAGTGCCAGGGAGCTGCACTTCTCCCTGTCCCCATCTCCCACTGAAAACACGGCAAATCCAGGCAGTTCTGAATTGCCAGAGATCTGTGAGCTTTAAGATTCCTTCCAACCCAGAGCATCCTGGGACTCCATAATTCTGTGGGGGGCTCCCAGACAGCCCCTTAGCCCCTGGTCCTGGTGTCAGAGCAGTGTGGGACACCCAGGGAGCCACCCCAGAGCCTGGGCAGGGTCATCCAGGCAAAAGCAGCCCAGTTGGGAGATGTGGTTGGGAGTCTGCTGGCAGCATCTTCCCAGACCCAAAATATGTTAATGAAATATTTCAGTTTCGATGAACTGGCATTTTCTTTCCAAGCAAATTTCCCCCAGCTTTAGCTGGGAGCAAGTCCAGATCCCACAGCCCTCCCTTCCCCACACTGCTCCAATCACCAGCAGGGCTTGGCTGGGCCAGGTCCTGCATCCACGGCTGTCACCTGCACCCCTGGCCAGGCTGGGATGTGTGAATGACAGACCTGAACCTGTGCTGGAGTCAAGCTTTGGAGAAAATCTTCTGTCTGGTCCCAGAATCACCCCAAACAATTTGCTTTCCCAAGCCCTTTAAACTGAGATATTCTAACTTGGGGGAGAATTTCACGCACACAAAAGGTACTGGTGGGACTGCTTGCCCCTTAATTCTTCCAGGAATTCTTTTTCTGTCGTATTTTTCCTTTTTTTCCTTTTTTTCTTTTCTGAGCAGCATGGAGAGCTGTGATCATCCTGTGGGGCTGAGGCACAGGGTGACCACCAGCCCAAAGATTCTGATCCCAAACCCAACACAGCCTGACCAGTGGGGTGAAACTGATCCCCCTCCCCAGAGCCCTGGCAGAGCAGCGCAACAAAGGCGGAAACCCAAGGAGGTTCTTTGGAAAGCTGTTTCCATTTTCTGGAGCATTGTTCTGTGGGTATGAAGTGGAGCTATTTCCCTGGGGTTCATCCCAGCTGAAGCCCAGGAACAGCAGATTTTACCATAATGGGATGTGCCTGCAGACCCTCCCGGCACAGAGCAGCCCCAGCCCAGGAAATCTGGGATTTCCTAAAGGGAATGGATTGTCTTTGTCTGGGATGGTCCCTAATTTGCTTTGGGCGTTGAGCTAAGAGGTCCCAGGGGACACTGTGCCCTGAGGGCTCCTCAACTTGCAAAGGTTTATTTTAAGCAAAGATTTAAAGGCCACCAAAATTATTCAGCATTTTTCCGGCTGGGTGTGATGCCAGCCCCGGTCCCGACCAGCACATTCTCTCCTGCTTTTCCAAAGCCCAGTGCCTCCATGGGTGACACTGTCTACAGGTCCTTGAAAATGTCACAGTTCTGCCGCCTCTCATTTGCTTCTCTTCTTTCTTCCAGCTGCTTCCCAGCGAGGAGGAGGGAAAACCCCTCAGGTTGCCCCTGAAAACCCCTCCTTGATGTGTCCGTGCTCCCATTAGCTCGGTCCCCCCCCTCGATGCCGTCGGGAGCAGGGTCGCCTTTGGCTCCCTTTCATCCCCTCTGTGACATTCAGGCTCTGCCGTGAGGGGCAGGCAGGATTTCCATTTGGAAGGATTTCCATTCTCAAGGATGCCGCCGAGCCCCCGGGGGCCTGCCATTAAAAAGAAGAGAAAAAGGCGAGCCCAGCCTTCCTGGCTCTTTCTTTTCCCTTTTTTCCCCCCAGTCAGAGGTCCCTAATTGGTCTGAACTCTGTGGGTGTCACGGGGGGCCCTCCTGGACCACCGAGCCCAAACAAGAGCCCGGCTCATCGGCTGTGGAAGGAGAGGCTGGAGCTGCTCATCCTCCCTCCCTGCTCCCACCAGAAACGCTGATTCCTGCAAAGCTGTGACAGAAAAAATGTGGAATAAATAATTGCAAAGATCTGAAAAATGCTATTTTTGTGGTGGGGAATGCATTTGGGGAAAGGGTGAAAAATAAATAAGAGGGAAAGGTTTTGAACTGATGAAGAAAACAGGGTCTGGTCAGAGCGTCCCAGAGAGATCCCACTTGCCATTAATGGGGAAAGCAAATTGGAGGCTAATTGCTGGATTTAGAGGAGGTTTAGCAATGTAGGGAACAGGATCTAGGTCATGATTGCTGTGTTCTGGGGACAGGTGAGCACTGGAGAGAAGCTGCTTTAGCCATCTGGTGTCCATTAGGGGTTGGGAGCGATGGGGATTTTGGGATGTGGCATCACCTTGGCAGCAGTGGTGGGACAGGGCAGCTCCTCCTCCCTCCTCTGGACAGGGACCACATCCCACAGTGGCAGCTGTGACCCCACTCCATGCCAGGCTGGAGCACCTGAGGGTCCTGCAGCTTCCCCCAGCACCTCCAGCTCCTCATTCCAGTTCTCCCAGCACTGCTCCCTGCCCTTTCTGCAGCATTGGGATGCTCAGGACTCTTCTCACCCAAAGGTGACCAAAACTCTTCACCACTGGAGATGCTCTGCCCTGGGGGGAGTGCCAGGGGTGGAATCATCTTCCCTACCATTGCCTTGTGGGAGGCATCTCCATGGGAATGGCGATGGAGAAGGGAGGGGACAGTGGGACACAGGGACACGGGACACAGGGACACGGGACACAGGGACCCAGGGACACAGGACACAGGGACCCAGGGACCAAGGGACACAGGACACAGGGACACAGGGACACAGGGACACAGGGACACAGGGACACAGGGACCAAGGGACACAGGGACACAGGGACACAGGACACAGGGACCAAGGGACACAGGGACACGGGACACAGGGACACAAGGACACAGGGACACGGGGACACAGGGACACAGGGACACAGGGACCAAGGGACACAGGGACCAAGGGACACAGGGACACAGGGTGGTGGGAGCAGCACAATTCAAAGAGAGGATGCACAAACTCTTTCCTGCTCTTCCTGCTTGAAGGCAGAGAGAGAGAGATAAAGGACAGAGAGCAGGAAATAAAAGAAGATGAAGGACAGAAAGGGAAGAAGATAGAACAGGTGTTTTCCACTGAGTTATTTTTGGGAGGCTCTGGGGCGTCTCAAAAAGGAACAGTCCATGACATGCAGAACCTGGTGGCTCTTGGAGGATGTTGTTTGAATGCAAATGGTCCCCAGCTCTTGGTGGGGATGGATCATCATGGTGGGGAAAGAATTCCAGAGGCTGAATTCACTCACTGCCCAAACCAGGACACCCCGTGTGTTCCAGCTGGGAAAGTGATGAGAAATTCCAAGGCTCCTGAAAGCCAGCCCCAGCTGAGCACCCCCAAGAGGTGTCCTGAAGGCTCCCCCCACCAACCCACCCAGATTTCATTCCCAACAAGCAATTCCCACCCCCAACCCAGCCACCAGGAGCACTGGGATGAGGCACACACGGTGCTGGAGCTGAACACCCCCACAGGCAGCCAGGAAAAGGAGCAGTGTCACCCTTGGAGGCTGGCACCGTGCTGTGTTTCATAGTAACGAGGAAATAGTTTATGCATCAAAAGTAATATTTTGGCAAGATCCTTCCCAGGCACTTGTAAGTGCTTATCACGGTGTGGGAGCCTGGATGCTCCAGGCCCTTGGACTCAGATGCTCTTTGTTCTTGTACAACTTGATGTAGGTGCTGCTGCAGAGAGAAAAATAAACACTAAAATCGGAATAAACACCCCGTTGTCTGCTGCCCCCACCAACTGTGTCTGTTCCTAAAATAATTGCGTCTGTGGTAAACGCTGACTAATTAATGTGCACATATTTAGAAGAGGATTAACATCAATAATAATCAATGCAGATCTATTATGGTTAATTACGGATGTGGATCTATTGCATAGCTCCTAATCTTCTATAAATATGGTTTTTATAATCACTTTGTTAGCAGGTATCTAAAGCAATGCAAAGAATTTGCAATACAAGTTTAGAGCCTGGCTCTGTTCCAGCTCAGGTAATTACACCCTGGCTCGGTCTATCCCTCTGCTGCTCCCCCTGGGAATATATTTATTTTTAACTTCTTACCCAGAACTGTCTCATGTCACTGAGGGCCGTGTGCTGTGTGACACCACAAAGGGCTCAGAGCTCATGGGGGGGATGTGGGATCTCTCTGGGTGAACCTCAGAACAAGCTGGGTATGTTTAGCCCATTACAGCTTGGGATTAGGTCGTTATTAGTCCCTACAGAACATCAGGAACAGCTCTTTAGTCTGGGGGAAGAGGCTGTTCAATAACAAGGAGGATCTGAGAGCTCTGTTGGATGAAACCCTTCTCTCTGTGTGTCTGGGCTCCTCACTGCTCCTCAGCCACTGCTCTCCTCGGGCACCAATGCTCAAATCCTGCTGGTGCTGCAGCTCACGTGGGGCTGATCCACCCCAGCACCCCAGCAGGGCTCGGTGCCCATGGATGCCAAGGAGCCCCCAGCTCTGGGGGATGCTCCTGGAGCTGTGGGAAGGGGCAGTGGGAGCTCTGCAGAGCCAGTGGGATGTGGGATCTGGGCTGGAGGAGGAAAACCCCAATCCAGCAGCAGGAAGCCTGGGAGCTGGGTGGGCAGTGGTTCCCTGCACGTCAGCCCAGGCTGCTGAGCTGCTCCTGGAGGTTGGAAGCACCAGCCTCTGTGGGTTTCTTTTTTTTTCTTCCCTTTTTTTTTTTTTTTTTTTGAGCAATGACCTTGGGAAAAGTGATCTGGGGTGGGAGCTGTCACAGTGTGAAAGGGAAAGAGGTGACAGCTGCACAAACCTCAGGCTGTCCGGGAGGCTCAGGAAGCAAAAAACAACATCCATGTTTCCCCACAGCCCCAATTATAACAGGGTTAAGTTTGGAAGTTTGGCACTTCAGCAGTCAAAACATCTTCCCAAAGTCTCCTCAGGCTGGAATCCCCCTCCAAGAGCCATGGGAAGGAGGACTGGTAACCCAATCTGCTGCCCCAGATTATACAGTGTCCAACCATTTAATTGAGATTAATCACTTCTTCCCCCATGCCCAGAAATACCTTTCATGTCTGGAACACTCTTCCCCGTCCTGAACCACTTGAACTTTGAGACTTGTGGGCGATGGAGATGGAGGGGGAGAGGGCAGGGTGGGATCCATCAGCCAGGCAGCCCTTCCTGAGTGTCCCATGCTGGTCTAGAGGGTGAGACACCACCAGGAGCCTCGAGGGAGCAGCTTCTCTGCCTCCCTGCCACCACACTGTGCCTCACCCCCCAGAGGCCCTGGTGTGACACTGAGCAATGATTTGATCATTGGCAAACCCAGCTCGTGTGACCTTCTCAGGTGCTGTGGGAGCAGCAGGACAGGTGGAGAGGGTGACCTGAAATCTGGCAGTGTTTTATTTAAACCTAAACCTGAAATCTGGCAGTGTTTTATTTAAACCTAAACCTGGGCTCAGCAGTGCTGAATTAACAGCTGCACTTGATGATCTTAAAGGTCTTTTCCTGCCTGAACTATTCCATGGTTCTCTGAACCATCCCTGCCTGCTCCCACACAGGAGCAGCACAATTCCACCAGGCAGCTCTGGGGAGGTGAGGAACCCTCTCAGCTGCCAGGGGGGATAATTCTCCTTCCTTCAGCAGTGGGAGTGAGGCAGATGCGGGGTTTCTTGTAATTCTCCAGGATTTGGTAATGTTTGGTGATGTGCAATAGCCTGAAGCACCGGGGTGCTTTCCCAGCCTGGAAGAGGTGGGAATCTCCCTGCAGTCATCATAAGGAAGGTATGTGTGACCTTGCTTGTTTGTTCCTTCGTGGGGCTGACAGGAAAAATGCCCACCCCAGGCATCTGGGTTGGGGTCAGGAACATCCCAATCACACAGATGTGTCCCTGCAGGGACACAGGGCATGTCCTGGGACATGGGGCAGGGAAAAGCAACCTTGACAGAGTGGGATGGTGAGGGCAGCCCAGCTTCCTGCTCAGGAGGTTCTGGGGCTACTGGGCTGTGCTGGGTGATGGTGAGGGACACCCAGATTCCTGCCCAAGAAGGTTCTGGGGCTGCTGGGTGAAAGTAAGGGACACCCAGGTTCCTGCTCCAAGAGGTTCTGGGGCTGCTGGGCTGGGCTGGGTGATGGTGAGGGACACAGAGGTTCCTGCCCTGCTCCAGGAGGTTCTGGGGTTGCTGGGAGGCTCAGCAGGCCGTGCTGCTGGCACAGCCATGCGTGCAAGCTTTGCTTTTCCATTTTAACCTAAAGACCCGAGGAGATTGGGTTCCAGCTGACAAGTCATAAAAGCTGTCGTGTCCTGTATCACAGCAAACATCTGCCAGAGGCATGGCTCCCAGCGGGATCAGCACTCCAACATGAGTTCAAGGGCTCTCTGGGGGCTTGCTGGAGGGGAGCCGAGGGAGGAAGAGGAGCAGCAGTGCCCCTGAGGTGCTCTTGGCCAAGTGCAGAGGAATTGCAGCTTGGGCTGGAGCTGGGGCAGGCTCTGCAAAGGTCAGCAGCTTTCCAGCTGTGGGACACCCGCTCCGGGAAACTGGAGAAGGAGCTGGAATGGCTGCTGCAGGACATGGTTTGAGGCAGCTCGTCCCTGCCTTGGGGGGCTGCTGTGTTTATGGGTTCTGTCCCAGGACAGGATAGGTTTGCACTTTACCAGAGCTCACCCGGAGCCTCAGAGCCCCTTCTGGCACCAGCAGCGCTCGGGGTCAGGCCTTGGGGCAGAGTGTGGGGGGTTTATGGGAGCAGAGCCCCACAGATTGCAGGGGATGGGAGGGAAGGGTGGGGGGAAGGAGGTGCTCACACCTGAGCCGACCTTCGACTTCCTAAAGCAAACCCGATGAAGGGAACTGACTCCCATCCCTCTGCCAGACCTTGCTGCCTTCCCTGGCTGCCCTGTGAGGGTTTGTCAGGGGGTGCAGGACAGTCATGGGGCTGGAGCACAGGAAAAGTGGCTGGGAGGGGAGGGCTGGTGACCAGACTGCATCCCAGAGGTGGCACAGTGGCTGTGTCCTGCCCTGGTGGCACAGTGTCCCTGTCCTGCTCCCAGAGGTGGCACAGTGGCTGTGTCCTGCCCTGGTGGCACAGTGTCCCTGTCCTGCTCCCAGAGGTGGCACAGTGGCTGTGTCCTGCCCTGGTGGCACAGTGTCCCTGTCCTGCTCCCAGAGAGCACAGCCATGGGACAGAGCATTGCACAGCCCCCAGGGCACTCCAGCCATCCCCAGGCAGTGCAGGCAGCAGCTGCCAGGGAGGAAAAGCCCCAGTGCCAGCAAGGGAAGGCCAAAGCAGAGCGGTGTGTGGCAACACAGAAGGAAATGAGTATAGACCCTGCAGGACTCACTAATGGCCTCCACTGTGCGCCTCTGCCTCGTACGAGGCCTTCACTGTGCGAGTTTGGACACATCCCATTTCCCACAGACCCTCATTATCCTACTCGTGTTCACCACAGTTCTCCATAAATATTTTATGAGCATCCTCTTTGCAAGGCTTTCGTTTGGATTTGCCCTGTGAAAGCGTCTGCCTGGCAAGGAGAGGAGAGGGGAAATGAATAACAAGAATGATCACGGAGAAGGGTGGGGGGGATGGAGGGGAGAAGGAGCCTCTCTCCCTCTCTCTCTCCTCGATAACTGGGCTGTCTCATCTCTGCTCTTGTGTGATAACAGCAGAGCAGCTGCGTCCCTGGGCCGGGATCCTTTGGAGCTCTGCTCTCAGGAGCGGTGCCCAGCTGCCTGTGCCACCACCCGGGGGACAGAGCCCAGCTGTGCCCAGCTGCCTGTGCCACCACCCAGGGGGACAGAGCCCAGCTGTGCCCAGCTGCCTGTGCCACTACCCAGGGGGACAGAGCCCAGCTGTGCCATGTCCTCCCGGGGCTGGGGAGAGGGACAGCGAGGAGAGGAGACAGCCCCAGCATGAGGGGACACGGCCACCGCTGTGCCCTGCTTGGCTCAGGGCCTGGCATGCGGGGATGCCTTGGCACATCCAGTCCTGCCCACGACAGGCAGAGCAGGAGCCCTGGTCCAGCGGGGCACAGGTGTGGGGTGCACAGGTGTGGGGGCACAGGTGTGGGGGGCACAGGTGTGGGGGCACAGGGGTGGGGGGCACAGGTGTGCTCTGACAGGGCACCTCCAACACAGCATCCAAACCCAGCATTCCCTGCACACAGAATTCCACACACAGAATTCCCTGCACACAGAATTCCACACACAGCATTCCCTGAACACAGAATTCCACACACAGCATCCTCCAACACAGCATCCACACACAGCATTCCCTGCACACAGAATTCCCTGCATACAGAATTCCACACACAGCATCCACACACAGAATTCCACACACAGAATTCCCTGCACACAGCATTTCCACACACAGCATCCCCCATTCCACGCACACAGCTTCCCTGGGTCACTGTGCAGGTGGGGACATGTGTCACCAATTCCATCTTGTCCCCCTGGCTCAGACACATGGGCCATGGTCCTGTTTGCCTTTGGGACCTGCCCCTGGGTGCTGCAGCCCCGGCCATGGGGCTCCTCTGCTCTGGTTTCCAAGGCAGAGCCCGAGCCCATTCCAGCCCACCTCCACCCAGGAGAGCCTCCTGCCTGTCCTTCTGCTTCACAAGTGAGCTGAGGTTGGCTGGGAAGCAAGAATTCCATTTAGGGGAAAAAAACCAACAAACCCTGAGGTTTGGAAATTGGTTTTCATCATCATTTTGAAGGGGGAGCAGAGTGCTGATGACACCAAGGCAGGAAGGGAGCTGCTGGCACTGCTCTCCCTCTTTGTGACCATGGCCCTGCAACCCTGCATTTCTGTGGATGAAGGACCTGGGGCAGAGATCAAACCATTCCTGGGCTCTCTCCAGAGAGTTCCATTTAAGGACCTCATAAATCTTCTCAGCTGTCCAATGGGACAATCCTCCCATCCTGCTGGAGGAGCTGCACTGCAAATTCCTCACCAGACAAAGCTTTTCCCAGACAGGGGCTGAGCTGGGCTGGGATGGGTGAGCAAGGGGTGACAGGGGGCTGGTGCTGCCCCAGGAGCCACCAAGCCCAGGGGGTGGGGTTTGAGGGTCTCTTGGACCCCTCTGGGATTGGAAATGTCTCTAGTAAAGGAGATAAGGTAATAGGGATGTTCCAGAAGAGCACCCGTACCCAGGACACAGCAAATCCCACTTCCCTCCCCAGCCCTGTAGCCCACATAGCCTCAGAGGCTTGTCAGGAGAGGTTTGCTCCCCAGATTTTCCTTCAGCAGATGCTTTTCACAAATGTGCATTTATGAATGTGGAGCTGGGCTTCCACCCTTGCCTCTGCACAACGGCAGCTCTTGCTGCTGGGGTTTTCCTGCTGAGGTACATTCCTAAACAAATAAATAAAGCAGTTAAATAATTTCCTGTCTAATTGGTAAGAGGCTGAAATAAGTGACCTAATCAGCCTTTTCTGTCTCTTGTTTCTGCCTAACTCTGACCTTACTCGGCCCAGCTTGGCAGTACAGGGAGCCCAGCGTGTGTGGTTGGGTTGGCCCCATTTTCCCTGGAGCAGATATGGGAATCCTCAGGCTTGTGGGCTCCGAGCTTTCCTCGGCTCATTTCAATCCCATCAACCCTTACCTGGAGCTGCAGAGGCCATAAAGCTTCTCTGTGCATCCCAGTTCTCTGTGTGCAGCTGTTGGGAAGCAGGCCAGCCCGAATGTTTGTTGAGATGCTCCCATAAAGCGAAAAAAGCCTGGAATTACCCCAAACCAGGCTGGTCTCCTGTTCCCCAGTGCAGCCAACGTTGGCCCCAGGGTGAGTTTTCAGTGTCCAGCCCTGGATGGTGCAAGGAAACTGCTCCAGGATTTGTTACTGAGCAGGAGGAGAAGCCAGGAACGCTCCTGTCAGGACTGGGCTGGGTCCCAGCATGCAGGAGCACCACCAGAACGAGGTCCTCTGTCCCTGGCAAGAGGAATTTGGTGTTTCCAGTGAGCCATCCCAGCTCCCTGTGCCACCCCCACGAAGCTGCAGGGCTGCACACTCTGCAAGTCCAGCTGCATCTCCCAGGGCCACAGCAGGCTGCTCCCATCTCTTCCCAGAGAGGAGTTTCTCACTCCTCTGCCTCTCTCTGTTGGATTATTTCCCTGAAATTTATCATCTGTTTTCCTTTCCTCAATTCCACCTTCCTAACTCCACATTCCTCCACCTTTCTAAATCATTCCCCTCCCTTCTGCCTGCTGACACCTCTAAACCAGCTGAAGGTCAATGGTTTGACACCTCTCCCCTGCTTTTCTGCCTCTTGCACCCCAACACCAGCAGGTTCCAGTCCACAGACTGTTCCCATGGGGTGTCCCCCACTATAAAGCTGAA